>NC_139459.1:408002500-408308961 GCF_057233095.1 Heloderma suspectum
AGGGTTAGGGTTAGGGTTAGGGTTAGGGTTAGGGTTAGGGTTAGGGTTAGGGTTAGGGTTAGGGTTAGGGTTAGGGTTAGGGTTAGGGTTAGGGTTAGGGTTAGGGTTAGGGTTAGGGTTAGGGTTAGGGTTAGGGTTAGGGTTAGGGTTAGGGTTAGGGTTAGGGTTAGGGTTAGGGTTAGGGTTAGGGTTAGGGTTAGGGTTAGGGTTAGGGTTAGGGTTAGGGTTAGGGTTAGGGTTAGGGTTAGGGTTAGGGTTAGGGTTAGGGTTAGGGTTAGGGTTAGGGTTAGGGTTAGGGTTAGGGTTAGGGTTAGGGTTAGGGTTAGGGTTAGGGTTAGGGTTAGGGTTAGGGTTAGGGTTAGGGTTAGGGTTAGGGTTAGGGTTAGGGTTAGGGTTAGGGTTAGGGTTAGGGTTAGGGTTAGGGTTAGGGTTAGGGTTAGGGTTAGGGTTAGGGTTAGGGTTAGGGTTAGGGTTAGGGTTAGGGTTAGGGTTAGGGTTAGGGTTAGGGTTAGGGTTAGGGTTAGGGTTAGGGTTAGGGTTAGGGTTGGGGTTAGGGTTAGGGTTAGGGTTAGGGTTAGGGTTAGGGTTAGGGTTAGGGTTAGGGTTAGGGTTAGGGTTAGGGTTAGGGTTAGGGTTAGGGTTAGGGTTAGGGTTAGGGTTAGGGTTAGGGTTAGGGTTAGGGTTAGGGTTAGGGTTAGGGTTAGGGTTAGGGTTAGGGTTAGGGTTAGGGTTAGGGTTAGGGTTAGGGTTAGGGTTAGGGTTAGGGTTAGGGTTTAGGGTTAGGGTTTAGGGTTAGGGTTAGGGTTAGGGTTAGGGTTAGGGTTAGGGTTAGGGTTAGGGTTAGGGTTAGGGTTAGGGTTAGGGTTAGGGTTAGGGTTAGGGTTAGGGTTAGGGTTAGGGTTAGGGTTAGGGTTAGGGTTAGGGTTAGGGTTAGGGTTAGGGTTAGGGTTAGGGTTAGGGTTAGGGTTAGGGTTAGGGTTAGGGTTAGGGTTAGGGTTAGGGTTAGGGTTAGGGTTAGGGTTAGGGTTAGGGTTAGGGTTAGGGTTAGGGTTAGGGTTAGGGTTAGGGTTAGGGTTAGGGTTAGGGTTAGGGTTAGGGTTAGGGTTAGGGTTAGGGTTAGGGTTAGGGTTAGGGTTAGGGTTAGGGTTAGGGTTAGGGTTAGGGTTAGGGTTAGGGTTAGGGTTAGGGTTAGGGTTAGGGTTAGGGTTAGGGTTAGGGTTAGGGTTAGGGTTAGGGTTAGGGTTAGGGTTAGGGTTAGGGTTAGGGTTAGGGTTAGGGTTAGGGTTAGGGTTAGGGTTAGGGTTAGGGTTAGGGTTAGGGTTAGGGTTAGGGTTAGGGTTAGGGTTAGGGTTAGGGTTAGGGTTAGGGTTAGGGTTAGGGTTAGGGTTAGGGTTAGGGTTAGGGTTAGGGTTAGGGTTAGGGTTAGGGTTAGGGTTAGGGTTAGGGTTAGGGTTAGGGTTAGGGTTAGGGTTAGGGTTAGGGTTAGGGTTAGGGTTAGGGTTAGGGTTAGGGTTAGGGTTAGGGTTAGGGTTAGGGTTAGGGTTAGGGTTAGGGTTAGGGTTAGGGTTAGGGTTAGGGTTAGGGTTAGGGTTAGGGTTAGGGTTAGGGTTAGGGTTAGGGTTAGGGTTAGGGTTAGGGTTAGGGTTAGGGTTAGGGTTAGGGTTAGGGTTAGGGTTAGGGTTAGGGTTAGGGTTAGGGTTAGGGTTAGGGTTAGGGTTAGGGTTAGGGTTAGGGTTAGGGTTAGGGTTAGGGTTAGGGTTAGGGTTAGGGTTAGGGTTAGGGTTAGGGTTAGGGTTAGGGTTAGGGTTAGGGTTAGGGTTAGGGTTAGGGTTAGGGTTAGGGTTAGGGTTAGGGTTAGGGTTAGGGTTAGGGTTAGGGTTAGGGTTAGGGTTAGGGTTAGGGTTAGGGTTAGGGTTAGGGTTAGGGTTAGGGTTAGGGTTAGGGTTAGGGTTAGGGTTAGGGTTAGGGTTAGGGTTAGGGTTAGGGTTAGGGTTAGGGTTAGGGTTAGGGTTAGGGTTAGGGTTAGGGTTAGGGTTAGGGTTAGGGTTAGGGTTAGGGTTAGGGTTAGGGTTAGGGTTAGGGTTAGGGTTAGGGTTAGGGTTAGGGTTAGGGTTAGGGTTAGGGTTAGGGTTAGGGTTAGGGTTAGGGTTAGGGTTAGGGTTAGGGTTAGGGTTAGGGTTAGGGTTAGGGTTAGGGTTAGGGTTAGGGTTAGGGTTAGGGTTAGGGTTAGGGTTAGGGTTAGGGTTAGGGTTAGGGTTAGGGTTAGGGTTAGGGTTAGGGTTAGGGTTAGGGTTAGGGTTAGGGTTAGGGTTAGGGTTAGGGTTAGGGTTAGGGTTAGGGTTAGGGTTAGGGTTAGGGTTAGGGTTAGGGTTAGGGTTAGGGTTAGGGTTAGGGTTAGGGTTAGGGTTAGGGTTAGGGTTAGGGTTAGGGTTAGGGTTAGGGTTAGGGTTAGGGTTAGGGTTAGGGTTAGGGTTAGGGTTAGGGTTAGGGTTAGGGTTAGGGTTAGGGTTAGGGTTAGGGTTAGGGTTAGGGTTAGGGTTAGGGTTAGGGTTAGGGTTAGGGTTAGGGTTAGGGTTAGGGTTAGGGTTAGGGTTAGGGTTAGGGTTAGGGTTAGGGTTAGGGTTAGGGTTAGGGTTAGGGTTAGGGTTAGGGTTAGGGTTAGGGTTAGGGTTAGGGTTAGGGTTAGGGTTAGGGTTAGGGTTAGGGTTAGGGTTAGGGTTAGGGTTAGGGTTAGGGTTAGGGTTAGGGTTAGGGTTAGGGTTAGGGTTAGGGTTAGGGTTAGGGTTAGGGTTAGGGTTAGGGTTAGGGTTAGGGTTAGGGTTAGGGTTAGGGTTAGGGTTAGGGTTAGGGTTAGGGTTAGGGTTAGGGTTAGGGTTAGGGTTAGGGTTAGGGTTAGGGTTAGGGTTAGGGTTAGGGTTAGGGTTAGGGTTAGGGTTAGGGTTAGGGTTAGGGTTAGGGTTAGGGTTAGGGTTAGGGTTAGGGTTAGGGTTAGGGTTAGGGTTAGGGTTAGGGTTAGGGTTAGGGTTAGGGTTAGGGTTAGGGTTAGGGTTAGGGTTAGGGTTAGGGTTAGGGTTAGGGTTAGGGTTAGGGTTAGGGTTAGGGTTAGGGTTAGGGTTAGGGTTAGGGTTAGGGTTAGGGTTAGGGTTAGGGTTAGGGTTAGGGTTAGGGTTAGGGTTAGGGTTAGGGTTAGGGTTAGGGTTAGGGTTAGGGTTAGGGTTAGGGTTAGGGTTAGGGTTAGGGTTAGGGTTAGGGTTAGGGTTAGGGTTAGGGTTAGGGTTAGGGTTAGGGTTAGGGTTAGGGTTAGGGTTAGGGTTAGGGTTAGGGTTAGGGTTAGGGTTAGGGTTAGGGTTAGGGTTAGGGTTAGGGTTAGGGTTAGGGTTAGGGTTAGGGTTAGGGTTAGGGTTAGGGTTAGGGTTAGGGTTAGGGTTAGGGTTAGGGTTAGGGTTAGGGTTAGGGTTAGGGTTAGGGTTAGGGTTAGGGTTAGGGTTAGGGTTAGGGTTAGGGTTAGGGTTAGGGTTAGGGTTAGGGTTAGGGTTAGGGTTAGGGTTAGGGTTAGGGTTAGGGTTAGGGTTAGGGTTAGGGTTAGGGTTAGGGTTAGGGTTAGGGTTAGGGTTAGGGTTAGGGTTAGGGTTAGGGTTAGGGTTAGGGTTAGGGTTAGGGTTAGGGTTAGGGTTAGGGTTAGGGTTAGGGTTAGGGTTAGGGTTAGGGTTAGGGTTAGGGTTAGGGTTAGGGTTAGGGTTAGGGTTAGGGTTAGGGTTAGGGTTAGGGTTAGGGTTAGGGTTAGGGTTAGGGTTAGGGTTAGGGTTAGGGTTAGGGTTAGGGTTAGGGTTAGGGTTAGGGTTAGGGTTAGGGTTAGGGTTAGGGTTAGGGTTAGGGTTAGGGTTAGGGTTAGGGTTAGGGTTAGGGTTAGGGTTAGGGTTAGGGTTAGGGTTAGGGTTAGGGTTAGGGTTAGGGTTAGGGTTAGGGTTAGGGTTAGGGTTAGGGTTAGGGTTAGGGTTAGGGTTAGGGTTAGGGTTAGGGTTAGGGTTAGGGTTAGGGTTAGGGTTAGGGTTAGGGTTAGGGTTAGGGTTAGGGTTAGGGTTAGGGTTAGGGTTAGGGTTAGGGTTAGGGTTAGGGTTAGGGTTAGGGTTAGGGTTAGGGTTAGGGTTAGGGTTAGGGTTAGGGTTAGGGTTAGGGTTAGGGTTAGGGTTAGGGTTAGGGTTAGGGTTAGGGTTAGGGTTAGGGTTAGGGTTAGGGTTAGGGTTAGGGTTAGGGTTAGGGTTAGGGTTAGGGTTAGGGTTAGGGTTAGGGTTAGGGTTAGGGTTAGGGTTAGGGTTAGGGTTAGGGTTAGGGTTAGGGTTAGGGTTAGGGTTAGGGTTAGGGTTAGGGTTAGGGTTAGGGTTAGGGTTAGGGTTAGGGTTAGGGTTAGGGTTAGGGTTAGGGTTAGGGTTAGGGTTAGGGTTAGGGTTAGGGTTAGGGTTAGGGTTAGGGTTAGGGTTAGGGTTAGGGTTAGGGTTAGGGTTAGGGTTAGGGTTAGGGTTAGGGTTAGGGTTAGGGTTAGGGTTAGGGTTAGGGTTAGGGTTAGGGTTAGGGTTAGGGTTAGGGTTAGGGTTAGGGTTAGGGTTAGGGTTAGGGTTAGGGTTAGGGTTAGGGTTAGGGTTAGGGTTAGGGTTAGGGTTAGGGTTAGGGTTAGGGTTAGGGTTAGGGTTAGGGTTAGGGTTAGGGTTAGGGTTAGGGTTAGGGTTAGGGTTAGGGTTAGGGTTAGGGTTAGGGTTAGGGTTAGGGTTAGGGTTAGGGTTAGGGTTAGGGTTAGGGTTAGGGTTAGGGTTAGGGTTAGGGTTAGGGTTAGGGTTAGGGTTAGGGTTAGGGTTAGGGTTAGGGTTAGGGTTAGGGTTAGGGTTAGGGTTAGGGTTAGGGTTAGGGTTAGGGTTAGGGTTAGGGTTAGGGTTAGGGTTAGGGTTAGGGTTAGGGTTAGGGTTAGGGTTAGGGTTAGGGTTAGGGTTAGGGTTAGGGTTAGGGTTAGGGTTAGGGTTAGGGTTAGGGTTAGGGTTAGGGTTAGGGTTAGGGTTAGGGTTAGGGTTAGGGTTAGGGTTAGGGTTAGGGTTAGGGTTAGGGTTAGGGTTAGGGTTAGGGTTAGGGTTAGGGTTAGGGTTAGGGTTAGGGTTAGGGTTAGGGTTAGGGTTAGGGTTAGGGTTAGGGTTAGGGTTAGGGTTAGGGTTAGGGTTAGGGTTAGGGTTAGGGTTAGGGTTAGGGTTAGGGTTAGGGTTAGGGTTAGGGTTAGGGTTAGGGTTAGGGTTAGGGTTAGGGTTAGGGTTAGGGTTAGGGTTAGGGTTAGGGTTAGGGTTAGGGTTAGGGTTAGGGTTAGGGTTAGGGTTAGGGTTAGGGTTAGGGTTAGGGTTAGGGTTAGGGTTAGGGTTAGGGTTAGGGTTAGGGTTAGGGTTAGGGTTAGGGTTAGGGTTAGGGTTAGGGTTAGGGTTAGGGTTAGGGTTAGGGTTAGGGTTAGGGTTAGGGTTAGGGTTAGGGTTAGGGTTAGGGTTAGGGTTAGGGTTAGGGTTAGGGTTAGGGTTAGGGTTAGGGTTAGGGTTAGGGTTAGGGTTAGGGTTAGGGTTAGGGTTAGGGTTAGGGTTAGGGTTAGGGTTAGGGTTAGGGTTAGGGTTAGGGTTAGGGTTAGGGTTAGGGTTAGGGTTAGGGTTAGGGTTAGGGTTAGGGTTAGGGTTAGGGTTAGGGTTAGGGTTAGGGTTAGGGTTAGGGTTAGGGTTAGGGTTAGGGTTAGGGTTAGGGTTAGGGTTAGGGTTAGGGTTAGGGTTAGGGTTAGGGTTAGGGTTAGGGTTAGGGTTAGGGTTAGGGTTAGGGTTAGGGTTAGGGTTAGGGTTAGGGTTAGGGTTAGGGTTAGGGTTAGGGTTAGGGTTAGGGTTAGGGTTAGGGTTAGGGTTAGGGTTAGGGTTAGGGTTAGGGTTAGGGTTAGGGTTAGGGTTAGGGTTAGGGTTAGGGTTAGGGTTAGGGTTAGGGTTAGGGTTAGGGTTAGGGTTAGGGTTAGGGTTAGGGTTAGGGTTAGGGTTAGGGTTAGGGTTAGGGTTAGGGTTAGGGTTAGGGTTAGGGTTAGGGTTAGGGTTAGGGTTAGGGTTAGGGTTAGGGTTAGGGTTAGGGTTAGGGTTAGGGTTAGGGTTAGGGTTAGGGTTAGGGTTAGGGTTAGGGTTAGGGTTAGGGTTAGGGTTAGGGTTAGGGTTAGGGTTAGGGTTAGGGTTAGGGTTAGGGTTAGGGTTAGGGTTAGGGTTAGGGTTAGGGTTAGGGTTAGGGTTAGGGTTAGGGTTAGGGTTAGGGTTAGGGTTAGGGTTAGGGTTAGGGTTAGGGTTAGGGTTAGGGTTAGGGTTAGGGTTAGGGTTAGGGTTAGGGTTAGGGTTAGGGTTAGGGTTAGGGTTAGGGTTAGGGTTAGGGTTAGGGTTAGGGTTAGGGTTAGGGTTAGGGTTAGGGTTAGGGTTAGGGTTAGGGTTAGGGTTAGGGTTAGGGTTAGGGTTAGGGTTAGGGTTAGGGTCAGGGTCAGGGTCAGGGTCAGGGTCAGGGTCAGGGTCAGGGTCAGGGTCAGGGTCAGGGTCAGGGTCAGGGTCAGGGTCAGGGTCAGGGTCAGGGTCAGGGTCAGGGTCAGGGTCAGGGTCAGGGTCAGGGTCAGGGTCAGGGGTTAGGGTTAGGGTTAGGGTTAGGGTTAGGGTTAGGGTTAGGGTTAGGGTTAGGGTTAGGGTTAGGGTTAGGGTTAGGGTTAGGGTTAGGGTTAGGGTTAGGGTTAGGGTTAGGGTTAGGGTTAGGGTTAGGGTTAGGGTTAGGGTTAGGGTTAGGGTTAGGGTTAGGGTTAGGGTTAGGGTTAGGGTTAGGGTTAGGGTTAGGGTTAGGGTTAGGGTTAGGGTTAGGGTTAGGGTTAGGGTTAGGGTTAGGGTTAGGGTTAGGGTTAGGGTTAGGGTTAGGGTTAGGGTTAGGGTTAGGGTTAGGGTTAGGGTTAGGGTTAGGGTTAGGGTTAGGGTTAGGGTTAGGGTTAGGGTTAGGGTTAGGGTTAGGGTTAGGGTTAGGGTTAGGGTTAGGGTTAGGGTTAGGGTTAGGGTTAGGGTTAGGGTTAGGGTTAGGGTTAGGGTTAGGGTTAGGGTTAGGGTTAGGGTTAGGGTTAGGGTTAGGGTTAGGGTTAGGGTTAGGGTTAGGGTTAGGGTTAGGGTTAGGGTTAGGGTTAGGGTTAGGGTTAGGGTTAGGGTTAGGGTTAGGGTTAGGGTTAGGGTTAGGGTTAGGGTTAGGGTTAGGGTTAGGGTTAGGGTTAGGGTTAGGGTTAGGGTTAGGGTTAGGGTTAGGGTTAGGGTTAGGGTTAGGGTTAGGGTTAGGGTTAGGGTTAGGGTTAGGGTTAGGGTTAGGGTTAGGGTTAGGGTTAGGGTTAGGGTTAGGGTTAGGGTTAGGGTTAGGGTTAGGGTTAGGGTTAGGGTTAGGGTTAGGGTTAGGGTTAGGGTTAGGGTTAGGGTTAGGGTTAGGGTTAGGGTTAGGGTTAGGGTTAGGGTTAGGGTTAGGGTTAGGGTTAGGGTTAGGGTTAGGGTTAGGGTTAGGGTTAGGGTTAGGGTTAGGGTTAGGGTTAGGGTTAGGGTTAGGGTTAGGGTTAGGGTTAGGGTTAGGGTTAGGGTTAGGGTTAGGGTTAGGGTTAGGGTTAGGGTTAGGGTTAGGGTTAGGGTTAGGGTTAGGGTTAGGGTTAGGGTTAGGGTTAGGGTTAGGGTTAGGGTTAGGGTTAGGGTTAGGGTTAGGGTTAGGGTTAGGGTTAGGGTTAGGGTTAGGGTTAGGGTTAGGGTTAGGGTTAGGGTTAGGGTTAGGGTTAGGGTTAGGGTTAGGGTTAGGGTTAGGGTTAGGGTTAGGGTTAGGGTTAGGGTTAGGGTTAGGGTTAGGGTTAGGGTTAGGGTTAGGGTTAGGGTTAGGGTTAGGGTTAGGGTTAGGGTTAGGGTTAGGGTTAGGGTTAGGGTTAGGGTTAGGGTTAGGGTTAGGGTTAGGGTTAGGGTTAGGGTTAGGGTTAGGGTTAGGGTTAGGGTTAGGGTTAGGGTTAGGGTTAGGGTTAGGGTTAGGGTTAGGGTTAGGGTTAGGGTTAGGGTTAGGGTTAGGGTTAGGGTTAGGGTTAGGGTTAGGGTTAGGGTTAGGGTTAGGGTTAGGGTTAGGGTTAGGGTTAGGGTTAGGGTTAGGGTTAGGGTTAGGGTTAGGGTTAGGGTTAGGGTTAGGGTTAGGGTTAGGGTTAGGGTTAGGGTTAGGGTTAGGGTTAGGGTTAGGGTTAGGGTTAGGGTTAGGGTTAGGGTTAGGGTTAGGGTTAGGGTTAGGGTTAGGGTTAGGGTTAGGGTTAGGGTTAGGGTTAGGGTTAGGGTTAGGGTTAGGGTTAGGGTTAGGGTTAGGGTTAGGGTTAGGGTTAGGGTTAGGGTTAGGGTTAGGGTTAGGGTTAGGGTTAGGGTTAGGGTTAGGGTTAGGGTTAGGGTTAGGGTTAGGGTTAGGGTTAGGGTTAGGGTTAGGGTTAGGGTTAGGGTTAGGGTTAGGGTTAGGGTTAGGGTTAGGGTTAGGGTTAGGGTTAGGGTTAGGGTTAGGGTTAGGGTTAGGGTTAGGGTTAGGGTTAGGGTTAGGGTTAGGGTTAGGGTTAGGGTTAGGGTTAGGGTTAGGGTTAGGGTTAGGGTTAGGGTTAGGGTTAGGGTTAGGGTTAGGGTTAGGGTTAGGGTTAGGGTTAGGGTTAGGGTTAGGGTTAGGGTTAGGGTTAGGGTTAGGGTTAGGGTTAGGGTTAGGGTTAGGGTTAGGGTTAGGGTTAGGGTTAGGGTTAGGGTTAGGGTTAGGGTTAGGGTTAGGGTTAGGGTTAGGGTTAGGGTTAGGGTTAGGGTTAGGGTTAGGGTTAGGGTTAGGGTTAGGGTTAGGGTTAGGGTTAGGGTTAGGGTTAGGGTTAGGGTTAGGGTTAGGGTTAGGGTTAGGGTTAGGGTTAGGGTTAGGGTTAGGGTTAGGGTTAGGGTTAGGGTTAGGGTTAGGGTTAGGGTTAGGGTTAGGGTTAGGGTTAGGGTTAGGGTTAGGGTTAGGGTTAGGGTTAGGGTTAGGGTTAGGGTTAGGGTTAGGGTTAGGGTTAGGGTTAGGGTTAGGGTTAGGGTTAGGGTTAGGGTTAGGGTTAGGGTTAGGGTTAGGGTTAGGGTTAGGGTTAGGGTTAGGGTTAGGGTTAGGGTTAGGGTTAGGGTTAGGGTTAGGGTTAGGGTTAGGGTTAGGGTTAGGGTTAGGGTTAGGGTTAGGGTTAGGGTTAGGGTTAGGGTTAGGGTTAGGGTTAGGGTTAGGGTTAGGGTTAGGGTTAGGGTTAGGGTTAGGGTTAGGGTTAGGGTTAGGGTTAGGGTTAGGGTTAGGGTTAGGGTTAGGGTTAGGGTTAGGGTTAGGGTTAGGGTTAGGGTTAGGGTTAGGGTTAGGGTTAGGGTTAGGGTTAGGGTTAGGGTTAGGGTTAGGGTTAGGGTTAGGGTTAGGGTTAGGGTTAGGGTTAGGGTTAGGGTTAGGGTTAGGGTTAGGGTTAGGGTTAGGGTTAGGGTTAGGGTTAGGGTTAGGGTTAGGGTTAGGGTTAGGGTTAGGGTTAGGGTTAGGGTTAGGGTTAGGGTTAGGGTTAGGGTTAGGGTTAGGGTTAGGGTTAGGGTTAGGGTTAGGGTTAGGGTTAGGGTTAGGGTTAGGGTTAGGGTTAGGGTTAGGGTTAGGGTTAGGGTTAGGGTTAGGGTTAGGGTTAGGGTTAGGGTTAGGGTTAGGGTTAGGGTTAGGGTTAGGGTTAGGGTTAGGGTTAGGGTTAGGGTTAGGGTTAGGGTTAGGGTTAGGGTTAGGGTTAGGGTTAGGGTTAGGGTTAGGGTTAGGGTTAGGGTTAGGGTTAGGGTTAGGGTTAGGGTTAGGGTTAGGGTTAGGGTTAGGGTTAGGGTTAGGGTTAGGGTTAGGGTTAGGGTTAGGGTTAGGGTTAGGGTTAGGGTTAGGGTTAGGGTTAGGGTTAGGGTTAGGGTTAGGGTTAGGGTTAGGGTTAGGGTTAGGGTTAGGGTTAGGGTTAGGGTTAGGGTTAGGGTTAGGGTTAGGGTTAGGGTTAGGGTTAGGGTTAGGGTTAGGGTTAGGGTTAGGGTTAGGGTTAGGGTTAGGGTTAGGGTTAGGGTTAGGGTTAGGGTTAGGGTTAGGGTTAGGGTTAGGGTTAGGGTTAGGGTTAGGGTTAGGGTTAGGGTTAGGGTTAGGGTTAGGGTTAGGGTTAGGGTTAGGGTTAGGGTTAGGGTTAGGGTTAGGGTTAGGGTTAGGGTTAGGGTTAGGGTTAGGGTTAGGGTTAGGGTTAGGGTTAGGGTTAGGGTTAGGGTTAGGGTTAGGGTTAGGGTTAGGGTTAGGGTTAGGGTTAGGGTTAGGGTTAGGGTTAGGGTTAGGGTTAGGGTTAGGGTTAGGGTTAGGGTTAGGGTTAGGGTTAGGGTTAGGGTTAGGGTTAGGGTTAGGGTTAGGGTTAGGGTTAGGGTTAGGGTTAGGGTTAGGGTTAGGGTTAGGGTTAGGGTTAGGGTTAGGGTTAGGGTTAGGGTTAGGGTTAGGGTTAGGGTTAGGGTTAGGGTTAGGGTTAGGGTTAGGGTTAGGGTTAGGGTTAGGGTTAGGGTTAGGGTTAGGGTTAGGGTTAGGGTTAGGGTTAGGGTTAGGGTTAGGGTTAGGGTTAGGGTTAGGGTTAGGGTTAGGGTTAGGGTTAGGGTTAGGGTTAGGGTTAGGGTTAGGGTTAGGGTTAGGGTTAGGGTTAGGGTTAGGGTTAGGGTTAGGGTTAGGGTTAGGGTTAGGGTTAGGGTTAGGGTTAGGGTTAGGGTTAGGGTTAGGGTTAGGGTTAGGGTTAGGGTTAGGGTTAGGGTTAGGGTTAGGGTTAGGGTTAGGGTTAGGGTTAGGGTTAGGGTTAGGGTTAGGGTTAGGGTTAGGGTTAGGGTTAGGGTTAGGGTTAGGGTTAGGGTTAGGGTTAGGGTTAGGGTTAGGGTTAGGGTTAGGGTTAGGGTTAGGGTTAGGGTTAGGGTTAGGGTTAGGGTTAGGGTTAGGGTTAGGGTTAGGGTTAGGGTTAGGGTTAGGGTTAGGGTTAGGGTTAGGGTTAGGGTTAGGGTTAGGGTTAGGGTTAGGGTTAGGGTTAGGGTTAGGGTTAGGGTTAGGGTTAGGGTTAGGGTTAGGGTTAGGGTTAGGGTTAGGGTTAGGGTTAGGGTTAGGGTTAGGGTTAGGGTTAGGGTTAGGGTTAGGGTTAGGGTTAGGGTTAGGGTTAGGGTTAGGGTTAGGGTTAGGGTTAGGGTTAGGGTTAGGGTTAGGGTTAGGGTTAGGGTTAGGGTTAGGGTTAGGGTTAGGGTTAGGGTTAGGGTTAGGGTTAGGGTTAGGGTTAGGGTTAGGGTTAGGGTTAGGGTTAGGGTTAGGGTTAGGGTTAGGGTTAGGGTTAGGGTTAGGGTTAGGGTTAGGGTTAGGGTTAGGGTTAGGGTTAGGGTTAGGGTTAGGGTTAGGGTTAGGGTTAGGGTTAGGGTTAGGGTTAGGGTTAGGGTTAGGGTTAGGGTTAGGGTTAGGGTTAGGGTTAGGGTTAGGGTTAGGGTTAGGGTTAGGGTTAGGGTTAGGGTTAGGGTTAGGGTTAGGGTTAGGGTTAGGGTTAGGGTTAGGGTTAGGGTTAGGGTTAGGGTTAGGGTTAGGGTTAGGGTTAGGGTTAGGGTTAGGGTTAGGGTTAGGGTTAGGGTTAGGGTTAGGGTTAGGGTTAGGGTTAGGGTTAGGGTTAGGGTTAGGGTTAGGGTTAGGGTTAGGGTTAGGGTTAGGGTTAGGGTTAGGGTTAGGGTTAGGGTTAGGGTTAGGGTTAGGGTTAGGGTTAGGGTTAGGGTTAGGGTTAGGGTTAGGGTTAGGGTTAGGGTTAGGGTTAGGGTTAGGGTTAGGGTTAGGGTTAGGGTTAGGGTTAGGGTTAGGGTTAGGGTTAGGGTTAGGGTTAGGGTTAGGGTTAGGGTTAGGGTTAGGGTTAGGGTTAGGGTTAGGGTTAGGGTTAGGGTTAGGGTTAGGGTTAGGGTTAGGGTTAGGGTTAGGGTTAGGGTTAGGGTTAGGGTTAGGGTTAGGGTTAGGGTTAGGGTTAGGGTTAGGGTTAGGGTTAGGGTTAGGGTTAGGGTTAGGGTTAGGGTTAGGGTTAGGGTTAGGGTTAGGGTTAGGGTTAGGGTTAGGGTTAGGGTTAGGGTTAGGGTTAGGGTTAGGGTTAGGGTTAGGGTTAGGGTTAGGGTTAGGGTTAGGGTTAGGGTTAGGGTTAGGGTTAGGGTTAGGGTTAGGGTTAGGGTTAGGGTTAGGGTTAGGGTTAGGGTTAGGGTTAGGGTTAGGGTTAGGGTTAGGGTTAGGGTTAGGGTTAGGGTTAGGGTTAGGGTTAGGGTTAGGGTTAGGGTTAGGGTTAGGGTTAGGGTTAGGGTTAGGGTTAGGGTTAGGGTTAGGGTTAGGGTTAGGGTTAGGGTTAGGGTTAGGGTTAGGGTTAGGGTTAGGGTTAGGGTTAGGGTTAGGGTTAGGGTTAGGGTTAGGGTTAGGGTTAGGGTTAGGGTTAGGGTTAGGGTTAGGGTTAGGGTTAGGGTTAGGGTTAGGGTTAGGGTTAGGGTTAGGGTTAGGGTTAGGGTTAGGGTTAGGGTTAGGGTTAGGGTTAGGGTTAGGGTTAGGGTTAGGGTTAGGGTTAGGGTTAGGGTTAGGGTTAGGGTTAGGGTTAGGGTTAGGGTTAGGGTTAGGGTTAGGGTTAGGGTTAGGGTTAGGGTTAGGGTTAGGGTTAGGGTTAGGGTTAGGGTTAGGGTTAGGGTTAGGGTTAGGGTTAGGGTTAGGGTTAGGGTTAGGGTTAGGGTTAGGGTTAGGGTTAGGGTTAGGGTTAGGGTTAGGGTTAGGGTTAGGGTTAGGGTTAGGGTTAGGGTTAGGGTTAGGGTTAGGGTTAGGGTTAGGGTTAGGGTTAGGGTTAGGGTTAGGGTTAGGGTTAGGGTTAGGGTTAGGGTTAGGGTTAGGGTTAGGGTTAGGGTTAGGGTTAGGGTTAGGGTTAGGGTTAGGGTTAGGGTTAGGGTTAGGGTTAGGGTTAGGGTTAGGGTTAGGGTTAGGGTTAGGGTTAGGGTTAGGGTTAGGGTTAGGGTTAGGGTTAGGGTTAGGGTTAGGGTTAGGGTTAGGGTTAGGGTTAGGGTTAGGGTTAGGGTTAGGGTTAGGGTTAGGGTTAGGGTTAGGGTTAGGGTTAGGGTTAGGGTTAGGGTTAGGGTTAGGGTTAGGGTTAGGGTTAGGGTTAGGGTTAGGGTTAGGGTTAGGGTTAGGGTTAGGGTTAGGGTTAGGGTTAGGGTTAGGGTTAGGGTTAGGGTTAGGGTTAGGGTTAGGGTTAGGGTTAGGGTTAGGGTTAGGGTTAGGGTTAGGGTTAGGGTTAGGGTTAGGGTTAGGGTTAGGGTTAGGGTTAGGGTTAGGGTTAGGGTTAGGGTTAGGGTTAGGGTTAGGGTTAGGGTTAGGGTTAGGGTTAGGGTTAGGGTTAGGGTTAGGGTTAGGGTTAGGGTTAGGGTTAGGGTTAGGGTTAGGGTTAGGGTTAGGGTTAGGGTTAGGGTTAGGGTTAGGGTTAGGGTTAGGGTTAGGGTTAGGGTTAGGGTTAGGGTTAGGGTTAGGGTTAGGGTTAGGGTTAGGGTTAGGGTTAGGGTTAGGGTTAGGGTTAGGGTTAGGGTTAGGGTTAGGGTTAGGGTTAGGGTTAGGGTTAGGGTTAGGGTTAGGGTTAGGGTTAGGGTTAGGGTTAGGGTTAGGGTTAGGGTTAGGGTTAGGGTTAGGGTTAGGGTTAGGGTTAGGGTTAGGGTTAGGGTTAGGGTTAGGGTTAGGGTTAGGGTTAGGGTTAGGGTTAGGGTTAGGGTTAGGGTTAGGGTTAGGGTTAGGGTTAGGGTTAGGGTTAGGGTTAGGGTTAGGGTTAGGGTTAGGGTTAGGGTTAGGGTTAGGGTTAGGGTTAGGGTTAGGGTTAGGGTTAGGGTTAGGGTTAGGGTTAGGGTTAGGGTTAGGGTTAGGGTTAGGGTTAGGGTTAGGGTTAGGGTTAGGGTTAGGGTTAGGGTTAGGGTTAGGGTTAGGGTTAGGGTTAGGGTTAGGGTTAGGGTTAGGGTTAGGGTTAGGGTTAGGGTTAGGGTTAGGGTTAGGGTTAGGGTTAGGGTTAGGGTTAGGGTTAGGGTTAGGGTTAGGGTTAGGGTTAGGGTTAGGGTTAGGGTTAGGGTTAGGGTTAGGGTTAGGGTTAGGGTTAGGGTTAGGGTTAGGGTTAGGGTTAGGGTTAGGGTTAGGGTTAGGGTTAGGGTTAGGGTTAGGGTTAGGGTTAGGGTTAGGGTTAGGGTTAGGGTTAGGGTTAGGGTTAGGGTTAGGGTTAGGGTTAGGGTTAGGGTTAGGGTTAGGGTTAGGGTTAGGGTTAGGGTTAGGGTTAGGGTTAGGGTTAGGGTTAGGGTTAGGGTTAGGGTTAGGGTTAGGGTTAGGGTTAGGGTTAGGGTTAGGGTTAGGGTTAGGGTTAGGGTTAGGGTTAGGGTTAGGGTTAGGGTTAGGGTTAGGGTTAGGGTTAGGGTTAGGGTTAGGGTTAGGGTTAGGGTTAGGGTTAGGGTTAGGGTTAGGGTTAGGGTTAGGGTTAGGGTTAGGGTTAGGGTTAGGGTTAGGGTTAGGGTTAGGGTTAGGGTTAGGGTTAGGGTTAGGGTTAGGGTTAGGGTTAGGGTTAGGGTTAGGGTTAGGGTTAGGGTTAGGGTTAGGGTTAGGGTTAGGGTTAGGGTTAGGGTTAGGGTTAGGGTTAGGGTTAGGGTTAGGGTTAGGGTTAGGGTTAGGGTTAGGGTTAGGGTTAGGGTTAGGGTTAGGGTTAGGGTTAGGGTTAGGGTTAGGGTTAGGGTTAGGGTTAGGGTTAGGGTTAGGGTTAGGGTTAGGGTTAGGGTTAGGGTTAGGGTTAGGGTTAGGGTTAGGGTTAGGGTTAGGGTTAGGGTTAGGGTTAGGGTTAGGGTTAGGGTTAGGGTTAGGGTTAGGGTTAGGGTTAGGGTTAGGGTTAGGGTTAGGGTTAGGGTTAGGGTTAGGGTTAGGGTTAGGGTTAGGGTTAGGGTTAGGGTTAGGGTTAGGGTTAGGGTTAGGGTTAGGGTTAGGGTTAGGGTTAGGGTTAGGGTTAGGGTTAGGGTTAGGGTTAGGGTTAGGGTTAGGGTTAGGGTTAGGGTTAGGGTTAGGGTTAGGGTTAGGGTTAGGGTTAGGGTTAGGGTTAGGGTTAGGGTTAGGGTTAGGGTTAGGGTTAGGGTTAGGGTTAGGGTTAGGGTTAGGGTTAGGGTTAGGGTTAGGGTTAGGGTTAGGGTTAGGGTTAGGGTTAGGGTTAGGGTTAGGGTTAGGGTTAGGGTTAGGGTTAGGGTTAGGGTTAGGGTTAGGGTTAGGGTTAGGGTTAGGGTTAGGGTTAGGGTTAGGGTTAGGGTTAGGGTTAGGGTTAGGGTTAGGGTTAGGGTTAGGGTTAGGGTTAGGGTTAGGGTTAGGGTTAGGGTTAGGGTTAGGGTTAGGGTTAGGGTTAGGGTTAGGGTTAGGGTTAGGGTTAGGGTTAGGGTTAGGGTTAGGGTTAGGGTTAGGGTTAGGGTTAGGGTTAGGGTTAGGGTTAGGGTTAGGGTTAGGGTTAGGGTTAGGGTTAGGGTTAGGGTTAGGGTTAGGGTTAGGGTTAGGGTTAGGGTTAGGGTTAGGGTTAGGGTTAGGGTTAGGGTTAGGGTTAGGGTTAGGGTTAGGGTTAGGGTTAGGGTTAGGGTTAGGGTTAGGGTTAGGGTTAGGGTTAGGGTTAGGGTTAGGGTTAGGGTTAGGGTTAGGGTTAGGGTTAGGGTTAGGGTTAGGGTTAGGGTTAGGGTTAGGGTTAGGGTTAGGGTTAGGGTTAGGGTTAGGGTTAGGGTTAGGGTTAGGGTTAGGGTTAGGGTTAGGGTTAGGGTTAGGGTTAGGGTTAGGGTTAGGGTTAGGGTTAGGGTTAGGGTTAGGGTTAGGGTTAGGGTTAGGGTTAGGGTTAGGGTTAGGGTTAGGGTTAGGGTTAGGGTTAGGGTTAGGGTTAGGGTTAGGGTTAGGGTTAGGGTTAGGGTTAGGGTTAGGGTTAGGGTTAGGGTTAGGGTTAGGGTTAGGGTTAGGGTTAGGGTTAGGGTTAGGGTTAGGGTTAGGGTTAGGGTTAGGGTTAGGGTTAGGGTTAGGGTTAGGGTTAGGGTTAGGGTTAGGGTTAGGGTTAGGGTTAGGGTTAGGGTTAGGGTTAGGGTTAGGGTTAGGGTTAGGGTTAGGGTTAGGGTTAGGGTTAGGGTTAGGGTTAGGGGTTAGGGTTAGGGTTAGGGTTAGGGTTAGGGTTAGGGTTAGGGTTAGGGTTAGGGTTAGGGTTAGGGTTAGGGTTAGGGTTAGGGTTAGGTTTTTTTTTTAGGTTTTTTTATTTAAAAAATTCTTCCACCTGGCCGCCAGACTACACCCGAGCGCGAAAAACCGTAACAGGAAACGATTGTCTCTTCAACGTCTAACTAATACAAAGAAAAAACTAGCTCACCTATTATCTAATACACAGAGTTGACTGTGGTGCCCCCTCAGTCCCCCCCGTCACGTTTCGCTCACGTGATGGGTGGTGTTGGCGCGGCTCCCGTGGCATTGGCCCGCCACGGCCAGAGCCGTCGCCAGCGCTCGGCAGGAAGATGCCCCCACTCGGCCCGACTCAGGGCCGCCAGCTGGCCCAGCACTACCCTCGTCGAGCCCGTAGCGTCGCATTCTCTCCGCGTCTTTTGTTCGCGGTGGCGCTGGTAGACCAGCGCGAGCAGGACGAAAAGGTTCACGAGCCGGGCCGTGGACCAGGGCACGTCCCAGTACTCCTCCGTCCTGCCGGCACTGCCGGCACGTTTCCTCGGCCCACGCAGGCCGCCGGGCCGCGGCTCTCTCCCCGCTGCCACGTCTTCCCACCGCTGCGCAAGCAGCGCTGGCCAGTCCAGTGCCTGCGCCACCTCCTCCCACAGACGCCGTGCCGCCGGGCACGTCCACATCGCGTGTTCGGCCGTCTCTCGCTGCGTCACGCCCAACTGCACGGCCTGGCTCTGGCAAGCGAGGCGCACGCACGCCTGAGCGGCTTCATCGCCCCGCAGCCAGGGCTTGCAGCCTTGCAGCGCGAGCACACCGTGGTAGGCCCGCCACCGCACCTCCCACAGCGCGTATGGCACACGCCGGTCCTGGAAGTACTCCAGTGGGTACTCTGGCTCACGCAGGTACTGCGGCCGGCCCTCCTTTGTGCGCTCCCGCTCCGCGTGCGGCGTGAACATGCACGCGTCGAGCATGTCCCAATAGAGGCGGCGCTTGAGTTGTGCCAGCGGACCACCAGCACGTCGCGGCACCCATGGCGTGCCCGCTCCTTCCTCCGGCCCCCGGAAAGCTTGTGCCGGGATACGCCACTGCCGGACCGCTCCGTAGACCTCGGCGAGGTAGTCGGGCCCCATGGCCTTGGCGGCCTGTGTGATGCGGTAGTCCCAGGAACCCTCGTCCCACCAGCGTCGCGCCCATGCGCTGCCCCGCCAGCCACGCTCGAAACCTTCCATCCAGAAGTGCTCTGCTATGCGCGGGCGGCCTTCTGGCGCCGCACCGCTTGCCTCCGCACGTGCAAGCGCCCACTTCCCGAAGTTGCAGGCCAGGAAGGAGGCCAGCAGCGCCGGCCCAACTGCCGGGAAGGCCAGCCCCGCCTGCGCGACGGGCCGGTACGCCACCACGCGTGCCAGTGGGAACGTGCGCATGCCCCACAGGAAGGTGAACAGTTCTGCGCTGATGTCTTGCACGAGCCGCTCCGGGGTTAGGGTTAGGGTTAGGGTTAGGGTTAGGGTTAGGGTTAGGGTTAGGGTTAGGGTTAGGGTTAGGGTTAGGGTTAGGGTTAGGGTTAGGGTTAGGGTTAGGGTTAGGGTTAGGGTTAGGGTTAGGGTTAGGGTTAGGGTTAGGGTTAGGGTTAGGGTTAGGGTTAGGGTTAGGGTTAGGGTTAGGGTTAGGGTTAGGGTTAGGGTTAGGGTTAGGGTTAGGGTTAGGGTTAGGGTTAGGGTTAGGGTTAGGGTTAGGGTTAGGGTTAGGGTTAGGGTTAGGGTTAGGGTTAGGGTTAGGGTTAGGGTTAGGGTTAGGGTTAGGGTTAGGGTTAGGGTTAGGGTTAGGGTTAGGGTTAGGGTTAGGGTTAGGGTTAGGGTTAGGGTTAGGGTTAGGGTTAGGGTTAGGGTTAGGGTTAGGGTTAGGGTTAGGGTTAGGGTTAGGGTTAGGGTTAGGGTTAGGGTTAGGGTTAGGGTTAGGGTTAGGGTTAGGGTTAGGGTTAGGGTTAGGGTTAGGGTTAGGGTTAGGGTTAGGGTTAGGGTTAGGGTTAGGGTTAGGGTTAGGGTTAGGGTTAGGGTTAGGGTTAGGGTTAGGGTTAGGGTTAGGGTTAGGGTTAGGGTTAGGGTTAGGGTTAGGGTTAGGGTTAGGGTTAGGGTTAGGGTTAGGGTTAGGGTTAGGGTTAGGGTTAGGGTTAGGGTTAGGGTTAGGGTTAGGGTTAGGGTTAGGGTTAGGGTTAGGGTTAGGGTTAGGGTTAGGGTTAGGGTTAGGGTTAGGGTTAGGGTTAGGGTTAGGGTTAGGGTTAGGGTTAGGGTTAGGGTTAGGGTTAGGGTTAGGGTTAGGGTTAGGGTTAGGGTTAGGGTTAGGGTTAGGGTTAGGGTTAGGGTTAGGGTTAGGGTTAGGGTTAGGGTTAGGGTTAGGGTTAGGGTTAGGGTTAGGGTTAGGGTTAGGGTTAGGGTTAGGGTTAGGGTTAGGGTTAGGGTTAGGGTTAGGGTTAGGGTTAGGGTTAGGGTTAGGGTTAGGGTTAGGGTTAGGGTTAGGGTTAGGGTTAGGGTTAGGGTTAGGGTTAGGGTTAGGGTTAGGGTTAGGGTTAGGGTTAGGGTTAGGGTTAGGGTTAGGGTTAGGGTTAGGGTTAGGGTTAGGGTTAGGGTTAGGGTTAGGGTTAGGGTTAGGGTTAGGGTTAGGGTTAGGGTTAGGGTTAGGGTTAGGGTTAGGGTTAGGGTTAGGGTTAGGGTTAGGGTTAGGGTTAGGGTTAGGGTTAGGGTTAGGGTTAGGGTTAGGGTTAGGGTTAGGGTTAGGGTTAGGGTTAGGGTTAGGGTTAGGGTTAGGGTTAGGGTTAGGGTTAGGGTTAGGGTTAGGGTTAGGGTTAGGGTTAGGGTTAGGGTTAGGGTTAGGGTTAGGGTTAGGGTTAGGGTTAGGGTTAGGGTTAGGGTTAGGGTTAGGGTTAGGGTTAGGGTTAGGGTTAGGGTTAGGGTTAGGGTTAGGGTTAGGGTTAGGGTTAGGGTTAGGGTTAGGGTTAGGGTTAGGGTTAGGGTTAGGGTTAGGGTTAGGGTTAGGGTTAGGGTTAGGGTTAGGGTTAGGGTTAGGGTTAGGGTTAGGGTTAGGGTTAGGGTTAGGGTTAGGGTTAGGGTTAGGGTTAGGGTTAGGGTTAGGGTTAGGGTTAGGGTTAGGGTTAGGGTTAGGGTTAGGGTTAGGGTTAGGGTTAGGGTTAGGGTTAGGGTTAGGGTTAGGGTTAGGGTTAGGGTTAGGGTTAGGGTTAGGGTTAGGGTTAGGGTTAGGGTTAGGGTTAGGGTTAGGGTTAGGGTTAGGGTTAGGGTTAGGGTTAGGGTTAGGGTTAGGGTTAGGGTTAGGGTTAGGGTTAGGGTTAGGGTTAGGGTTAGGGTTAGGGTTAGGGTTAGGGTTAGGGTTAGGGTTAGGGTTAGGGTTAGGGTTAGGGTTAGGGTTAGGGTTAGGGTTAGGGTTAGGGTTAGGGTTAGGGTTAGGGTTAGGGTTAGGGTTAGGGTTAGGGTTAGGGTTAGGGTTAGGGTTAGGGTTAGGGTTAGGGTTAGGGTTAGGGTTAGGGTTAGGGTTAGGGTTAGGGTTAGGGTTAGGGTTAGGGTTAGGGTTAGGGTTAGGGTTAGGGTTAGGGTTAGGGTTAGGGTTAGGGTTAGGGTTAGGGTTAGGGTTAGGGTTAGGGTTAGGGTTAGGGTTAGGGTTAGGGTTAGGGTTAGGGTTAGGGTTAGGGTTAGGGTTAGGGTTAGGGTTAGGGTTAGGGTTAGGGTTAGGGTTAGGGTTAGGGTTAGGGTTAGGGTTAGGGTTAGGGTTAGGGTTAGGGTTAGGGTTAGGGTTAGGGTTAGGGTTAGGGTTAGGGTTAGGGTTAGGGTTAGGGTTAGGGTTAGGGTTAGGGTTAGGGTTAGGGTTAGGGTTAGGGTTAGGGTTAGGGTTAGGGTTAGGGTTAGGGTTAGGGTTAGGGTTAGGGTTAGGGTTAGGGTTAGGGTTAGGGTTAGGGTTAGGGTTAGGGTTAGGGTTAGGGTTAGGGTTAGGGTTAGGGTTAGGGTTAGGGTTAGGGTTAGGGTTAGGGTTAGGGTTAGGGTTAGGGTTAGGGTTAGGGTTAGGGTTAGGGTTAGGGTTAGGGTTAGGGTTAGGGTTAGGGTTAGGGTTAGGGTTAGGGTTAGGGTTAGGGTTAGGGTTAGGGTTAGGGTTAGGGTTAGGGTTAGGGTTAGGGTTAGGGTTAGGGTTAGGGTTAGGGTTAGGGTTAGGGTTAGGGTTAGGGTTAGGGTTAGGGTTAGGGTTAGGGTTAGGGTTAGGGTTAGGGTTAGGGTTAGGGTTAGGGTTAGGGTTAGGGTTAGGGTTAGGGTTAGGGTTAGGGTTAGGGTTAGGGTTAGGGTTAGGGTTAGGGTTAGGGTTAGGGTTAGGGTTAGGGTTAGGGTTAGGGTTAGGGTTAGGGTTAGGGTTAGGGTTAGGGTTAGGGTTAGGGTTAGGGTTAGGGTTAGGGTTAGGGTTAGGGTTAGGGTTAGGGTTAGGGTTAGGGTTAGGGTTAGGGTTAGGGTTAGGGTTAGGGTTAGGGTTAGGGTTAGGGTTAGGGTTAGGGTTAGGGTTAGGGTTAGGGTTAGGGTTAGGGTTAGGGTTAGGGTTAGGGTTAGGGTTAGGGTTAGGGTTAGGGTTAGGGTTAGGGTTAGGGTTAGGGTTAGGGTTAGGGTTAGGGTTAGGGTTAGGGTTAGGGTTAGGGTTAGGGTTAGGGTTAGGGTTAGGGTTAGGGTTAGGGTTAGGGTTAGGGTTAGGGTTAGGGTTAGGGTTAGGGTTAGGGTTAGGGTTAGGGTTAGGGTTAGGGTTAGGGTTAGGGTTAGGGTTAGGGTTAGGGTTAGGGTTAGGGTTAGGGTTAGGGTTAGGGTTAGGGTTAGGGTTAGGGTTAGGGTTAGGGTTAGGGTTAGGGTTAGGGTTAGGGTTAGGGTTAGGGTTAGGGTTAGGGTTAGGGTTAGGGTTAGGGTTAGGGTTAGGGTTAGGGTTAGGGTTAGGGTTAGGGTTAGGGTTAGGGTTAGGGTTAGGGTTAGGGTTAGGGTTAGGGTTAGGGTTAGGGTTAGGGTTAGGGTTAGGGTTAGGGTTAGGGTTAGGGTTAGGGTTAGGGTTAGGGTTAGGGTTAGGGTTAGGGTTAGGGTTAGGGTTAGGGTTAGGGTTAGGGTTAGGGTTAGGGTTAGGGTTAGGGTT
Source organism: Heloderma suspectum (assembly GCF_057233095.1). Taxonomy (NCBI): domain Eukaryota; kingdom Metazoa; phylum Chordata; class Lepidosauria; order Squamata; family Helodermatidae; genus Heloderma; species Heloderma suspectum. The sequence continues at coordinate 408,023,906 of NC_139459.1, forward strand.
AGGGTTAGGGTTAGGGTTAGGGTTAGGGTTAGGGTTAGGGTTAGGGTTAGGGTTAGGGTTAGGGTTAGGGTTAGGGTTAGGGTTAGGGTTAGGGTTAGGGTTAGGGTTAGGGTTAGGGTTAGGGTTAGGGTTAGGGTTAGGGTTAGGGTTAGGGTTAGGGTTAGGGTTAGGGTTAGGGTTAGGGTTAGGGTTAGGGTTAGGGTTAGGGTTAGGGTTAGGGTTAGGGTTAGGGTTAGGGTTAGGGTTAGGGTTAGGGTTAGGGTTAGGGTTAGGGTTAGGGTTAGGGTTAGGGTTAGGGTTAGGGTTAGGGTTAGGGTTAGGGTTAGGGTTAGGGTTAGGGTTAGGGTTAGGGTTAGGGTTAGGGTTAGGGTTAGGGTTAGGGTTAGGGTTAGGGTTAGGGTTAGGGTTAGGGTTAGGGTTAGGGTTAGGGTTAGGGTTAGGGTTAGGGTTAGGGTTAGGGTTAGGGTTAGGGTTAGGGTTAGGGTTAGGGTTAGGGTTAGGGTTAGGGTTAGGGTTAGGGTTAGGGTTAGGGTTAGGGTTAGGGTTAGGGTTAGGGTTAGGGTTAGGGTTAGGGTTAGGGTTAGGGTTAGGGTTAGGGTTAGGGTTAGGGTTAGGGTTAGGGTTAGGGTTAGGGTTAGGGTTAGGGTTAGGGTTAGGGTTAGGGTTAGGGTTAGGGTTAGGGTTAGGGTTAGGGTTAGGGTTAGGGTTAGGGTTAGGGTTAGGGTTAGGGTTAGGGTTAGGGTTAGGGTTAGGGTTAGGGTTAGGGTTAGGGTTAGGGTTAGGGTTAGGGTTAGGGTTAGGGTTAGGGTTAGGGTTAGGGTTAGGGTTAGGGTTAGGGTTAGGGTTAGGGTTAGGGTTAGGGTTAGGGTTAGGGTTAGGGTTAGGGTTAGGGTTAGGGTTAGGGTTAGGGTTAGGGTTAGGGTTAGGGTTAGGGTTAGGGTTAGGGTTAGGGTTAGGGTTAGGGTTAGGGTTAGGGTTAGGGTTAGGGTTAGGGTTAGGGTTAGGGTTAGGGTTAGGGTTAGGGTTAGGGTTAGGGTTAGGGTTAGGGTTAGGGTTAGGGTTAGGGTTAGGGTTAGGGTTAGGGTTAGGGTTAGGGTTAGGGTTAGGGTTAGGGTTAGGGTTAGGGTTAGGGTTAGGGTTAGGGTTAGGGTTAGGGTTAGGGTTAGGGTTAGGGTTAGGGTTAGGGTTAGGGTTAGGGTTAGGGTTAGGGTTAGGGTTAGGGTTAGGGTTAGGGTTAGGGTTAGGGTTAGGGTTAGGGTTAGGGTTAGGGTTAGGGTTAGGGTTAGGGTTAGGGTTAGGGTTAGGGTTAGGGTTAGGGTTAGGGTTAGGGTTAGGGTTAGGGTTAGGGTTAGGGTTAGGGTTAGGGTTAGGGTTAGGGTTAGGGTTAGGGTTAGGGTTAGGGTTAGGGTTAGGGTTAGGGTTAGGGTTAGGGTTAGGGTTAGGGTTAGGGTTAGGGTTAGGGTTAGGGTTAGGGTTAGGGTTAGGGTTAGGGTTAGGGTTAGGGTTAGGGTTAGGGTTAGGGTTAGGGTTAGGGTTAGGGTTAGGGTTAGGGTTAGGGTTAGGGTTAGGGTTAGGGTTAGGGTTAGGGTTAGGGTTAGGGTTAGGGTTAGGGTTAGGGTTAGGGTTAGGGTTAGGGTTAGGGTTAGGGTTAGGGTTAGGGTTAGGGTTAGGGTTAGGGTTAGGGTTAGGGTTAGGGTTAGGGTTAGGGTTAGGGTTAGGGTTAGGGTTAGGGTTAGGGTTAGGGTTAGGGTTAGGGTTAGGGTTAGGGTTAGGGTTAGGGTTAGGGTTAGGGTTAGGGTTAGGGTTAGGGTTAGGGTTAGGGTTAGGGTTAGGGTTAGGGTTAGGGTTAGGGTTAGGGTTAGGGTTAGGGTTAGGGTTAGGGTTAGGGTTAGGGTTAGGGTTAGGGTTAGGGTTAGGGTTAGGGTTAGGGTTAGGGTTAGGGTTAGGGTTAGGGTTAGGGTTAGGGTTAGGGTTAGGGTTAGGGTTAGGGTTAGGGTTAGGGTTAGGGTTAGGGTTAGGGTTAGGGTTAGGGTTAGGGTTAGGGTTAGGGTTAGGGTTAGGGTTAGGGTTAGGGTTAGGGTTAGGGTTAGGGTTAGGGTTAGGGTTAGGGTTAGGGTTAGGGTTAGGGTTAGGGTTAGGGTTAGGGTTAGGGTTAGGGTTAGGGTTAGGGTTAGGGTTAGGGTTAGGGTTAGGGTTAGGGTTAGGGTTAGGGTTAGGGTTAGGGTTAGGGTTAGGGTTAGGGTTAGGGTTAGGGTTAGGGTTAGGGTTAGGGTTAGGGTTAGGGTTAGGGTTAGGGTTAGGGTTAGGGTTAGGGTTAGGGTTAGGGTTAGGGTTAGGGTTAGGGTTAGGGTTAGGGTTAGGGTTAGGGTTAGGGTTAGGGTTAGGGTTAGGGTTAGGGTTAGGGTTAGGGTTAGGGTTAGGGTTAGGGTTAGGGTTAGGGTTAGGGTTAGGGTTAGGGTTAGGGTTAGGGTTAGGGTTAGGGTTAGGGTTAGGGTTAGGGTTAGGGTTAGGGTTAGGGTTAGGGTTAGGGTTAGGGTTAGGGTTAGGGTTAGGGTTAGGGTTAGGGTTAGGGTTAGGGTTAGGGTTAGGGTTAGGGTTAGGGTTAGGGTTAGGGTTAGGGTTAGGGTTAGGGTTAGGGTTAGGGTTAGGGTTAGGGTTAGGGTTAGGGTTAGGGTTAGGGTTAGGGTTAGGGTTAGGGTTAGGGTTAGGGTTAGGGTTAGGGTTAGGGTTAGGGTTAGGGTTAGGGTTAGGGTTAGGGTTAGGGTTAGGGTTAGGGTTAGGGTTAGGGTTAGGGTTAGGGTTAGGGTTAGGGTTAGGGTTAGGGTTAGGGTTAGGGTTAGGGTTAGGGTTAGGGTTAGGGTTAGGGTTAGGGTTAGGGTTAGGGTTAGGGTTAGGGTTAGGGTTAGGGTTAGGGTTAGGGTTAGGGTTAGGGTTAGGGTTAGGGTTAGGGTTAGGGTTAGGGTTAGGGTTAGGGTTAGGGTTAGGGTTAGGGTTAGGGTTAGGGTTAGGGTTAGGGTTAGGGTTAGGGTTAGGGTTAGGGTTAGGGTTAGGGTTAGGGTTAGGGTTAGGGTTAGGGTTAGGGTTAGGGTTAGGGTTAGGGTTAGGGTTAGGGTTAGGGTTAGGGTTAGGGTTAGGGTTAGGGTTAGGGTTAGGGTTAGGGTTAGGGTTAGGGTTAGGGTTAGGGTTAGGGTTAGGGTTAGGGTTAGGGTTAGGGTTAGGGTTAGGGTTAGGGTTAGGGTTAGGGTTAGGGTTAGGGTTAGGGTTAGGGTTAGGGTTAGGGTTAGGGTTAGGGTTAGGGTTAGGGTTAGGGTTAGGGTTAGGGTTAGGGTTAGGGTTAGGGTTAGGGTTAGGGTTAGGGTTAGGGTTAGGGTTAGGGTTAGGGTTAGGGTTAGGGTTAGGGTTAGGGTTAGGGTTAGGGTTAGGGTTAGGGTTAGGGTTAGGGTTAGGGTTAGGGTTAGGGTTAGGGTTAGGGTTAGGGTTAGGGTTAGGGTTAGGGTTAGGGTTAGGGTTAGGGTTAGGGTTAGGGTTAGGGTTAGGGTTAGGGTTAGGGTTAGGGTTAGGGTTAGGGTTAGGGTTAGGGTTAGGGTTAGGGTTAGGGTTAGGGTTAGGGTTAGGGTTAGGGTTAGGGTTAGGGTTAGGGTTAGGGTTAGGGTTAGGGTTAGGGTTAGGGTTAGGGTTAGGGTTAGGGTTAGGGTTAGGGTTAGGGTTAGGGTTAGGGTTAGGGTTAGGGTTAGGGTTAGGGTTAGGGTTAGGGTTAGGGTTAGGGTTAGGGTTAGGGTTAGGGTTAGGGTTAGGGTTAGGGTTAGGGTTAGGGTTAGGGTTAGGGTTAGGGTTAGGGTTAGGGTTAGGGTTAGGGTTAGGGTTAGGGTTAGGGTTAGGGTTAGGGTTAGGGTTAGGGTTAGGGTTAGGGTTAGGGTTAGGGTTAGGGTTAGGGTTAGGGTTAGGGTTAGGGTTAGGGTTAGGGTTAGGGTTAGGGTTAGGGTTAGGGTTAGGGTTAGGGTTAGGGTTAGGGTTAGGGTTAGGGTTAGGGTTAGGGTTAGGGTTAGGGTTAGGGTTAGGGTTAGGGTTAGGGTTAGGGTTAGGGTTAGGGTTAGGGTTAGGGTTAGGGTTAGGGTTAGGGTTAGGGTTAGGGTTAGGGTTAGGGTTAGGGTTAGGGTTAGGGTTAGGGTTAGGGTTAGGGTTAGGGTTAGGGTTAGGGTTAGGGTTAGGGTTAGGGTTAGGGTTAGGGTTAGGGTTAGGGTTAGGGTTAGGGTTAGGGTTAGGGTTAGGGTTAGGGTTAGGGTTAGGGTTAGGGTTAGGGTTAGGGTTAGGGTTAGGGTTAGGGTTAGGGTTAGGGTTAGGGTTAGGGTTAGGGTTAGGGTTAGGGTTAGGGTTAGGGTTAGGGTTAGGGTTAGGGTTAGGGTTAGGGTTAGGGTTAGGGTTAGGGTTAGGGTTAGGGTTAGGGTTAGGGTTAGGGTTAGGGTTAGGGTTAGGGTTAGGGTTAGGGTTAGGGTTAGGGTTAGGGTTAGGGTTAGGGTTAGGGTTAGGGTTAGGGTTAGGGTTAGGGTTAGGGTTAGGGTTAGGGTTAGGGTTAGGGTTAGGGTTAGGGTTAGGGTTAGGGTTAGGGTTAGGGTTAGGGTTAGGGTTAGGGTTAGGGTTAGGGTTAGGGTTAGGGTTAGGGTTAGGGTTAGGGTTAGGGTTAGGGTTAGGGTTAGGGTTAGGGTTAGGGTTAGGGTTAGGGTTAGGGTTAGGGTTAGGGTTAGGGTTAGGGTTAGGGTTAGGGTTAGGGTTAGGGTTAGGGTTAGGGTTAGGGTTAGGGTTAGGGTTAGGGTTAGGGTTAGGGTTAGGGTTAGGGTTAGGGTTAGGGTTAGGGTTAGGGTTAGGGTTAGGGTTAGGGTTAGGGTTAGGGTTAGGGTTAGGGTTAGGGTTAGGGTTAGGGTTAGGGTTAGGGTTAGGGTTAGGGTTAGGGTTAGGGTTAGGGTTAGGGTTAGGGTTAGGGTTAGGGTTAGGGTTAGGGTTAGGGTTAGGGTTAGGGTTAGGGTTAGGGTTAGGGTTAGGGTTAGGGTTAGGGTTAGGGTTAGGGTTAGGGTTAGGGTTAGGGTTAGGGTTAGGGTTAGGGTTAGGGTTAGGGTTAGGGTTAGGGTTAGGGTTAGGGTTAGGGTTAGGGTTAGGGTTAGGGTTAGGGTTAGGGTTAGGGTTAGGGTTAGGGTTAGGGTTAGGGTTAGGGTTAGGGTTAGGGTTAGGGTTAGGGTTAGGGTTAGGGTTAGGGTTAGGGTTAGGGTTAGGGTTAGGGTTAGGGTTAGGGTTAGGGTTAGGGTTAGGGTTAGGGTTAGGGTTAGGGTTAGGGTTAGGGTTAGGGTTAGGGTTAGGGTTAGGGTTAGGGTTAGGGTTAGGGTTAGGGTTAGGGTTAGGGTTAGGGTTAGGGTTAGGGTTAGGGTTAGGGTTAGGGTTAGGGTTAGGGTTAGGGTTAGGGTTAGGGTTAGGGTTAGGGTTAGGGTTAGGGTTAGGGTTAGGGTTAGGGTTAGGGTTAGGGTTAGGGTTAGGGTTAGGGTTAGGGTTAGGGTTAGGGTTAGGGTTAGGGTTAGGGTTAGGGTTAGGGTTAGGGTTAGGGTTAGGGTTAGGGTTAGGGTTAGGGTTAGGGTTAGGGTTAGGGTTAGGGTTAGGGTTAGGGTTAGGGTTAGGGTTAGGGTTAGGGTTAGGGTTAGGGTTAGGGTTAGGGTTAGGGTTAGGGTTAGGGTTAGGGTTAGGGTTAGGGTTAGGGTTAGGGTTAGGGTTAGGGTTAGGGTTAGGGTTAGGGTTAGGGTTAGGGTTAGGGTTAGGGTTAGGGTTAGGGTTAGGGTTAGGGTTAGGGTTAGGGTTAGGGTTAGGGTTAGGGTTAGGGTTAGGGTTAGGGTTAGGGTTAGGGTTAGGGTTAGGGTTAGGGTTAGGGTTAGGGTTAGGGTTAGGGTTAGGGTTAGGGTTAGGGTTAGGGTTAGGGTTAGGGTTAGGGTTAGGGTTAGGGTTAGGGTTAGGGTTAGGGTTAGGGTTAGGGTTAGGGTTAGGGTTAGGGTTAGGGTTAGGGTTAGGGTTAGGGTTAGGGTTAGGGTTAGGGTTAGGGTTAGGGTTAGGGTTAGGGTTAGGGTTAGGGTTAGGGTTAGGGTTAGGGTTAGGGTTAGGGTTAGGGTTAGGGTTAGGGTTAGGGTTAGGGTTAGGGTTAGGGTTAGGGTTAGGGTTAGGGTTAGGGTTAGGGTTAGGGTTAGGGTTAGGGTTAGGGTTAGGGTTAGGGTTAGGGTTAGGGTTAGGGTTAGGGTTAGGGTTAGGGTTAGGGTTAGGGTTAGGGTTAGGGTTAGGGTTAGGGTTAGGGTTAGGGTTAGGGTTAGGGTTAGGGTTAGGGTTAGGGTTAGGGTTAGGGTTAGGGTTAGGGTTAGGGTTAGGGTTAGGGTTAGGGTTAGGGTTAGGGTTAGGGTTAGGGTTAGGGTTAGGGTTAGGGTTAGGGTTAGGGTTAGGGTTAGGGTTAGGGTTAGGGTTAGGGTTAGGGTTAGGGTTAGGGTTAGGGTTAGGGTTAGGGATAGGGATAGGGATAGGGTTAGGGTTAGGGTTAGGGTTAGGGTTAGGGTTAGGGTTAGGGTTAGGGTTAGGGTTAGGGTTAGGGTTAGGGTTAGGGTTAGGGTTAGGGTTAGGGTTAGGGTTAGGGTTAGGGTTAGGGTTAGGGTTAGGGTTAGGGTTAGGGTTAGGGTTAGGGTTAGGGTTAGGGTTAGGGTTAGGGTTAGGGTTAGGGTTAGGGTTAGGGTTAGGGTTAGGGTTAGGGTTAGGGTTAGGGTTAGGGTTAGGGTTAGGGTTAGGGTTAGGGTTAGGGTTAGGGTTAGGGTTAGGGTTAGGGTTAGGGTTAGGGTTAGGGTTAGGGTTAGGGTTAGGGTTAGGGTTAGGGTTAGGGTTAGGGTTAGGGTTAGGGTTAGGGTTAGGGTTAGGGTTAGGGTTAGGGTTAGGGTTAGGGTTAGGGTTAGGGTTAGGGTTAGGGTTAGGGTTAGGGTTAGGGTTAGGGTTAGGGTTAGGGTTAGGGTTAGGGTTAGGGTTAGGGTTAGGGTTAGGGTTAGGGTTAGGGTTAGGGTTAGGGTTAGGGTTAGGGTTAGGGTTAGGGTTAGGGTTAGGGTTAGGGTTAGGGTTAGGGTTAGGGTTAGGGTTAGGGTTAGGGTTAGGGTTAGGGTTAGGGTTAGGGTTAGGGTTAGGGTTAGGGTTAGGGTTAGGGTTAGGGTTAGGGTTAGGGTTAGGGTTAGGGTTAGGGTTAGGGTTAGGGTTAGGGTTAGGGTTAGGGTTAGGGTTAGGGTTAGGGTTAGGGTTAGGGTTAGGGTTAGGGTTAGGGTTAGGGTTAGGGTTAGGGTTAGGGTTAGGGTTAGGGTTAGGGTTAGGGTTAGGGTTAGGGTTAGGGTTAGGGTTAGGGTTAGGGTTAGGGTTAGGGTTAGGGTTAGGGTTAGGGTTAGGGTTAGGGTTAGGGTTAGGGTTAGGGTTAGGGTTAGGGTTAGGGTTAGGGTTAGGGTTAGGGTTAGGGTTAGGGTTAGGGTTAGGGTTAGGGTTAGGGTTAGGGTTAGGGTTAGGGTTAGGGTTAGGGTTAGGGTTAGGGTTAGGGTTAGGGTTAGGGTTAGGGTTAGGGTTAGGGTTAGGGTTAGGGTTAGGGTTAGGGTTAGGGTTAGGGTTAGGGTTAGGGTTAGGGTTAGGGTTAGGGTTAGGGTTAGGGTTAGGGTTAGGGTTAGGGTTAGGGTTAGGGTTAGGGTTAGGGTTAGGGTTAGGGTTAGGGTTAGGGTTAGGGTTAGGGTTAGGGTTAGGGTTAGGGTTAGGGTTAGGGTTAGGGTTAGGGTTAGGGTTAGGGTTAGGGTTAGGGTTAGGGTTAGGGTTAGGGTTAGGGTTAGGGTTAGGGTTAGGGTTAGGGTTAGGGTTAGGGTTAGGGTTAGGGTTAGGGTTAGGGTTAGGGTTAGGGTTAGGGTTAGGGTTAGGGTTAGGGTTAGGGTTAGGGTTAGGGTTAGGGTTAGGGTTAGGGTTAGGGTTAGGGTTAGGGTTAGGGTTAGGGTTAGGGTTAGGGTTAGGGTTAGGGTTAGGGTTAGGGTTAGGGTTAGGGTTAGGGTTAGGGTTAGGGTTAGGGTTAGGGTTAGGGTTAGGGTTAGGGTTAGGGTTAGGGTTAGGGTTAGGGTTAGGGTTAGGGTTAGGGTTAGGGTTAGGGTTAGGGTTAGGGTTAGGGTTAGGGTTAGGGTTAGGGTTAGGGTTAGGGTTAGGGTTAGGGTTAGGGTTAGGGTTAGGGTTAGGGTTAGGGTTAGGGTTAGGGTTAGGGTTAGGGTTAGGGTTAGGGTTAGGGTTAGGGTTAGGGTTAGGGTTAGGGTTAGGGTTAGGGTTAGGGTTAGGGTTAGGGTTAGGGTTAGGGTTAGGGTTAGGGTTAGGGTTAGGGTTAGGGTTAGGGTTAGGGTTAGGGTTAGGGTTAGGGTTAGGGTTAGGGTTAGGGTTAGGGTTAGGGTTAGGGTTAGGGTTAGGGTTAGGGTTAGGGTTAGGGTTAGGGTTAGGGTTAGGGTTAGGGTTAGGGTTAGGGTTAGGGTTAGGGTTAGGGTTAGGGTTAGGGTTAGGGTTAGGGTTAGGGTTAGGGTTAGGGTTAGGGTTAGGGTTAGGGTTAGGGTTAGGGTTAGGGTTAGGGTTAGGGTTAGGGTTAGGGTTAGGGTTAGGGTTAGGGTTAGGGTTAGGGTTAGGGTTAGGGTTAGGGTTAGGGTTAGGGTTAGGGTTAGGGTTAGGGTTAGGGTTAGGGTTAGGGTTAGGGTTAGGGTTAGGGTTAGGGTTAGGGTTAGGGTTAGGGTTAGGGTTAGGGTTAGGGTTAGGGTTAGGGTTAGGGTTAGGGTTAGGGTTAGGGTTAGGGTTAGGGTTAGGGTTAGGGTTAGGGTTAGGGTTAGGGTTAGGGTTAGGGTTAGGGTTAGGGTTAGGGTTAGGGTTAGGGTTAGGGTTAGGGTTAGGGTTAGGGTTAGGGTTAGGGTTAGGGTTAGGGTTAGGGTTAGGGTTAGGGTTAGGGTTAGGGTTAGGGTTAGGGTTAGGGTTAGGGTTAGGGTTAGGGTTAGGGTTAGGGTTAGGGTTAGGGTTAGGGTTAGGGTTAGGGTTAGGGTTAGGGTTAGGGTTAGGGTTAGGGTTAGGGTTAGGGTTAGGGTTAGGGTTAGGGTTAGGGTTAGGGTTAGGGTTAGGGTTAGGGTTAGGGTTAGGGTTAGGGTTAGGGTTAGGGTTAGGGTTAGGGTTAGGGTTAGGGTTAGGGTTAGGGTTAGGGTTAGGGTTAGGGTTAGGGTTAGGGTTAGGGTTAGGGTTAGGGTTAGGGTTAGGGTTAGGGTTAGGGTTAGGGTTAGGGTTAGGGTTAGGGTTAGGGTTAGGGTTAGGGTTAGGGTTAGGGTTAGGGTTAGGGTTAGGGTTAGGGTTAGGGTTAGGGTTAGGGTTAGGGTTAGGGTTAGGGTTAGGGTTAGGGTTAGGGTTAGGGTTAGGGTTAGGGTTAGGGTTAGGGTTAGGGTTAGGGTTAGGGTTAGGGTTAGGGTTAGGGTTAGGGTTAGGGTTAGGGTTAGGGTTAGGGTTAGGGTTAGGGTTAGGGTTAGGGTTAGGGTTAGGGTTAGGGTTAGGGTTAGGGTTAGGGTTAGGGTTAGGGTTAGGGTTAGGGTTAGGGTTAGGGTTAGGGTTAGGGTTAGGGTTAGGGTTAGGGTTAGGGTTAGGGTTAGGGTTAGGGTTAGGGTTAGGGTTAGGGTTAGGGTTAGGGTTAGGGTTAGGGTTAGGGTTAGGGTTAGGGTTAGGGTTAGGGTTAGGGTTAGGGTTAGGGTTAGGGTTAGGGTTAGGGTTAGGGTTAGGGTTAGGGTTAGGGTTAGGGTTAGGGTTAGGGTTAGGGTTAGGGTTAGGGTTAGGGTTAGGGTTAGGGTTAGGGTTAGGGTTAGGGTTAGGGTTAGGGTTAGGGTTAGGGTTAGGGTTAGGGTTAGGGTTAGGGTTAGGGTTAGGGTTAGGGTTAGGGTTAGGGTTAGGGTTAGGGTTAGGGTTAGGGTTAGGGTTAGGGTTAGGGTTAGGGTTAGGGTTAGGGTTAGGGTTAGGGTTAGGGTTAGGGTTAGGGTTAGGGTTAGGGTTAGGGTTAGGGTTAGGGTTAGGGTTAGGGTTAGGGTTAGGGTTAGGGTTAGGGTTAGGGTTAGGGTTAGGGTTAGGGTTAGGGTTAGGGTTAGGGTTAGGGTTAGGGTTAGGGTTAGGGTTAGGGTTAGGGTTAGGGTTAGGGTTAGGGTTAGGGTTAGGGTTAGGGTTAGGGTTAGGGTTAGGGTTAGGGTTAGGGTTAGGGTTAGGGTTAGGGTTAGGGTTAGGGTTAGGGTTAGGGTTAGGGTTAGGGTTAGGGTTAGGGTTAGGGTTAGGGTTAGGGTTAGGGTTAGGGTTAGGGTTAGGGTTAGGGTTAGGGTTAGGGTTAGGGTTAGGGTTAGGGTTAGGGTTAGGGTTAGGGTTAGGGTTAGGGTTAGGGTTAGGGTTAGGGTTAGGGTTAGGGTTAGGGTTAGGGTTAGGGTTAGGGTTAGGGTTAGGGTTAGGGTTAGGGTTAGGGTTAGGGTTAGGGTTAGGGTTAGGGTTAGGGTTAGGGTTAGGGTTAGGGTTAGGGTTAGGGTTAGGGTTAGGGTTAGGGTTAGGGTTAGGGTTAGGGTTAGGGTTAGGGTTAGGGTTAGGGTTAGGGTTAGGGTTAGGGTTAGGGTTAGGGTTAGGGTTAGGGTTAGGGTTAGGGTTAGGGTTAGGGTTAGGGTTAGGGTTAGGGTTAGGGTTAGGGTTAGGGTTAGGGTTAGGGTTAGGGTTAGGGTTAGGGTTAGGGTTAGGGTTAGGGTTAGGGTTAGGGTTAGGGTTAGGGTTAGGGTTAGGGTTAGGGTTAGGGTTAGGGTTAGGGTTAGGGTTAGGGTTAGGGTTAGGGTTAGGGTTAGGGTTAGGGTTAGGGTTAGGGTTAGGGTTAGGGTTAGGGTTAGGGTTAGGGTTAGGGTTAGGGTTAGGGTTAGGGTTAGGGTTAGGGTTAGGGTTAGGGTTAGGGTTAGGGTTAGGGTTAGGGTTAGGGTTAGGGTTAGGGTTAGGGTTAGGGTTAGGGTTAGGGTTAGGGTTAGGGTTAGGGTTAGGGTTAGGGTTAGGGTTAGGGTTAGGGTTAGGGTTAGGGTTAGGGTTAGGGTTAGGGTTAGGGTTAGGGTTAGGGTTAGGGTTAGGGTTAGGGTTAGGGTTAGGGTTAGGGTTAGGGTTAGGGTTAGGGTTAGGGTTAGGGTTAGGGTTAGGGTTAGGGTTAGGGTTAGGGTTAGGGTTAGGGTTAGGGTTAGGGTTAGGGTTAGGGTTAGGGTTAGGGTTAGGGTTAGGGTTAGGGTTAGGGTTAGGGTTAGGGTTAGGGTTAGGGTTAGGGTTAGGGTTAGGGTTAGGGTTAGGGTTAGGGTTAGGGTTAGGGTTAGGGTTAGGGTTAGGGTTAGGGTTAGGGTTAGGGTTAGGGTTAGGGTTAGGGTTAGGGTTAGGGTTAGGGTTAGGGTTAGGGTTAGGGTTAGGGTTAGGGTTAGGGTTAGGGTTAGGGTTAGGGTTAGGGTTAGGGTTAGGGTTAGGGTTAGGGTTAGGGTTAGGGTTAGGGTTAGGGTTAGGGTTAGGGTTAGGGTTAGGGTTAGGGTTAGGGTTAGGGTTAGGGTTAGGGTTAGGGTTAGGGTTAGGGTTAGGGTTAGGGTTAGGGTTAGGGTTAGGGTTAGGGTTAGGGTTAGGGTTAGGGTTAGGGTTAGGGTTAGGGTTAGGGTTAGGGTTAGGGTTAGGGTTAGGGTTAGGGTTAGGGTTAGGGTTAGGGTTAGGGTTAGGGTTAGGGTTAGGGTTAGGGTTAGGGTTAGGGTTAGGGTTAGGGTTAGGGTTAGGGTTAGGGTTAGGGTTAGGGTTAGGGTTAGGGTTAGGGTTAGGGTTAGGGTTAGGGTTAGGGTTAGGGTTAGGGTTAGGGTTAGGGTTAGGGTTAGGGTTAGGGTTAGGGTTAGGGTTAGGGTTAGGGTTAGGGTTAGGGTTAGGGTTAGGGTTAGGGTTAGGGTTAGGGTTAGGGTTAGGGTTAGGGTTAGGGTTAGGGTTAGGGTTAGGGTTAGGGTTAGGGTTAGGGTTAGGGTTAGGGTTAGGGTTAGGGTTAGGGTTAGGGTTAGGGTTAGGGTTAGGGTTAGGGTTAGGGTTAGGGTTAGGGTTAGGGTTAGGGTTAGGGTTAGGGTTAGGGTTAGGGTTAGGGTTAGGGTTAGGGTTAGGGTTAGGGTTAGGGTTAGGGTTAGGGTTAGGGTTAGGGTTAGGGTTAGGGTTAGGGTTAGGGTTAGGGTTAGGGTTAGGGTTAGGGTTAGGGTTAGGGTTAGGGTTAGGGTTAGGGTTAGGGTTAGGGTTAGGGTTAGGGTTAGGGTTAGGGTTAGGGTTAGGGTTAGGGTTAGGGTTAGGGTTAGGGTTAGGGTTAGGGTTAGGGTTAGGGTTAGGGTTAGGGTTAGGGTTAGGGTTAGGGTTAGGGTTAGGGTTAGGGTTAGGGTTAGGGTTAGGGTTAGGGTTAGGGTTAGGGTTAGGGTTAGGGTTAGGGTTAGGGTTAGGGTTAGGGTTAGGGTTAGGGTTAGGGTTAGGGTTAGGGTTAGGGTTAGGGTTAGGGTTAGGGTTAGGGTTAGGGTTAGGGTTAGGGTTAGGGTTAGGGTTAGGGTTAGGGTTAGGGTTAGGGTTAGGGTTAGGGTTAGGGTTAGGGTTAGGGTTAGGGTTAGGGTTAGGGTTAGGGTTAGGGTTAGGGTTAGGGTTAGGGTTAGGGTTAGGGTTAGGGTTAGGGTTAGGGTTAGGGTTAGGGTTAGGGTTAGGGTTAGGGTTAGGGTTAGGGTTAGGGTTAGGGTTAGGGTTAGGGTTAGGGTTAGGGTTAGGGTTAGGGTTAGGGTTAGGGTTAGGGTTAGGGTTAGGGTTAGGGTTAGGGTTAGGGTTAGGGTTAGGGTTAGGGTTAGGGTTAGGGTTAGGGTTAGGGTTAGGGTTAGGGTTAGGGTTAGGGTTAGGGTTAGGGTTAGGGTTAGGGTTAGGGTTAGGGTTAGGGTTAGGGTTAGGGTTAGGGTTAGGGTTAGGGTTAGGGTTAGGGTTAGGGTTAGGGTTAGGGTTAGGGTTAGGGTTAGGGTTAGGGTTAGGGTTAGGGTTAGGGTTAGGGTTAGGGTTAGGGTTAGGGTTAGGGTTAGGGTTAGGGTTAGGGTTAGGGTTAGGGTTAGGGTTAGGGTTAGGGTTAGGGTTAGGGTTAGGGTTAGGGTTAGGGTTAGGGTTAGGGTTAGGGTTAGGGTTAGGGTTAGGGTTAGGGTTAGGGTTAGGGTTAGGGTTAGGGTTAGGGTTAGGGTTAGGGTTAGGGTTAGGGTTAGGGTTAGGGTTAGGGTTAGGGTTAGGGTTAGGGTTAGGGTTAGGGTTAGGGTTAGGGTTAGGGTTAGGGTTAGGGTTAGGGTTAGGGTTAGGGTTAGGGTTAGGGTTAGGGTTAGGGTTAGGGTTAGGGTTAGGGTTAGGGTTAGGGTTAGGGTTAGGGTTAGGGTTAGGGTTAGGGTTAGGGTTAGGGTTAGGGTTAGGGTTAGGGTTAGGGTTAGGGTTAGGGTTAGGGTTAGGGTTAGGGTTAGGGTTAGGGTTAGGGTTAGGGTTAGGGTTAGGGTTAGGGTTAGGGTTAGGGTTAGGGTTAGGGTTAGGGTTAGGGTTAGGGTTAGGGTTAGGGTTAGGGTTAGGGTTAGGGTTAGGGTTAGGGTTAGGGTTAGGGTTAGGGTTAGGGTTAGGGTTAGGGTTAGGGTTAGGGTTAGGGTTAGGGTTAGGGTTAGGGTTAGGGTTAGGGTTAGGGTTAGGGTTAGGGTTAGGGTTAGGGTTAGGGTTAGGGTTAGGGTTAGGGTTAGGGTTAGGGTTAGGGTTAGGGTTAGGGTTAGGGTTAGGGTTAGGGTTAGGGTTAGGGTTAGGGTTAGGGTTAGGGTTAGGGTTAGGGTTAGGGTTAGGGTTAGGGTTAGGGTTAGGGTTAGGGTTAGGGTTAGGGTTAGGGTTAGGGTTAGGGTTAGGGTTAGGGTTAGGGTTAGGGTTAGGGTTAGGGTTAGGGTTAGGGTTAGGGTTAGGGTTAGGGTTAGGGTTAGGGTTAGGGTTAGGGTTAGGGTTAGGGTTAGGGTTAGGGTTAGGGTTAGGGTTAGGGTTAGGGTTAGGGTTAGGGTTAGGGTTAGGGTTAGGGTTAGGGTTAGGGTTAGGGTTAGGGTTAGGGTTAGGGTTAGGGTTAGGGTTAGGGTTAGGGTTAGGGTTAGGGTTAGGGTTAGGGTTAGGGTTAGGGTTAGGGTTAGGGTTAGGGTTAGGGTTAGGGTTAGGGTTAGGGTTAGGGTTAGGGTTAGGGTTAGGGTTAGGGTTAGGGTTAGGGTTAGGGTTAGGGTTAGGGTTAGGGTTAGGGTTAGGGTTAGGGTTAGGGTTAGGGTTAGGGTTAGGGTTAGGGTTAGGGTTAGGGTTAGGGTTAGGGTTAGGGTTAGGGTTAGGGTTAGGGTTAGGGTTAGGGTTAGGGTTAGGGTTAGGGTTAGGGTTAGGGTTAGGGTTAGGGTTAGGGTTAGGGTTAGGGTTAGGGTTAGGGTTAGGGTTAGGGTTAGGGTTAGGGTTAGGGTTAGGGTTAGGGTTAGGGTTAGGGTTAGGGTTAGGGTTAGGGTTAGGGTTAGGGTTAGGGTTAGGGTTAGGGTTAGGGTTAGGGTTAGGGTTAGGGTTAGGGTTAGGGTTAGGGTTAGGGTTAGGGTTAGGGTTAGGGTTAGGGTTAGGGTTAGGGTTAGGGTTAGGGTTAGGGTTAGGGTTAGGGTTAGGGTTAGGGTTAGGGTTAGGGTTAGGGTTAGGGTTAGGGTTAGGGTTAGGGTTAGGGTTAGGGTTAGGGTTAGGGTTAGGGTTAGGGTTAGGGTTAGGGTTAGGGTTAGGGTTAGGGTTAGGGTTAGGGTTAGGGTTAGGGTTAGGGTTAGGGTTAGGGTTAGGGTTAGGGTTAGGGTTAGGGTTAGGGTTAGGGTTAGGGTTAGGGTTAGGGTTAGGGTTAGGGTTAGGGTTAGGGTTAGGGTTAGGGTTAGGGTTAGGGTTAGGGTTAGGGTTAGGGTTAGGGTTAGGGTTAGGGTTAGGGTTAGGGTTAGGGTTAGGGTTAGGGTTAGGGTTAGGGTTAGGGTTAGGGTTAGGGTTAGGGTTAGGGTTAGGGTTAGGGTTAGGGTTAGGGTTAGGGTTAGGGTTAGGGTTAGGGTTAGGGTTAGGGTTAGGGTTAGGGTTAGGGTTAGGGTTAGGGTTAGGGTTAGGGTTAGGGTTAGGGTTAGGGTTAGGGTTAGGGTTAGGGTTAGGGTTAGGGTTAGGGTTAGGGTTAGGGTTAGGGTTAGGGTTAGGGTTAGGGTTAGGGTTAGGGTTAGGGTTAGGGTTAGGGTTAGGGTTAGGGTTAGGGTTAGGGTTAGGGTTAGGGTTAGGGTTAGGGTTAGGGTTAGGGTTAGGGTTAGGGTTAGGGTTAGGGTTAGGGTTAGGGTTAGGGTTAGGGTTAGGGTTAGGGTTAGGGTTAGGGTTAGGGTTAGGGTTAGGGTTAGGGTTAGGGTTAGGGTTAGGGTTAGGGTTAGGGTTAGGGTTAGGGTTAGGGTTAGGGTTAGGGTTAGGGTTAGGGTTAGGGTTAGGGTTAGGGTTAGGGTTAGGGTTAGGGTTAGGGTTAGGGTTAGGGTTAGGGTTAGGGTTAGGGTTAGGGTTAGGGTTAGGGTTAGGGTTAGGGTTAGGGTTAGGGTTAGGGTTAGGGTTAGGGTTAGGGTTAGGGTTAGGGTTAGGGTTAGGGTTAGGGTTAGGGTTAGGGTTAGGGTTAGGGTTAGGGTTAGGGTTAGGGTTAGGGTTAGGGTTAGGGTTAGGGTTAGGGTTAGGGTTAGGGTTAGGGTTAGGGTTAGGGTTAGGGTTAGGGTTAGGGTTAGGGTTAGGGTTAGGGTTAGGGTTAGGGTTAGGGTTAGGGTTAGGGTTAGGGTTAGGGTTAGGGTTAGGGTTAGGGTTAGGGTTAGGGTTAGGGTTAGGGTTAGGGTTAGGGTTAGGGTTAGGGTTAGGGTTAGGGTTAGGGTTAGGGTTAGGGTTAGGGTTAGGGTTAGGGTTAGGGTTAGGGTTAGGGTTAGGGTTAGGGTTAGGGTTAGGGTTAGGGTTAGGGTTAGGGTTAGGGTTAGGGTTAGGGTTAGGGTTAGGGTTAGGGTTAGGGTTAGGGTTAGGGTTAGGGTTAGGGTTAGGGTTAGGGTTAGGGTTAGGGTTAGGGTTAGGGTTAGGGTTAGGGTTAGGGTTAGGGTTAGGGTTAGGGTTAGGGTTAGGGTTAGGGTTAGGGTTAGGGTTAGGGTTAGGGTTAGGGTTAGGGTTAGGGTTAGGGTTAGGGTTAGGGTTAGGGTTAGGGTTAGGGTTAGGGTTAGGGTTAGGGTTAGGGTTAGGGTTAGGGTTAGGGTTAGGGTTAGGGTTAGGGTTAGGGTTAGGGTTAGGGTTAGGGTTAGGGTTAGGGTTAGGGTTAGGGTTAGGGTTAGGGTTAGGGTTAGGGTTAGGGTTAGGGTTAGGGTTAGGGTTAGGGTTAGGGTTAGGGTTAGGGTTAGGGTTAGGGTTAGGGTTAGGGTTAGGGTTAGGGTTAGGGTTAGGGTTAGGGTTAGGGTTAGGGTTAGGGTTAGGGTTAGGGTTAGGGTTAGGGTTAGGGTTAGGGTTAGGGTTAGGGTTAGGGTTAGGGTTAGGGTTAGGGTTAGGGTTAGGGTTAGGGTTAGGGTTAGGGTTAGGGTTAGGGTTAGGGTTAGGGTTAGGGTTAGGGTTAGGGTTAGGGTTAGGGTTAGGGTTAGGGTTAGGGTTAGGGTTAGGGTTAGGGTTAGGGTTAGGGTTAGGGTTAGGGTTAGGGTTAGGGTTAGGGTTAGGGTTAGGGTTAGGGTTAGGGTTAGGGTTAGGGTTAGGGTTAGGGTTAGGGTTAGGGTTAGGGTTAGGGTTAGGGTTAGGGTTAGGGTTAGGGTTAGGGTTAGGGTTAGGGTTAGGGTTAGGGTTAGGGTTAGGGTTAGGGTTAGGGTTAGGGTTAGGGTTAGGGTTAGGGTTAGGGTTAGGGTTAGGGTTAGGGTTAGGGTTAGGGTTAGGGTTAGGGTTAGGGTTAGGGTTAGGGTTAGGGTTAGGGTTAGGGTTAGGGTTAGGGTTAGGGTTAGGGTTAGGGTTAGGGTTAGGGTTAGGGTTAGGGTTAGGGTTAGGGTTAGGGTTAGGGTTAGGGTTAGGGTTAGGGTTAGGGTTAGGGTTAGGGTTAGGGTTAGGGTTAGGGTTAGGGTTAGGGTTAGGGTTAGGGTTAGGGTTAGGGTTAGGGTTAGGGTTAGGGTTAGGGTTAGGGTTAGGGTTAGGGTTAGGGTTAGGGTTAGGGTTAGGGTTAGGGTTAGGGTTAGGGTTAGGGTTAGGGTTAGGGTTAGGGTTAGGGTTAGGGTTAGGGTTAGGGTTAGGGTTAGGGTTAGGGTTAGGGTTAGGGTTAGGGTTAGGGTTAGGGTTAGGGTTAGGGTTAGGGTTAGGGTTAGGGTTAGGGTTAGGGTTAGGGTTAGGGTTAGGGTTAGGGTTAGGGTTAGGGTTAGGGTTAGGGTTAGGGTTAGGGTTAGGGTTAGGGTTAGGGTTAGGGTTAGGGTTAGGGTTAGGGTTAGGGTTAGGGTTAGGGTTAGGGTTAGGGTTAGGGTTAGGGTTAGGGTTAGGGTTAGGGTTAGGGTTAGGGTTAGGGTTAGGGTTAGGGTTAGGGTTAGGGTTAGGGTTAGGGTTAGGGTTAGGGTTAGGGTTAGGGTTAGGGTTAGGGTTAGGGTTAGGGTTAGGGTTAGGGTTAGGGTTAGGGTTAGGGTTAGGGTTAGGGTTAGGGTTAGGGTTAGGGTTAGGGTTAGGGTTAGGGTTAGGGTTAGGGTTAGGGTTAGGGTTAGGGTTAGGGTTAGGGTTAGGGTTAGGGTTAGGGTTAGGGTTAGGGTTAGGGTTAGGGTTAGGGTTAGGGTTAGGGTTAGGGTTAGGGTTAGGGTTAGGGTTAGGGTTAGGGTTAGGGTTAGGGTTAGGGTTAGGGTTAGGGTTAGGGTTAGGGTTAGGGTTAGGGTTAGGGTTAGGGTTAGGGTTAGGGTTAGGGTTAGGGTTAGGGTTAGGGTTAGGGTTAGGGTTAGGGTTAGGGTTAGGGTTAGGGTTAGGGTTAGGGTTAGGGTTAGGGTTAGGGTTAGGGTTAGGGTTAGGGTTAGGGTTAGGGTTAGGGTTAGGGTTAGGGTTAGGGTTAGGGTTAGGGTTAGGGTTAGGGTTAGGGTTAGGGTTAGGGTTAGGGTTAGGGTTAGGGTTAGGGTTAGGGTTAGGGTTAGGGTTAGGGTTAGGGTTAGGGTTAGGGTTAGGGTTAGGGTTAGGGTTAGGGTTAGGGTTAGGGTTAGGGTTAGGGTTAGGGTTAGGGTTAGGGTTAGGGTTAGGGTTAGGGTTAGGGTTAGGGTTAGGGTTAGGGTTAGGGTTAGGGTTAGGGTTAGGGTTAGGGTTAGGGTTAGGGTTAGGGTTAGGGTTAGGGTTAGGGTTAGGGTTAGGGTTAGGGTTAGGGTTAGGGTTAGGGTTAGGGTTAGGGTTAGGGTTAGGGTTAGGGTTAGGGTTAGGGTTAGGGTTAGGGTTAGGGTTAGGGTTAGGGTTAGGGTTAGGGTTAGGGTTAGGGTTAGGGTTAGGGTTAGGGTTAGGGTTAGGGTTAGGGTTAGGGTTAGGGTTAGGGTTAGGGTTAGGGTTAGGGTTAGGGTTAGGGTTAGGGTTAGGGTTAGGGTTAGGGTTAGGGTTAGGGTTAGGGTTAGGGTTAGGGTTAGGGTTAGGGTTAGGGTTAGGGTTAGGGTTAGGGTTAGGGTTAGGGTTAGGGTTAGGGTTAGGGTTAGGGTTAGGGTTAGGGTTAGGGTTAGGGTTAGGGTTAGGGTTAGGGTTAGGGTTAGGGTTAGGGTTAGGGTTAGGGTTAGGGTTAGGGTTAGGGTTAGGGTTAGGGTTAGGGTTAGGGTTAGGGTTAGGGTTAGGGTTAGGGTTAGGGTTAGGGTTAGGGTTAGGGTTAGGGTTAGGGTTAGGGTTAGGGTTAGGGTTAGGGTTAGGGTTAGGGTTAGGGTTAGGGTTAGGGTTAGGGTTAGGGTTAGGGTTAGGGTTAGGGTTAGGGTTAGGGTTAGGGTTAGGGTTAGGGTTAGGGTTAGGGTTAGGGTTAGGGTTAGGGTTAGGGTTAGGGTTAGGGTTAGGGTTAGGGTTAGGGTTAGGGTTAGGGTTAGGGTTAGGGTTAGGGTTAGGGTTAGGGTTAGGGTTAGGGTTAGGGTTAGGGTTAGGGTTAGGGTTAGGGTTAGGGTTAGGGTTAGGGTTAGGGTTAGGGTTAGGGTTAGGGTTAGGGTTAGGGTTAGGGTTAGGGTTAGGGTTAGGGTTAGGGTTAGGGTTAGGGTTAGGGTTAGGGTTAGGGTTAGGGTTAGGGTTAGGGTTAGGGTTAGGGTTAGGGTTAGGGTTAGGGTTAGGGTTAGGGTTAGGGTTAGGGTTAGGGTTAGGGTTAGGGTTAGGGTTAGGGTTAGGGTTAGGGTTAGGGTTAGGGTTAGGGTTAGGGTTAGGGTTAGGGTTAGGGTTAGGGTTAGGGTTAGGGTTAGGGTTAGGGTTAGGGTTAGGGTTAGGGTTAGGGTTAGGGTTAGGGTTAGGGTTAGGGTTAGGGTTAGGGTTAGGGTTAGGGTTAGGGTTAGGGTTAGGGTTAGGGTTAGGGTTAGGGTTAGGGTTAGGGTTAGGGTTAGGGTTAGGGTTAGGGTTAGGGTTAGGGTTAGGGTTAGGGTTAGGGTTAGGGTTAGGGTTAGGGTTAGGGTTAGGGTTAGGGTTAGGGTTAGGGTTAGGGTTAGGGTTAGGGTTAGGGTTAGGGTTAGGGTTAGGGTTAGGGTTAGGGTTAGGGTTAGGGTTAGGGTTAGGGTTAGGGTTAGGGTTAGGGTTAGGGTTAGGGTTAGGGTTAGGGTTAGGGTTAGGGTTAGGGTTAGGGTTAGGGTTAGGGTTAGGGTTAGGGTTAGGGTTAGGGTTAGGGTTAGGGTTAGGGTTAGGGTTAGGGTTAGGGTTAGGGTTAGGGTTAGGGTTAGGGTTAGGGTTAGGGTTAGGGTTAGGGTTAGGGTTAGGGTTAGGGTTAGGGTTAGGGTTAGGGTTAGGGTTAGGGTTAGGGTTAGGGTTAGGGTTAGGGTTAGGGTTAGGGTTAGGGTTAGGGTTAGGGTTAGGGTTAGGGTTAGGGTTAGGGTTAGGGTTAGGGTTAGGGTTAGGGTTAGGGTTAGGGTTAGGGTTAGGGTTAGGGTTAGGGTTAGGGTTAGGGTTAGGGTTAGGGTTAGGGTTAGGGTTAGGGTTAGGGTTAGGGTTAGGGTTAGGGTTAGGGTTAGGGTTAGGGTTAGGGTTAGGGTTAGGGTTAGGGTTAGGGTTAGGGTTAGGGTTAGGGTTAGGGTTAGGGTTAGGGTTAGGGTTAGGGTTAGGGTTAGGGTTAGGGTTAGGGTTAGGGTTAGGGTTAGGGTTAGGGTTAGGGTTAGGGTTAGGGTTAGGGTTAGGGTTAGGGTTAGGGTTAGGGTTAGGGTTAGGGTTAGGGTTAGGGTTAGGGTTAGGGTTAGGGTTAGGGTTAGGGTTAGGGTTAGGGTTAGGGTTAGGGTTAGGGTTAGGGTTAGGGTTAGGGTTAGGGTTAGGGTTAGGGTTAGGGTTAGGGTTAGGGTTAGGGTTAGGGTTAGGGTTAGGGTTAGGGTTAGGGTTAGGGTTAGGGTTAGGGTTAGGGTTAGGGTTAGGGTTAGGGTTAGGGTTAGGGTTAGGGTTAGGGTTAGGGTTAGGGTTAGGGTTAGGGTTAGGGTTAGGGTTAGGGTTAGGGTTAGGGTTAGGGTTAGGGTTAGGGTTAGGGTTAGGGTTAGGGTTAGGGTTAGGGTTAGGGTTAGGGTTAGGGTTAGGGTTAGGGTTAGGGTTAGGGTTAGGGTTAGGGTTAGGGTTAGGGTTAGGGTTAGGGTTAGGGTTAGGGTTAGGGTTAGGGTTAGGGTTAGGGTTAGGGTTAGGGTTAGGGTTAGGGTTAGGGTTAGGGTTAGGGTTAGGGTTAGGGTTAGGGTTAGGGTTAGGGTTAGGGTTAGGGTTAGGGTTAGGGTTAGGGTTAGGGTTAGGGTTAGGGTTAGGGTTAGGGTTAGGGTTAGGGTTAGGGTTAGGGTTAGGGTTAGGGTTAGGGTTAGGGTTAGGGTTAGGGTTAGGGTTAGGGTTAGGGTTAGGGTTAGGGTTAGGGTTAGGGTTAGGGTTAGGGTTAGGGTTAGGGTTAGGGTTAGGGTTAGGGTTAGGGTTAGGGTTAGGGTTAGGGTTAGGGTTAGGGTTAGGGTTAGGGTTAGGGTTAGGGTTAGGGTTAGGGTTAGGGTTAGGGTTAGGGTTAGGGTTAGGGTTAGGGTTAGGGTTAGGGTTAGGGTTAGGGTTAGGGTTAGGGTTAGGGTTAGGGTTAGGGTTAGGGTTAGGGTTAGGGTTAGGGTTAGGGTTAGGGTTAGGGTTAGGGTTAGGGTTAGGGTTAGGGTTAGGGTTAGGGTTAGGGTTAGGGTTAGGGTTAGGGTTAGGGTTAGGGTTAGGGTTAGGGTTAGGGTTAGGGTTAGGGTTAGGGTTAGGGTTAGGGTTAGGGTTAGGGTTAGGGTTAGGGTTAGGGTTAGGGTTAGGGTTAGGGTTAGGGTTAGGGTTAGGGTTAGGGTTAGGGTTAGGGTTAGGGTTAGGGTTAGGGTTAGGGTTAGGGTTAGGGTTAGGGTTAGGGTTAGGGTTAGGGTTAGGGTTAGGGTTAGGGTTAGGGTTAGGGTTAGGGTTAGGGTTAGGGTTAGGGTTAGGGTTAGGGTTAGGGTTAGGGTTAGGGTTAGGGTTAGGGTTAGGGTTAGGGTTAGGGTTAGGGTTAGGGTTAGGGTTAGGGTTAGGGTTAGGGTTAGGGTTAGGGTTAGGGTTAGGGTTAGGGTTAGGGTTAGGGTTAGGGTTAGGGTTAGGGTTAGGGTTAGGGTTAGGGTTAGGGTTAGGGTTAGGGTTAGGGTTAGGGTTAGGGTTAGGGTTAGGGTTAGGGTTAGGGTTAGGGTTAGGGTTAGGGTTAGGGTTAGGGTTAGGGTTAGGGTTAGGGTTAGGGTTAGGGTTAGGGTTAGGGTTAGGGTTAGGGTTAGGGTTAGGGTTAGGGTTAGGGTTAGGGTTAGGGTTAGGGTTAGGGTTAGGGTTAGGGTTAGGGTTAGGGTTAGGGTTAGGGTTAGGGTTAGGGTTAGGGTTAGGGTTAGGGTTAGGGTTAGGGTTAGGGTTAGGGTTAGGGTTAGGGTTAGGGTTAGGGTTAGGGTTAGGGTTAGGGTTAGGGTTAGGGTTAGGGTTAGGGTTAGGGTTAGGGTTAGGGTTAGGGTTAGGGTTAGGGTTAGGGTTAGGGTTAGGGTTAGGGTTAGGGTTAGGGTTAGGGTTAGGGTTAGGGTTAGGGTTAGGGTTAGGGTTAGGGTTAGGGTTAGGGTTAGGGTTAGGGTTAGGGTTAGGGTTAGGGTTAGGGTTAGGGTTAGGGTTAGGGTTAGGGTTAGGGTTAGGGTTAGGGTTAGGGTTAGGGTTAGGGTTAGGGTTAGGGTTAGGGTTAGGGTTAGGGTTAGGGTTAGGGTTAGGGTTAGGGTTAGGGTTAGGGTTAGGGTTAGGGTTAGGGTTAGGGTTAGGGTTAGGGTTAGGGTTAGGGTTAGGGTTAGGGTTAGGGTTAGGGTTAGGGTTAGGGTTAGGGTTAGGGTTAGGGTTAGGGTTAGGGTTAGGGTTAGGGTTAGGGTTAGGGTTAGGGTTAGGGTTAGGGTTAGGGTTAGGGTTAGGGTTAGGGTTAGGGTTAGGGTTAGGGTTAGGGTTAGGGTTAGGGTTAGGGTTAGGGTTAGGGTTAGGGTTAGGGTTAGGGTTAGGGTTAGGGTTAGGGTTAGGGTTAGGGTTAGGGTTAGGGTTAGGGTTAGGGTTAGGGTTAGGGTTAGGGTTAGGGTTAGGGTTAGGGTTAGGGTTAGGGTTAGGGTTAGGGTTAGGGTTAGGGTTAGGGTTAGGGTTAGGGTTAGGGTTAGGGTTAGGGTTAGGGTTAGGGTTAGGGTTAGGGTTAGGGTTAGGGTTAGGGTTAGGGTTAGGGTTAGGGTTAGGGTTAGGGTTAGGGTTAGGGTTAGGGTTAGGGTTAGGGTTAGGGTTAGGGTTAGGGTTAGGGTTAGGGTTAGGGTTAGGGTTAGGGTTAGGGTTAGGGTTAGGGTTAGGGTTAGGGTTAGGGTTAGGGTTAGGGTTAGGGTTAGGGTTAGGGTTAGGGTTAGGGTTAGGGTTAGGGTTAGGGTTAGGGTTAGGGTTAGGGTTAGGGTTAGGGTTAGGGTTAGGGTTAGGGTTAGGGTTAGGGTTAGGGTTAGGGTTAGGGTTAGGGTTAGGGTTAGGGTTAGGGTTAGGGTTAGGGTTAGGGTTAGGGTTAGGGTTAGGGTTAGGGTTAGGGTTAGGGTTAGGGTTAGGGTTAGGGTTAGGGTTAGGGTTAGGGTTAGGGTTAGGGTTAGGGTTAGGGTTAGGGTTAGGGTTAGGGTTAGGGTTAGGGTTAGGGTTAGGGTTAGGGTTAGGGTTAGGGTTAGGGTTAGGGTTAGGGTTAGGGTTAGGGTTAGGGTTAGGGTTAGGGTTAGGGTTAGGGTTAGGGTTAGGGTTAGGGTTAGGGTTAGGGTTAGGGTTAGGGTTAGGGTTAGGGTTAGGGTTAGGGTTAGGGTTAGGGTTAGGGTTAGGGTTAGGGTTAGGGTTAGGGTTAGGGTTAGGGTTAGGGTTAGGGTTAGGGTTAGGGTTAGGGTTAGGGTTAGGGTTAGGGTTAGGGTTAGGGTTAGGGTTAGGGTTAGGGTTAGGGTTAGGGTTAGGGTTAGGGTTAGGGTTAGGGTTAGGGTTAGGGTTAGGGTTAGGGTTAGGGTTAGGGTTAGGGTTAGGGTTAGGGTTAGGGTTAGGGTTAGGGTTAGGGTTAGGGTTAGGGTTAGGGTTAGGGTTAGGGTTAGGGTTAGGGTTAGGGTTAGGGTTAGGGTTAGGGTTAGGGTTAGGGTTAGGGTTAGGGTTAGGGTTAGGGTTAGGGTTAGGGTTAGGGTTAGGGTTAGGGTTAGGGTTAGGGTTAGGGTTAGGGTTAGGGTTAGGGTTAGGGTTAGGGTTAGGGTTAGGGTTAGGGTTAGGGTTAGGGTTAGGGTTAGGGTTAGGGTTAGGGTTAGGGTTAGGGTTAGGGTTAGGGTTAGGGTTAGGGTTAGGGTTAGGGTTAGGGTTAGGGTTAGGGTTAGGGTTAGGGTTAGGGTTAGGGTTAGGGTTAGGGTTAGGGTTAGGGTTAGGGTTAGGGTTAGGGTTAGGGTTAGGGTTAGGGTTAGGGTTAGGGTTAGGGTTAGGGTTAGGGTTAGGGTTAGGGTTAGGGTTAGGGTTAGGGTTAGGGTTAGGGTTAGGGTTAGGGTTAGGGTTAGGGTTAGGGTTAGGGTTAGGGTTAGGGTTAGGGTTAGGGTTAGGGTTAGGGTTAGGGTTAGGGTTAGGGTTAGGGTTAGGGTTAGGGTTAGGGTTAGGGTTAGGGTTAGGGTTAGGGTTAGGGTTAGGGTTAGGGTTAGGGTTAGGGTTAGGGTTAGGGTTAGGGTTAGGGTTAGGGTTAGGGTTAGGGTTAGGGTTAGGGTTAGGGTTAGGGTTAGGGTTAGGGTTAGGGTTAGGGTTAGGGTTAGGGTTAGGGTTAGGGTTAGGGTTAGGGTTAGGGTTAGGGTTAGGGTTAGGGTTAGGGTTAGGGTTAGGGTTAGGGTTAGGGTTAGGGTTAGGGTTAGGGTTAGGGTTAGGGTTAGGGTTAGGGTTAGGGTTAGGGTTAGGGTTAGGGTTAGGGTTAGGGTTAGGGTTAGGGTTAGGGTTAGGGTTAGGGTTAGGGTTAGGGTTAGGGTTAGGGTTAGGGTTAGGGTTAGGGTTAGGGTTAGGGTTAGGGTTAGGGTTAGGGTTAGGGTTAGGGTTAGGGTTAGGGTTAGGGTTAGGGTTAGGGTTAGGGTTAGGGTTAGGGTTAGGGTTAGGGTTAGGGTTAGGGTTAGGGTTAGGGTTAGGGTTAGGGTTAGGGTTAGGGTTAGGGTTAGGGTTAGGGTTAGGGTTAGGGTTAGGGTTAGGGTTAGGGTTAGGGTTAGGGTTAGGGTTAGGGTTAGGGTTAGGGTTAGGGTTAGGGTTAGGGTTAGGGTTAGGGTTAGGGTTAGGGTTAGGGTTAGGGTTAGGGTTAGGGTTAGGGTTAGGGTTAGGGTTAGGGTTAGGGTTAGGGTTAGGGTTAGGGTTAGGGTTAGGGTTAGGGTTAGGGTTAGGGTTAGGGTTAGGGTTAGGGTTAGGGTTAGGGTTAGGGTTAGGGTTAGGGTTAGGGTTAGGGTTAGGGTTAGGGTTAGGGTTAGGGTTAGGGTTAGGGTTAGGGTTAGGGTTAGGGTTAGGGTTAGGGTTAGGGTTAGGGTTAGGGTTAGGGTTAGGGTTAGGGTTAGGGTTAGGGTTAGGGTTAGGGTTAGGGTTAGGGTTAGGGTTAGGGTTAGGGTTAGGGTTAGGGTTAGGGTTAGGGTTAGGGTTAGGGTTAGGGTTAGGGTTAGGGTTAGGGTTAGGGTTAGGGTTAGGGTTAGGGTTAGGGTTAGGGTTAGGGTTAGGGTTAGGGTTAGGGTTAGGGTTAGGGTTAGGGTTAGGGTTAGGGTTAGGGTTAGGGTTAGGGTTAGGGTTAGGGTTAGGGTTAGGGTTAGGGTTAGGGTTAGGGTTAGGGTTAGGGTTAGGGTTAGGGTTAGGGTTAGGGTTAGGGTTAGGGTTAGGGTTAGGGTTAGGGTTAGGGTTAGGGTTAGGGTTAGGGTTAGGGTTAGGGTTAGGGTTAGGGTTAGGGTTAGGGTTAGGGTTAGGGTTAGGGTTAGGGTTAGGGTTAGGGTTAGGGTTAGGGTTAGGGTTAGGGTTAGGGTTAGGGTTAGGGTTAGGGTTAGGGTTAGGGTTAGGGTTAGGGTTAGGGTTAGGGTTAGGGTTAGGGTTAGGGTTAGGGTTAGGGTTAGGGTTAGGGTTAGGGTTAGGGTTAGGGTTAGGGTTAGGGTTAGGGTTAGGGTTAGGGTTAGGGTTAGGGTTAGGGTTAGGGTTAGGGTTAGGGTTAGGGTTAGGGTTAGGGTTAGGGTTAGGGTTAGGGTTAGGGTTAGGGTTAGGGTTAGGGTTAGGGTTAGGGTTAGGGTTAGGGTTAGGGTTAGGGTTAGGGTTAGGGTTAGGGTTAGGGTTAGGGTTAGGGTTAGGGTTAGGGTTAGGGTTAGGGTTAGGGTTAGGGTTAGGGTTAGGGTTAGGGTTAGGGTTAGGGTTAGGGTTAGGGTTAGGGTTAGGGTTAGGGTTAGGGTTAGGGTTAGGGTTAGGGTTAGGGTTAGGGTTAGGGTTAGGGTTAGGGTTAGGGTTAGGGTTAGGGTTAGGGTTAGGGTTAGGGTTAGGGTTAGGGTTAGGGTTAGGGTTAGGGTTAGGGTTAGGGTTAGGGTTAGGGTTAGGGTTAGGGTTAGGGTTAGGGTTAGGGTTAGGGTTAGGGTTAGGGTTAGGGTTAGGGTTAGGGTTAGGGTTAGGGTTAGGGTTAGGGTTAGGGTTAGGGTTAGGGTTAGGGTTAGGGTTAGGGTTAGGGTTAGGGTTAGGGTTAGGGTTAGGGTTAGGGTTAGGGTTAGGGTTAGGGTTAGGGTTAGGGTTAGGGTTAGGGTTAGGGTTAGGGTTAGGGTTAGGGTTAGGGTTAGGGTTAGGGTTAGGGTTAGGGTTAGGGTTAGGGTTAGGGTTAGGGTTAGGGTTAGGGTTAGGGTTAGGGTTAGGGTTAGGGTTAGGGTTAGGGTTAGGGTTAGGGTTAGGGTTAGGGTTAGGGTTAGGGTTAGGGTTAGGGTTAGGGTTAGGGTTAGGGTTAGGGTTAGGGTTAGGGTTAGGGTTAGGGTTAGGGTTAGGGTTAGGGTTAGGGTTAGGGTTAGGGTTAGGGTTAGGGTTAGGGTTAGGGTTAGGGTTAGGGTTAGGGTTAGGGTTAGGGTTAGGGTTAGGGTTAGGGTTAGGGTTAGGGTTAGGGTTAGGGTTAGGGTTAGGGTTAGGGTTAGGGTTAGGGTTAGGGTTAGGGTTAGGGTTAGGGTTAGGGTTAGGGTTAGGGTTAGGGTTAGGGTTAGGGTTAGGGTTAGGGTTAGGGTTAGGGTTAGGGTTAGGGTTAGGGTTAGGGTTAGGGTTAGGGTTAGGGTTAGGGTTAGGGTTAGGGTTAGGGTTAGGGTTAGGGTTAGGGTTAGGGTTAGGGTTAGGGTTAGGGTTAGGGTTAGGGTTAGGGTTAGGGTTAGGGTTAGGGTTAGGGTTAGGGTTAGGGTTAGGGTTAGGGTTAGGGTTAGGGTTAGGGTTAGGGTTAGGGTTAGGGTTAGGGTTAGGGTTAGGGTTAGGGTTAGGGTTAGGGTTAGGGTTAGGGTTAGGGTTAGGGTTAGGGTTAGGGTTAGGGTTAGGGTTAGGGTTAGGGTTAGGGTTAGGGTTAGGGTTAGGGTTAGGGTTAGGGTTAGGGTTAGGGTTAGGGTTAGGGTTAGGGTTAGGGTTAGGGTTAGGGTTAGGGTTAGGGTTAGGGTTAGGGTTAGGGTTAGGGTTAGGGTTAGGGTTAGGGTTAGGGTTAGGGTTAGGGTTAGGGTTAGGGTTAGGGTTAGGGTTAGGGTTAGGGTTAGGGTTAGGGTTAGGGTTAGGGTTAGGGTTAGGGTTAGGGTTAGGGTTAGGGTTAGGGTTAGGGTTAGGGTTAGGGTTAGGGTTAGGGTTAGGGTTAGGGTTAGGGTTAGGGTTAGGGTTAGGGTTAGGGTTAGGGTTAGGGTTAGGGTTAGGGTTAGGGTTAGGGTTAGGGTTAGGGTTAGGGTTAGGGTTAGGGTTAGGGTTAGGGTTAGGGTTAGGGTTAGGGTTAGGGTTAGGGTTAGGGTTAGGGTTAGGGTTAGGGTTAGGGTTAGGGTTAGGGTTAGGGTTAGGGTTAGGGTTAGGGTTAGGGTTAGGGTTAGGGTTAGGGTTAGGGTTAGGGTTAGGGTTAGGGTTAGGGTTAGGGTTAGGGTTAGGGTTAGGGTTAGGGTTAGGGTTAGGGTTAGGGTTAGGGTTAGGGTTAGGGTTAGGGTTAGGGTTAGGGTTAGGGTTAGGGTTAGGGTTAGGGTTAGGGTTAGGGTTAGGGTTAGGGTTAGGGTTAGGGTTAGGGTTAGGGTTAGGGTTAGGGTTAGGGTTAGGGTTAGGGTTAGGGTTAGGGTTAGGGTTAGGGTTAGGGTTAGGGTTAGGGTTAGGGTTAGGGTTAGGGTTAGGGTTAGGGTTAGGGTTAGGGTTAGGGTTAGGGTTAGGGTTAGGGTTAGGGTTAGGGTTAGGGTTAGGGTTAGGGTTAGGGTTAGGGTTAGGGTTAGGGTTAGGGTTAGGGTTAGGGTTAGGGTTAGGGTTAGGGTTAGGGTTAGGGTTAGGGTTAGGGTTAGGGTTAGGGTTAGGGTTAGGGTTAGGGTTAGGGTTAGGGTTAGGGTTAGGGTTAGGGTTAGGGTTAGGGTTAGGGTTAGGGTTAGGGTTAGGGTTAGGGTTAGGGTTAGGGTTAGGGTTAGGGTTAGGGTTAGGGTTAGGGTTAGGGTTAGGGTTAGGGTTAGGGTTAGGGTTAGGGTTAGGGTTAGGGTTAGGGTTAGGGTTAGGGTTAGGGTTAGGGTTAGGGTTAGGGTTAGGGTTAGGGTTAGGGTTAGGGTTAGGGTTAGGGTTAGGGTTAGGGTTAGGGTTAGGGTTAGGGTTAGGGTTAGGGTTAGGGTTAGGGTTAGGGTTAGGGTTAGGGTTAGGGTTAGGGTTAGGGTTAGGGTTAGGGTTAGGGTTAGGGTTAGGGTTAGGGTTAGGGTTAGGGTTAGGGTTAGGGTTAGGGTTAGGGTTAGGGTTAGGGTTAGGGTTAGGGTTAGGGTTAGGGTTAGGGTTAGGGTTAGGGTTAGGGTTAGGGTTAGGGTTAGGGTTAGGGTTAGGGTTAGGGTTAGGGTTAGGGTTAGGGTTAGGGTTAGGGTTAGGGTTAGGGTTAGGGTTAGGGTTAGGGTTAGGGTTAGGGTTAGGGTTAGGGTTAGGGTTAGGGTTAGGGTTAGGGTTAGGGTTAGGGTTAGGGTTAGGGTTAGGGTTAGGGTTAGGGTTAGGGTTAGGGTTAGGGTTAGGGTTAGGGTTAGGGTTAGGGTTAGGGTTAGGGTTAGGGTTAGGGTTAGGGTTAGGGTTAGGGTTAGGGTTAGGGTTAGGGTTAGGGTTAGGGTTAGGGTTAGGGTTAGGGTTAGGGTTAGGGTTAGGGTTAGGGTTAGGGTTAGGGTTAGGGTTAGGGTTAGGGTTAGGGTTAGGGTTAGGGTTAGGGTTAGGGTTAGGGTTAGGGTTAGGGTTAGGGTTAGGGTTAGGGTTAGGGTTAGGGTTAGGGTTAGGGTTAGGGTTAGGGTTAGGGTTAGGGTTAGGGTTAGGGTTAGGGTTAGGGTTAGGGTTAGGGTTAGGGTTAGGGTTAGGGTTAGGGTTAGGGTTAGGGTTAGGGTTAGGGTTAGGGTTAGGGTTAGGGTTAGGGTTAGGGTTAGGGTTAGGGTTAGGGTTAGGGTTAGGGTTAGGGTTAGGGTTAGGGTTAGGGTTAGGGTTAGGGTTAGGGTTAGGGTTAGGGTTAGGGTTAGGGTTAGGGTTAGGGTTAGGGTTAGGGTTAGGGTTAGGGTTAGGGTTAGGGTTAGGGTTAGGGTTAGGGTTAGGGTTAGGGTTAGGGTTAGGGTTAGGGTTAGGGTTAGGGTTAGGGTTAGGGTTAGGGTTAGGGTTAGGGTTAGGGTTAGGGTTAGGGTTAGGGTTAGGGTTAGGGTTAGGGTTAGGGTTAGGGTTAGGGTTAGGGTTAGGGTTAGGGTTAGGGTTAGGGTTAGGGTTAGGGTTAGGGTTAGGGTTAGGGTTAGGGTTAGGGTTAGGGTTAGGGTTAGGGTTAGGGTTAGGGTTAGGGTTAGGGTTAGGGTTAGGGTTAGGGTTAGGGTTAGGGTTAGGGTTAGGGTTAGGGTTAGGGTTAGGGTTAGGGTTAGGGTTAGGGTTAGGGTTAGGGTTAGGGTTAGGGTTAGGGTTAGGGTTAGGGTTAGGGTTAGGGTTAGGGTTAGGGTTAGGGTTAGGGTTAGGGTTAGGGTTAGGGTTAGGGTTAGGGTTAGGGTTAGGGTTAGGGTTAGGGTTAGGGTTAGGGTTAGGGTTAGGGTTAGGGTTAGGGTTAGGGTTAGGGTTAGGGTTAGGGTTAGGGTTAGGGTTAGGGTTAGGGTTAGGGTTAGGGTTAGGGTTAGGGTTAGGGTTAGGGTTAGGGTTAGGGTTAGGGTTAGGGTTAGGGTTAGGGTTAGGGTTAGGGTTAGGGTTAGGGTTAGGGTTAGGGTTAGGGTTAGGGTTAGGGTTAGGGTTAGGGTTAGGGTTAGGGTTAGGGTTAGGGTTAGGGTTAGGGTTAGGGTTAGGGTTAGGGTTAGGGTTAGGGTTAGGGTTAGGGTTAGGGTTAGGGTTAGGGTTAGGGTTAGGGTTAGGGTTAGGGTTAGGGTTAGGGTTAGGGTTAGGGTTAGGGTTAGGGTTAGGGTTAGGGTTAGGGTTAGGGTTAGGGTTAGGGTTAGGGTTAGGGTTAGGGTTAGGGTTAGGGTTAGGGTTAGGGTTAGGGTTAGGGTTAGGGTTAGGGTTAGGGTTAGGGTTAGGGTTAGGGTTAGGGTTAGGGTTAGGGTTAGGGTTAGGGTTAGGGTTAGGGTTAGGGTTAGGGTTAGGGTTAGGGTTAGGGTTAGGGTTAGGGTTAGGGTTAGGGTTAGGGTTAGGGTTAGGGTTAGGGTTAGGGTTAGGGTTAGGGTTAGGGTTAGGGTTAGGGTTAGGGTTAGGGTTAGGGTTAGGGTTAGGGTTAGGGTTAGGGTTAGGGTTAGGGTTAGGGTTAGGGTTAGGGTTAGGGTTAGGGTTAGGGTTAGGGTTAGGGTTAGGGTTAGGGTTAGGGTTAGGGTTAGGGTTAGGGTTAGGGTTAGGGTTAGGGTTAGGGTTAGGGTTAGGGTTAGGGTTAGGGTTAGGGTTAGGGTTAGGGTTAGGGTTAGGGTTAGGGTTAGGGTTAGGGTTAGGGTTAGGGTTAGGGTTAGGGTTAGGGTTAGGGTTAGGGTTAGGGTTAGGGTTAGGGTTAGGGTTAGGGTTAGGGTTAGGGTTAGGGTTAGGGTTAGGGTTAGGGTTAGGGTTAGGGTTAGGGTTAGGGTTAGGGTTAGGGTTAGGGTTAGGGTTAGGGTTAGGGTTAGGGTTAGGGTTAGGGTTAGGGTTAGGGTTAGGGTTAGGGTTAGGGTTAGGGTTAGGGTTAGGGTTAGGGTTAGGGTTAGGGTTAGGGTTAGGGTTAGGGTTAGGGTTAGGGTTAGGGTTAGGGTTAGGGTTAGGGTTAGGGTTAGGGTTAGGGTTAGGGTTAGGGTTAGGGTTAGGGTTAGGGTTAGGGTTAGGGTTAGGGTTAGGGTTAGGGTTAGGGTTAGGGTTAGGGTTAGGGTTAGGGTTAGGGTTAGGGTTAGGGTTAGGGTTAGGGTTAGGGTTAGGGTTAGGGTTAGGGTTAGGGTTAGGGTTAGGGTTAGGGTTAGGGTTAGGGTTAGGGTTAGGGTTAGGGTTAGGGTTAGGGTTAGGGTTAGGGTTAGGGTTAGGGTTAGGGTTAGGGTTAGGGTTAGGGTTAGGGTTAGGGTTAGGGTTAGGGTTAGGGTTAGGGTTAGGGTTAGGGTTAGGGTTAGGGTTAGGGTTAGGGTTAGGGTTAGGGTTAGGGTTAGGGTTAGGGTTAGGGTTAGGGTTAGGGTTAGGGTTAGGGTTAGGGTTAGGGTTAGGGTTAGGGTTAGGGTTAGGGTTAGGGTTAGGGTTAGGGTTAGGGTTAGGGTTAGGGTTAGGGTTAGGGTTAGGGTTAGGGTTAGGGTTAGGGTTAGGGTTAGGGTTAGGGTTAGGGTTAGGGTTAGGGTTAGGGTTAGGGTTAGGGTTAGGGTTAGGGTTAGGGTTAGGGTTAGGGTTAGGGTTAGGGTTAGGGTTAGGGTTAGGGTTAGGGTTAGGGTTAGGGTTAGGGTTAGGGTTAGGGTTAGGGTTAGGGTTAGGGTTAGGGTTAGGGTTAGGGTTAGGGTTAGGGTTAGGGTTAGGGTTAGGGTTAGGGTTAGGGTTAGGGTTAGGGTTAGGGTTAGGGTTAGGGTTAGGGTTAGGGTTAGGGTTAGGGTTAGGGTTAGGGTTAGGGTTAGGGTTAGGGTTAGGGTTAGGGTTAGGGTTAGGGTTAGGGTTAGGGTTAGGGTTAGGGTTAGGGTTAGGGTTAGGGTTAGGGTTAGGGTTAGGGTTAGGGTTAGGGTTAGGGTTAGGGTTAGGGTTAGGGTTAGGGTTAGGGTTAGGGTTAGGGTTAGGGTTAGGGTTAGGGTTAGGGTTAGGGTTAGGGTTAGGGTTAGGGTTAGGGTTAGGGTTAGGGTTAGGGTTAGGGTTAGGGTTAGGGTTAGGGTTAGGGTTAGGGTTAGGGTTAGGGTTAGGGTTAGGGTTAGGGTTAGGGTTAGGGTTAGGGTTAGGGTTAGGGTTAGGGTTAGGGTTAGGGTTAGGGTTAGGGTTAGGGTTAGGGTTAGGGTTAGGGTTAGGGTTAGGGTTAGGGTTAGGGTTAGGGTTAGGGTTAGGGTTAGGGTTAGGGTTAGGGTTAGGGTTAGGGTTAGGGTTAGGGTTAGGGTTAGGGTTAGGGTTAGGGTTAGGGTTAGGGTTAGGGTTAGGGTTAGGGTTAGGGTTAGGGTTAGGGTTAGGGTTAGGGTTAGGGTTAGGGTTAGGGTTAGGGTTAGGGTTAGGGTTAGGGTTAGGGTTAGGGTTAGGGTTAGGGTTAGGGTTAGGGTTAGGGTTAGGGTTAGGGTTAGGGTTAGGGTTAGGGTTAGGGTTAGGGTTAGGGTTAGGGTTAGGGTTAGGGTTAGGGTTAGGGTTAGGGTTAGGGTTAGGGTTAGGGTTAGGGTTAGGGTTAGGGTTAGGGTTAGGGTTAGGGTTAGGGTTAGGGTTAGGGTTAGGGTTAGGGTTAGGGTTAGGGTTAGGGTTAGGGTTAGGGTTAGGGTTAGGGTTAGGGTTAGGGTTAGGGTTAGGGTTAGGGTTAGGGTTAGGGTTAGGGTTAGGGTTAGGGTTAGGGTTAGGGTTAGGGTTAGGGTTAGGGTTAGGGTTAGGGTTAGGGTTAGGGTTAGGGTTAGGGTTAGGGTTAGGGTTAGGGTTAGGGTTAGGGTTAGGGTTAGGGTTAGGGTTAGGGTTAGGGTTAGGGTTAGGGTTAGGGTTAGGGTTAGGGTTAGGGTTAGGGTTAGGGTTAGGGTTAGGGTTAGGGTTAGGGTTAGGGTTAGGGTTAGGGTTAGGGTTAGGGTTAGGGTTAGGGTTAGGGTTAGGGTTAGGGTTAGGGTTAGGGTTAGGGTTAGGGTTAGGGTTAGGGTTAGGGTTAGGGTTAGGGTTAGGGTTAGGGTTAGGGTTAGGGTTAGGGTTAGGGTTAGGGTTAGGGTTAGGGTTAGGGTTAGGGTTAGGGTTAGGGTTAGGGTTAGGGTTAGGGTTAGGGTTAGGGTTAGGGTTAGGGTTAGGGTTAGGGTTAGGGTTAGGGTTAGGGTTAGGGTTAGGGTTAGGGTTAGGGTTAGGGTTAGGGTTAGGGTTAGGGTTAGGGTTAGGGTTAGGGTTAGGGTTAGGGTTAGGGTTAGGGTTAGGGTTAGGGTTAGGGTTAGGGTTAGGGTTAGGGTTAGGGTTAGGGTTAGGGTTAGGGTTAGGGTTAGGGTTAGGGTTAGGGTTAGGGTTAGGGTTAGGGTTAGGGTTAGGGTTAGGGTTAGGGTTAGGGTTAGGGTTAGGGTTAGGGTTAGGGTTAGGGTTAGGGTTAGGGTTAGGGTTAGGGTTAGGGTTAGGGTTAGGGTTAGGGTTAGGGTTAGGGTTAGGGTTAGGGTTAGGGTTAGGGTTAGGGTTAGGGTTAGGGTTAGGGTTAGGGTTAGGGTTAGGGTTAGGGTTAGGGTTAGGGTTAGGGTTAGGGTTAGGGTTAGGGTTAGGGTTAGGGTTAGGGTTAGGGTTAGGGTTAGGGTTAGGGTTAGGGTTAGGGTTAGGGTTAGGGTTAGGGTTAGGGTTAGGGTTAGGGTTAGGGTTAGGGTTAGGGTTAGGGTTAGGGTTAGGGTTAGGGTTAGGGTTAGGGTTAGGGTTAGGGTTAGGGTTAGGGTTAGGGTTAGGGTTAGGGTTAGGGTTAGGGTTAGGGTTAGGGTTAGGGTTAGGGTTAGGGTTAGGGTTAGGGTTAGGG
This sequence comes from Heloderma suspectum, assembly GCF_057233095.1. Lineage (NCBI taxonomy): Eukaryota > Metazoa > Chordata > Lepidosauria > Squamata > Helodermatidae > Heloderma > Heloderma suspectum. Next base: position 408,057,918 of record NC_139459.1, read on the forward strand.
TTAGGGTTAGGGTTAGGGTTAGGGTTAGGGTTAGGGTTAGGGTTAGGGTTAGGGTTAGGGTTAGGGTTAGGGTTAGGGTTAGGGTTAGGGTTAGGGTTAGGGTTAGGGTTAGGGTTAGGGTTAGGGTTAGGGTTAGGGTTAGGGTTAGGGTTAGGGTTAGGGTTAGGGTTAGGGTTAGGGTTAGGGTTAGGGTTAGGGTTAGGGTTAGGGTTAGGGTTAGGGTTAGGGTTAGGGTTAGGGTTAGGGTTAGGGTTAGGGTTAGGGTTAGGGTTAGGGTTAGGGTTAGGGTTAGGGTTAGGGTTAGGGTTAGGGTTAGGGTTAGGGTTAGGGTTAGGGTTAGGGTTAGGGTTAGGGTTAGGGTTAGGGTTAGGGTTAGGGTTAGGGTTAGGGTTAGGGTTAGGGTTAGGGTTAGGGTTAGGGTTAGGGTTAGGGTTAGGGTTAGGGTTAGGGTTAGGGTTAGGGTTAGGGTTAGGGTTAGGGTTAGGGTTAGGGTTAGGGTTAGGGTTAGGGTTAGGGTTAGGGTTAGGGTTAGGGTTAGGGTTAGGGTTAGGGTTAGGGTTAGGGTTAGGGTTAGGGTTAGGGTTAGGGTTAGGGTTAGGGTTAGGGTTAGGGTTAGGGTTAGGGTTAGGGTTAGGGTTAGGGTTAGGGTTAGGGTTAGGGTTAGGGTTAGGGTTAGGGTTAGGGTTAGGGTTAGGGTTAGGGTTAGGGTTAGGGTTAGGGTTAGGGTTAGGGTTAGGGTTAGGGTTAGGGTTAGGGTTAGGGTTAGGGTTAGGGTTAGGGTTAGGGTTAGGGTTAGGGTTAGGGTTAGGGTTAGGGTTAGGGTTAGGGTTAGGGTTAGGGTTAGGGTTAGGGTTAGGGTTAGGGTTAGGGTTAGGGTTAGGGTTAGGGTTAGGGTTAGGGTTAGGGTTAGGGTTAGGGTTAGGGTTAGGGTTAGGGTTAGGGTTAGGGTTAGGGTTAGGGTTAGGGTTAGGGTTAGGGTTAGGGTTAGGGTTAGGGTTAGGGTTAGGGTTAGGGTTAGGGTTAGGGTTAGGGTTAGGGTTAGGGTTAGGGTTAGGGTTAGGGTTAGGGTTAGGGTTAGGGTTAGGGTTAGGGTTAGGGTTAGGGTTAGGGTTAGGGTTAGGGTTAGGGTTAGGGTTAGGGTTAGGGTTAGGGTTAGGGTTAGGGTTAGGGTTAGGGTTAGGGTTAGGGTTAGGGTTAGGGTTAGGGTTAGGGTTAGGGTTAGGGTTAGGGTTAGGGTTAGGGTTAGGGTTAGGGTTAGGGTTAGGGTTAGGGTTAGGGTTAGGGTTAGGGTTAGGGTTAGGGTTAGGGTTAGGGTTAGGGTTAGGGTTAGGGTTAGGGTTAGGGTTAGGGTTAGGGTTAGGGTTAGGGTTAGGGTTAGGGTTAGGGTTAGGGTTAGGGTTAGGGTTAGGGTTAGGGTTAGGGTTAGGGTTAGGGTTAGGGTTAGGGTTAGGGTTAGGGTTAGGGTTAGGGTTAGGGTTAGGGTTAGGGTTAGGGTTAGGGTTAGGGTTAGGGTTAGGGTTAGGGTTAGGGTTAGGGTTAGGGTTAGGGTTAGGGTTAGGGTTAGGGTTAGGGTTAGGGTTAGGGTTAGGGTTAGGGTTAGGGTTAGGGTTAGGGTTAGGGTTAGGGTTAGGGTTAGGGTTAGGGTTAGGGTTAGGGTTAGGGTTAGGGTTAGGGTTAGGGTTAGGGTTAGGGTTAGGGTTAGGGTTAGGGTTAGGGTTAGGGTTAGGGTTAGGGTTAGGGTTAGGGTTAGGGTTAGGGTTAGGGTTAGGGTTAGGGTTAGGGTTAGGGTTAGGGTTAGGGTTAGGGTTAGGGTTAGGGTTAGGGTTAGGGTTAGGGTTAGGGTTAGGGTTAGGGTTAGGGTTAGGGTTAGGGTTAGGGTTAGGGTTAGGGTTAGGGTTAGGGTTAGGGTTAGGGTTAGGGTTAGGGTTAGGGTTAGGGTTAGGGTTAGGGTTAGGGTTAGGGTTAGGGTTAGGGTTAGGGTTAGGGTTAGGGTTAGGGTTAGGGTTAGGGTTAGGGTTAGGGTTAGGGTTAGGGTTAGGGTTAGGGTTAGGGTTAGGGTTAGGGTTAGGGTTAGGGTTAGGGTTAGGGTTAGGGTTAGGGTTAGGGTTAGGGTTAGGGTTAGGGTTAGGGTTAGGGTTAGGGTTAGGGTTAGGGTTAGGGTTAGGGTTAGGGTTAGGGTTAGGGTTAGGGTTAGGGTTAGGGTTAGGGTTAGGGTTAGGGTTAGGGTTAGGGTTAGGGTTAGGGTTAGGGTTAGGGTTAGGGTTAGGGTTAGGGTTAGGGTTAGGGTTAGGGTTAGGGTTAGGGTTAGGGTTAGGGTTAGGGTTAGGGTTAGGGTTAGGGTTAGGGTTAGGGTTAGGGTTAGGGTTAGGGTTAGGGTTAGGGTTAGGGTTAGGGTTAGGGTTAGGGTTAGGGTTAGGGTTAGGGTTAGGGTTAGGGTTAGGGTTAGGGTTAGGGTTAGGGTTAGGGTTAGGGTTAGGGTTAGGGTTAGGGTTAGGGTTAGGGTTAGGGTTAGGGTTAGGGTTAGGGTTAGGGTTAGGGTTAGGGTTAGGGTTAGGGTTAGGGTTAGGGTTAGGGTTAGGGTTAGGGTTAGGGTTAGGGTTAGGGTTAGGGTTAGGGTTAGGGTTAGGGTTAGGGTTAGGGTTAGGGTTAGGGTTAGGGTTAGGGTTAGGGTTAGGGTTAGGGTTAGGGTTAGGGTTAGGGTTAGGGTTAGGGTTAGGGTTAGGGTTAGGGTTAGGGTTAGGGTTAGGGTTAGGGTTAGGGTTAGGGTTAGGGTTAGGGTTAGGGTTAGGGTTAGGGTTAGGGTTAGGGTTAGGGTTAGGGTTAGGGTTAGGGTTAGGGTTAGGGTTAGGGTTAGGGTTAGGGTTAGGGTTAGGGTTAGGGTTAGGGTTAGGGTTAGGGTTAGGGTTAGGGTTAGGGTTAGGGTTAGGGTTAGGGTTAGGGTTAGGGTTAGGGTTAGGGTTAGGGTTAGGGTTAGGGTTAGGGTTAGGGTTAGGGTTAGGGTTAGGGTTAGGGTTAGGGTTAGGGTTAGGGTTAGGGTTAGGGTTAGGGTTAGGGTTAGGGTTAGGGTTAGGGTTAGGGTTAGGGTTAGGGTTAGGGTTAGGGTTAGGGTTAGGGTTAGGGTTAGGGTTAGGGTTAGGGTTAGGGTTAGGGTTAGGGTTAGGGTTAGGGTTAGGGTTAGGGTTAGGGTTAGGGTTAGGGTTAGGGTTAGGGTTAGGGTTAGGGTTAGGGTTAGGGTTAGGGTTAGGGTTAGGGTTAGGGTTAGGGTTAGGGTTAGGGTTAGGGTTAGGGTTAGGGTTAGGGTTAGGGTTAGGGTTAGGGTTAGGGTTAGGGTTAGGGTTAGGGTTAGGGTTAGGGTTAGGGTTAGGGTTAGGGTTAGGGTTAGGGTTAGGGTTAGGGTTAGGGTTAGGGTTAGGGTTAGGGTTAGGGTTAGGGTTAGGGTTAGGGTTAGGGTTAGGGTTAGGGTTAGGGTTAGGGTTAGGGTTAGGGTTAGGGTTAGGGTTAGGGTTAGGGTTAGGGTTAGGGTTAGGGTTAGGGTTAGGGTTAGGGTTAGGGTTAGGGTTAGGGTTAGGGTTAGGGTTAGGGTTAGGGTTAGGGTTAGGGTTAGGGTTAGGGTTAGGGTTAGGGTTAGGGTTAGGGTTAGGGTTAGGGTTAGGGTTAGGGTTAGGGTTAGGGTTAGGGTTAGGGTTAGGGTTAGGGTTAGGGTTAGGGTTAGGGTTAGGGTTAGGGTTAGGGTTAGGGTTAGGGTTAGGGTTAGGGTTAGGGTTAGGGTTAGGGTTAGGGTTAGGGTTAGGGTTAGGGTTAGGGTTAGGGTTAGGGTTAGGGTTAGGGTTAGGGTTAGGGTTAGGGTTAGGGTTAGGGTTAGGGTTAGGGTTAGGGTTAGGGTTAGGGTTAGGGTTAGGGTTAGGGTTAGGGTTAGGGTTAGGGTTAGGGTTAGGGTTAGGGTTAGGGTTAGGGTTAGGGTTAGGGTTAGGGTTAGGGTTAGGGTTAGGGTTAGGGTTAGGGTTAGGGTTAGGGTTAGGGTTAGGGTTAGGGTTAGGGTTAGGGTTAGGGTTAGGGTTAGGGTTAGGGTTAGGGTTAGGGTTAGGGTTAGGGTTAGGGTTAGGGTTAGGGTTAGGGTTAGGGTTAGGGTTAGGGTTAGGGTTAGGGTTAGGGTTAGGGTTAGGGTTAGGGTTAGGGTTAGGGTTAGGGTTAGGGTTAGGGTTAGGGTTAGGGTTAGGGTTAGGGTTAGGGTTAGGGTTAGGGTTAGGGTTAGGGTTAGGGTTAGGGTTAGGGTTAGGGTTAGGGTTAGGGTTAGGGTTAGGGTTAGGGTTAGGGTTAGGGTTAGGGTTAGGGTTAGGGTTAGGGTTAGGGTTAGGGTTAGGGTTAGGGTTAGGGTTAGGGTTAGGGTTAGGGTTAGGGTTAGGGTTAGGGTTAGGGTTAGGGTTAGGGTTAGGGTTAGGGTTAGGGTTAGGGTTAGGGTTAGGGTTAGGGTTAGGGTTAGGGTTAGGGTTAGGGTTAGGGTTAGGGTTAGGGTTAGGGTTAGGGTTAGGGTTAGGGTTAGGGTTAGGGTTAGGGTTAGGGTTAGGGTTAGGGTTAGGGTTAGGGTTAGGGTTAGGGTTAGGGTTAGGGTTAGGGTTAGGGTTAGGGTTAGGGTTAGGGTTAGGGTTAGGGTTAGGGTTAGGGTTAGGGTTAGGGTTAGGGTTAGGGTTAGGGTTAGGGTTAGGGTTAGGGTTAGGGTTAGGGTTAGGGTTAGGGTTAGGGTTAGGGTTAGGGTTAGGGTTAGGGTTAGGGTTAGGGTTAGGGTTAGGGTTAGGGTTAGGGTTAGGGTTAGGGTTAGGGTTAGGGTTAGGGTTAGGGTTAGGGTTAGGGTTAGGGTTAGGGTTAGGGTTAGGGTTAGGGTTAGGGTTAGGGTTAGGGTTAGGGTTAGGGTTAGGGTTAGGGTTAGGGTTAGGGTTAGGGTTAGGGTTAGGGTTAGGGTTAGGGTTAGGGTTAGGGTTAGGGTTAGGGTTAGGGTTAGGGTTAGGGTTAGGGTTAGGGTTAGGGTTAGGGTTAGGGTTAGGGTTAGGGTTAGGGTTAGGGTTAGGGTTAGGGTTAGGGTTAGGGTTAGGGTTAGGGTTAGGGTTAGGGTTAGGGTTAGGGTTAGGGTTAGGGTTAGGGTTAGGGTTAGGGTTAGGGTTAGGGTTAGGGTTAGGGTTAGGGTTAGGGTTAGGGTTAGGGTTAGGGTTAGGGTTAGGGTTAGGGTTAGGGTTAGGGTTAGGGTTAGGGTTAGGGTTAGGGTTAGGGTTAGGGTTAGGGTTAGGGTTAGGGTTAGGGTTAGGGTTAGGGTTAGGGTTAGGGTTAGGGTTAGGGTTAGGGTTAGGGTTAGGGTTAGGGTTAGGGTTAGGGTTAGGGTTAGGGTTAGGGTTAGGGTTAGGGTTAGGGTTAGGGTTAGGGTTAGGGTTAGGGTTAGGGTTAGGGTTAGGGTTAGGGTTAGGGTTAGGGTTAGGGTTAGGGTTAGGGTTAGGGTTAGGGTTAGGGTTAGGGTTAGGGTTAGGGTTAGGGTTAGGGTTAGGGTTAGGGTTAGGGTTAGGGTTAGGGTTAGGGTTAGGGTTAGGGTTAGGGTTAGGGTTAGGGTTAGGGTTAGGGTTAGGGTTAGGGTTAGGGTTAGGGTTAGGGTTAGGGTTAGGGTTAGGGTTAGGGTTAGGGTTAGGGTTAGGGTTAGGGTTAGGGTTAGGGTTAGGGTTAGGGTTAGGGTTAGGGTTAGGGTTAGGGTTAGGGTTAGGGTTAGGGTTAGGGTTAGGGTTAGGGTTAGGGTTAGGGTTAGGGTTAGGGTTAGGGTTAGGGTTAGGGTTAGGGTTAGGGTTAGGGTTAGGGTTAGGGTTAGGGTTAGGGTTAGGGTTAGGGTTAGGGTTAGGGTTAGGGTTAGGGTTAGGGTTAGGGTTAGGGTTAGGGTTAGGGTTAGGGTTAGGGTTAGGGTTAGGGTTAGGGTTAGGGTTAGGGTTAGGGTTAGGGTTAGGGTTAGGGTTAGGGTTAGGGTTAGGGTTAGGGTTAGGGTTAGGGTTAGGGTTAGGGTTAGGGTTAGGGTTAGGGTTAGGGTTAGGGTTAGGGTTAGGGTTAGGGTTAGGGTTAGGGTTAGGGTTAGGGTTAGGGTTAGGGTTAGGGTTAGGGTTAGGGTTAGGGTTAGGGTTAGGGTTAGGGTTAGGGTTAGGGTTAGGGTTAGGGTTAGGGTTAGGGTTAGGGTTAGGGTTAGGGTTAGGGTTAGGGTTAGGGTTAGGGTTAGGGTTAGGGTTAGGGTTAGGGTTAGGGTTAGGGTTAGGGTTAGGGTTAGGGTTAGGGTTAGGGTTAGGGTTAGGGTTAGGGTTAGGGTTAGGGTTAGGGTTAGGGTTAGGGTTAGGGTTAGGGTTAGGGTTAGGGTTAGGGTTAGGGTTAGGGTTAGGGTTAGGGTTAGGGTTAGGGTTAGGGTTAGGGTTAGGGTTAGGGTTAGGGTTAGGGTTAGGGTTAGGGTTAGGGTTAGGGTTAGGGTTAGGGTTAGGGTTAGGGTTAGGGTTAGGGTTAGGGTTAGGGTTAGGGTTAGGGTTAGGGTTAGGGTTAGGGTTAGGGTTAGGGTTAGGGTTAGGGTTAGGGTTAGGGTTAGGGTTAGGGTTAGGGTTAGGGTTAGGGTTAGGGTTAGGGTTAGGGTTAGGGTTAGGGTTAGGGTTAGGGTTAGGGTTAGGGTTAGGGTTAGGGTTAGGGTTAGGGTTAGGGTTAGGGTTAGGGTTAGGGTTAGGGTTAGGGTTAGGGTTAGGGTTAGGGTTAGGGTTAGGGTTAGGGTTAGGGTTAGGGTTAGGGTTAGGGTTAGGGTTAGGGTTAGGGTTAGGGTTAGGGTTAGGGTTAGGGTTAGGGTTAGGGTTAGGGTTAGGGTTAGGGTTAGGGTTAGGGTTAGGGTTAGGGTTAGGGTTAGGGTTAGGGTTAGGGTTAGGGTTAGGGTTAGGGTTAGGGTTAGGGTTAGGGTTAGGGTTAGGGTTAGGGTTAGGGTTAGGGTTAGGGTTAGGGTTAGGGTTAGGGTTAGGGTTAGGGTTAGGGTTAGGGTTAGGGTTAGGGTTAGGGTTAGGGTTAGGGTTAGGGTTAGGGTTAGGGTTAGGGTTAGGGTTAGGGTTAGGGTTAGGGTTAGGGTTAGGGTTAGGGTTAGGGTTAGGGTTAGGGTTAGGGTTAGGGTTAGGGTTAGGGTTAGGGTTAGGGTTAGGGTTAGGGTTAGGGTTAGGGTTAGGGTTAGGGTTAGGGTTAGGGTTAGGGTTAGGGTTAGGGTTAGGGTTAGGGTTAGGGTTAGGGTTAGGGTTAGGGTTAGGGTTAGGGTTAGGGTTAGGGTTAGGGTTAGGGTTAGGGTTAGGGTTAGGGTTAGGGTTAGGGTTAGGGTTAGGGTTAGGGTTAGGGTTAGGGTTAGGGTTAGGGTTAGGGTTAGGGTTAGGGTTAGGGTTAGGGTTAGGGTTAGGGTTAGGGTTAGGGTTAGGGTTAGGGTTAGGGTTAGGGTTAGGGTTAGGGTTAGGGTTAGGGTTAGGGTTAGGGTTAGGGTTAGGGTTAGGGTTAGGGTTAGGGTTAGGGTTAGGGTTAGGGTTAGGGTTAGGGTTAGGGTTAGGGTTAGGGTTAGGGTTAGGGTTAGGGTTAGGGTTAGGGTTAGGGTTAGGGTTAGGGTTAGGGTTAGGGTTAGGGTTAGGGTTAGGGTTAGGGTTAGGGTTAGGGTTAGGGTTAGGGTTAGGGTTAGGGTTAGGGTTAGGGTTAGGGTTAGGGTTAGGGTTAGGGTTAGGGTTAGGGTTAGGGTTAGGGTTAGGGTTAGGGTTAGGGTTAGGGTTAGGGTTAGGGTTAGGGTTAGGGTTAGGGTTAGGGTTAGGGTTAGGGTTAGGGTTAGGGTTAGGGTTAGGGTTAGGGTTAGGGTTAGGGTTAGGGTTAGGGTTAGGGTTAGGGTTAGGGTTAGGGTTAGGGTTAGGGTTAGGGTTAGGGTTAGGGTTAGGGTTAGGGTTAGGGTTAGGGTTAGGGTTAGGGTTAGGGTTAGGGTTAGGGTTAGGGTTAGGGTTAGGGTTAGGGTTAGGGTTAGGGTTAGGGTTAGGGTTAGGGTTAGGGTTAGGGTTAGGGTTAGGGTTAGGGTTAGGGTTAGGGTTAGGGTTAGGGTTAGGGTTAGGGTTAGGGTTAGGGTTAGGGTTAGGGTTAGGGTTAGGGTTAGGGTTAGGGTTAGGGTTAGGGTTAGGGTTAGGGTTAGGGTTAGGGTTAGGGTTAGGGTTAGGGTTAGGGTTAGGGTTAGGGTTAGGGTTAGGGTTAGGGTTAGGGTTAGGGTTAGGGTTAGGGTTAGGGTTAGGGTTAGGGTTAGGGTTAGGGTTAGGGTTAGGGTTAGGGTTAGGGTTAGGGTTAGGGTTAGGGTTAGGGTTAGGGTTAGGGTTAGGGTTAGGGTTAGGGTTAGGGTTAGGGTTAGGGTTAGGGTTAGGGTTAGGGTTAGGGTTAGGGTTAGGGTTAGGGTTAGGGTTAGGGTTAGGGTTAGGGTTAGGGTTAGGGTTAGGGTTAGGGTTAGGGTTAGGGTTAGGGTTAGGGTTAGGGTTAGGGTTAGGGTTAGGGTTAGGGTTAGGGTTAGGGTTAGGGTTAGGGTTAGGGTTAGGGTTAGGGTTAGGGTTAGGGTTAGGGTTAGGGTTAGGGTTAGGGTTAGGGTTAGGGTTAGGGTTAGGGTTAGGGTTAGGGTTAGGGTTAGGGTTAGGGTTAGGGTTAGGGTTAGGGTTAGGGTTAGGGTTAGGGTTAGGGTTAGGGTTAGGGTTAGGGTTAGGGTTAGGGTTAGGGTTAGGGTTAGGGTTAGGGTTAGGGTTAGGGTTAGGGTTAGGGTTAGGGTTAGGGTTAGGGTTAGGGTTAGGGTTAGGGTTAGGGTTAGGGTTAGGGTTAGGGTTAGGGTTAGGGTTAGGGTTAGGGTTAGGGTTAGGGTTAGGGTTAGGGTTAGGGTTAGGGTTAGGGTTAGGGTTAGGGTTAGGGTTAGGGTTAGGGTTAGGGTTAGGGTTAGGGTTAGGGTTAGGGTTAGGGTTAGGGTTAGGGTTAGGGTTAGGGTTAGGGTTAGGGTTAGGGTTAGGGTTAGGGTTAGGGTTAGGGTTAGGGTTAGGGTTAGGGTTAGGGTTAGGGTTAGGGTTAGGGTTAGGGTTAGGGTTAGGGTTAGGGTTAGGGTTAGGGTTAGGGTTAGGGTTAGGGTTAGGGTTAGGGTTAGGGTTAGGGTTAGGGTTAGGGTTAGGGTTAGGGTTAGGGTTAGGGTTAGGGTTAGGGTTAGGGTTAGGGTTAGGGTTAGGGTTAGGGTTAGGGTTAGGGTTAGGGTTAGGGTTAGGGTTAGGGTTAGGGTTAGGGTTAGGGTTAGGGTTAGGGTTAGGGTTAGGGTTAGGGTTAGGGTTAGGGTTAGGGTTAGGGTTAGGGTTAGGGTTAGGGTTAGGGTTAGGGTTAGGGTTAGGGTTAGGGTTAGGGTTAGGGTTAGGGTTAGGGTTAGGGTTAGGGTTAGGGTTAGGGTTAGGGTTAGGGTTAGGGTTAGGGTTAGGGTTAGGGTTAGGGTTAGGGTTAGGGTTAGGGTTAGGGTTAGGGTTAGGGTTAGGGTTAGGGTTAGGGTTAGGGTTAGGGTTAGGGTTAGGGTTAGGGTTAGGGTTAGGGTTAGGGTTAGGGTTAGGGTTAGGGTTAGGGTTAGGGTTAGGGTTAGGGTTAGGGTTAGGGTTAGGGTTAGGGTTAGGGTTAGGGTTAGGGTTAGGGTTAGGGTTAGGGTTAGGGTTAGGGTTAGGGTTAGGGTTAGGGTTAGGGTTAGGGTTAGGGTTAGGGTTAGGGTTAGGGTTAGGGTTAGGGTTAGGGTTAGGGTTAGGGTTAGGGTTAGGGTTAGGGTTAGGGTTAGGGTTAGGGTTAGGGTTAGGGTTAGGGTTAGGGTTAGGGTTAGGGTTAGGGTTAGGGTTAGGGTTAGGGTTAGGGTTAGGGTTAGGGTTAGGGTTAGGGTTAGGGTTAGGGTTAGGGTTAGGGTTAGGGTTAGGGTTAGGGTTAGGGTTAGGGTTAGGGTTAGGGTTAGGGTTAGGGTTAGGGTTAGGGTTAGGGTTAGGGTTAGGGTTAGGGTTAGGGTTAGGGTTAGGGTTAGGGTTAGGGTTAGGGTTAGGGTTAGGGTTAGGGTTAGGGTTAGGGTTAGGGTTAGGGTTAGGGTTAGGGTTAGGGTTAGGGTTAGGGTTAGGGTTAGGGTTAGGGTTAGGGTTAGGGTTAGGGTTAGGGTTAGGGTTAGGGTTAGGGTTAGGGTTAGGGTTAGGGTTAGGGTTAGGGTTAGGGTTAGGGTTAGGGTTAGGGTTAGGGTTAGGGTTAGGGTTAGGGTTAGGGTTAGGGTTAGGGTTAGGGTTAGGGTTAGGGTTAGGGTTAGGGTTAGGGTTAGGGTTAGGGTTAGGGTTAGGGTTAGGGTTAGGGTTAGGGTTAGGGTTAGGGTTAGGGTTAGGGTTAGGGTTAGGGTTAGGGTTAGGGTTAGGGTTAGGGTTAGGGTTAGGGTTAGGGTTAGGGTTAGGGTTAGGGTTAGGGTTAGGGTTAGGGTTAGGGTTAGGGTTAGGGTTAGGGTTAGGGTTAGGGTTAGGGTTAGGGTTAGGGTTAGGGTTAGGGTTAGGGTTAGGGTTAGGGTTAGGGTTAGGGTTAGGGTTAGGGTTAGGGTTAGGGTTAGGGTTAGGGTTAGGGTTAGGGTTAGGGTTAGGGTTAGGGTTAGGGTTAGGGTTAGGGTTAGGGTTAGGGTTAGGGTTAGGGTTAGGGTTAGGGTTAGGGTTAGGGTTAGGGTTAGGGTTAGGGTTAGGGTTAGGGTTAGGGTTAGGGTTAGGGTTAGGGTTAGGGTTAGGGTTAGGGTTAGGGTTAGGGTTAGGGTTAGGGTTAGGGTTAGGGTTAGGGTTAGGGTTAGGGTTAGGGTTAGGGTTAGGGTTAGGGTTAGGGTTAGGGTTAGGGTTAGGGTTAGGGTTAGGGTTAGGGTTAGGGTTAGGGTTAGGGTTAGGGTTAGGGTTAGGGTTAGGGTTAGGGTTAGGGTTAGGGTTAGGGTTAGGGTTAGGGTTAGGGTTAGGGTTAGGGTTAGGGTTAGGGTTAGGGTTAGGGTTAGGGTTAGGGTTAGGGTTAGGGTTAGGGTTAGGGTTAGGGTTAGGGTTAGGGTTAGGGTTAGGGTTAGGGTTAGGGTTAGGGTTAGGGTTAGGGTTAGGGTTAGGGTTAGGGTTAGGGTTAGGGTTAGGGTTAGGGTTAGGGTTAGGGTTAGGGTTAGGGTTAGGGTTAGGGTTAGGGTTAGGGTTAGGGTTAGGGTTAGGGTTAGGGTTAGGGTTAGGGTTAGGGTTAGGGTTAGGGTTAGGGTTAGGGTTAGGGTTAGGGTTAGGGTTAGGGTTAGGGTTAGGGTTAGGGTTAGGGTTAGGGTTAGGGTTAGGGTTAGGGTTAGGGTTAGGGTTAGGGTTAGGGTTAGGGTTAGGGTTAGGGTTAGGGTTAGGGTTAGGGTTAGGGTTAGGGTTAGGGTTAGGGTTAGGGTTAGGGTTAGGGTTAGGGTTAGGGTTAGGGTTAGGGTTAGGGTTAGGGTTAGGGTTAGGGTTAGGGTTAGGGTTAGGGTTAGGGTTAGGGTTAGGGTTAGGGTTAGGGTTAGGGTTAGGGTTAGGGTTAGGGTTAGGGTTAGGGTTAGGGTTAGGGTTAGGGTTAGGGTTAGGGTTAGGGTTAGGGTTAGGGTTAGGGTTAGGGTTAGGGTTAGGGTTAGGGTTAGGGTTAGGGTTAGGGTTAGGGTTAGGGTTAGGGTTAGGGTTAGGGTTAGGGTTAGGGTTAGGGTTAGGGTTAGGGTTAGGGTTAGGGTTAGGGTTAGGGTTAGGGTTAGGGTTAGGGTTAGGGTTAGGGTTAGGGTTAGGGTTAGGGTTAGGGTTAGGGTTAGGGTTAGGGTTAGGGTTAGGGTTAGGGTTAGGGTTAGGGTTAGGGTTAGGGTTAGGGTTAGGGTTAGGGTTAGGGTTAGGGTTAGGGTTAGGGTTAGGGTTAGGGTTAGGGTTAGGGTTAGGGTTAGGGTTAGGGTTAGGGTTAGGGTTAGGGTTAGGGTTAGGGTTAGGGTTAGGGTTAGGGTTAGGGTTAGGGTTAGGGTTAGGGTTAGGGTTAGGGTTAGGGTTAGGGTTAGGGTTAGGGTTAGGGTTAGGGTTAGGGTTAGGGTTAGGGTTAGGGTTAGGGTTAGGGTTAGGGTTAGGGTTAGGGTTAGGGTTAGGGTTAGGGTTAGGGTTAGGGTTAGGGTTAGGGTTAGGGTTAGGGTTAGGGTTAGGGTTAGGGTTAGGGTTAGGGTTAGGGTTAGGGTTAGGGTTAGGGTTAGGGTTAGGGTTAGGGTTAGGGTTAGGGTTAGGGTTAGGGTTAGGGTTAGGGTTAGGGTTAGGGTTAGGGTTAGGGTTAGGGTTAGGGTTAGGGTTAGGGTTAGGGTTAGGGTTAGGGTTAGGGTTAGGGTTAGGGTTAGGGTTAGGGTTAGGGTTAGGGTTAGGGTTAGGGTTAGGGTTAGGGTTAGGGTTAGGGTTAGGGTTAGGGTTAGGGTTAGGGTTAGGGTTAGGGTTAGGGTTAGGGTTAGGGTTAGGGTTAGGGTTAGGGTTAGGGTTAGGGTTAGGGTTAGGGTTAGGGTTAGGGTTAGGGTTAGGGTTAGGGTTAGGGTTAGGGTTAGGGTTAGGGTTAGGGTTAGGGTTAGGGTTAGGGTTAGGGTTAGGGTTAGGGTTAGGGTTAGGGTTAGGGTTAGGGTTAGGGTTAGGGTTAGGGTTAGGGTTAGGGTTAGGGTTAGGGTTAGGGTTAGGGTTAGGGTTAGGGTTAGGGTTAGGGTTAGGGTTAGGGTTAGGGTTAGGGTTAGGGTTAGGGTTAGGGTTAGGGTTAGGGTTAGGGTTAGGGTTAGGGTTAGGGTTAGGGTTAGGGTTAGGGTTAGGGTTAGGGTTAGGGTTAGGGTTAGGGTTAGGGTTAGGGTTAGGGTTAGGGTTAGGGTTAGGGTTAGGGTTAGGGTTAGGGTTAGGGTTAGGGTTAGGGTTAGGGTTAGGGTTAGGGTTAGGGTTAGGGTTAGGGTTAGGGTTAGGGTTAGGGTTAGGGTTAGGGTTAGGGTTAGGGTTAGGGTTAGGGTTAGGGTTAGGGTTAGGGTTAGGGTTAGGGTTAGGGTTAGGGTTAGGGTTAGGGTTAGGGTTAGGGTTAGGGTTAGGGTTAGGGTTAGGGTTAGGGTTAGGGTTAGGGTTAGGGTTAGGGTTAGGGTTAGGGTTAGGGTTAGGGTTAGGGTTAGGGTTAGGGTTAGGGTTAGGGTTAGGGTTAGGGTTAGGGTTAGGGTTAGGGTTAGGGTTAGGGTTAGGGTTAGGGTTAGGGTTAGGGTTAGGGTTAGGGTTAGGGTTAGGGTTAGGGTTAGGGTTAGGGTTAGGGTTAGGGTTAGGGTTAGGGTTAGGGTTAGGGTTAGGGTTAGGGTTAGGGTTAGGGTTAGGGTTAGGGTTAGGGTTAGGGTTAGGGTTAGGGTTAGGGTTAGGGTTAGGGTTAGGGTTAGGGTTAGGGTTAGGGTTAGGGTTAGGGTTAGGGTTAGGGTTAGGGTTAGGGTTAGGGTTAGGGTTAGGGTTAGGGTTAGGGTTAGGGTTAGGGTTAGGGTTAGGGTTAGGGTTAGGGTTAGGGTTAGGGTTAGGGTTAGGGTTAGGGTTAGGGTTAGGGTTAGGGTTAGGGTTAGGGTTAGGGTTAGGGTTAGGGTTAGGGTTAGGGTTAGGGTTAGGGTTAGGGTTAGGGTTAGGGTTAGGGTTAGGGTTAGGGTTAGGGTTAGGGTTAGGGTTAGGGTTAGGGTTAGGGTTAGGGTTAGGGTTAGGGTTAGGGTTAGGGTTAGGGTTAGGGTTAGGGTTAGGGTTAGGGTTAGGGTTAGGGTTAGGGTTAGGGTTAGGGTTAGGGTTAGGGTTAGGGTTAGGGTTAGGGTTAGGGTTAGGGTTAGGGTTAGGGTTAGGGTTAGGGTTAGGGTTAGGGTTAGGGTTAGGGTTAGGGTTAGGGTTAGGGTTAGGGTTAGGGTTAGGGTTAGGGTTAGGGTTAGGGTTAGGGTTAGGGTTAGGGTTAGGGTTAGGGTTAGGGTTAGGGTTAGGGTTAGGGTTAGGGTTAGGGTTAGGGTTAGGGTTAGGGTTAGGGTTAGGGTTAGGGTTAGGGTTAGGGTTAGGGTTAGGGTTAGGGTTAGGGTTAGGGTTAGGGTTAGGGTTAGGGTTAGGGTTAGGGTTAGGGTTAGGGTTAGGGTTAGGGTTAGGGTTAGGGTTAGGGTTAGGGTTAGGGTTAGGGTTAGGGTTAGGGTTAGGGTTAGGGTTAGGGTTAGGGTTAGGGTTAGGGTTAGGGTTAGGGTTAGGGTTAGGGTTAGGGTTAGGGTTAGGGTTAGGGTTAGGGTTAGGGTTAGGGTTAGGGTTAGGGTTAGGGTTAGGGTTAGGGTTAGGGTTAGGGTTAGGGTTAGGGTTAGGGTTAGGGTTAGGGTTAGGGTTAGGGTTAGGGTTAGGGTTAGGGTTAGGGTTAGGGTTAGGGTTAGGGTTAGGGTTAGGGTTAGGGTTAGGGTTAGGGTTAGGGTTAGGGTTAGGGTTAGGGTTAGGGTTAGGGTTAGGGTTAGGGTTAGGGTTAGGGTTAGGGTTAGGGTTAGGGTTAGGGTTAGGGTTAGGGTTAGGGTTAGGGTTAGGGTTAGGGTTAGGGTTAGGGTTAGGGTTAGGGTTAGGGTTAGGGTTAGGGTTAGGGTTAGGGTTAGGGTTAGGGTTAGGGTTAGGGTTAGGGTTAGGGTTAGGGTTAGGGTTAGGGTTAGGGTTAGGGTTAGGGTTAGGGTTAGGGTTAGGGTTAGGGTTAGGGTTAGGGTTAGGGTTAGGGTTAGGGTTAGGGTTAGGGTTAGGGTTAGGGTTAGGGTTAGGGTTAGGGTTAGGGTTAGGGTTAGGGTTAGGGTTAGGGTTAGGGTTAGGGTTAGGGTTAGGGTTAGGGTTAGGGTTAGGGTTAGGGTTAGGGTTAGGGTTAGGGTTAGGGTTAGGGTTAGGGTTAGGGTTAGGGTTAGGGTTAGGGTTAGGGTTAGGGTTAGGGTTAGGGTTAGGGTTAGGGTTAGGGTTAGGGTTAGGGTTAGGGTTAGGGTTAGGGTTAGGGTTAGGGTTAGGGTTAGGGTTAGGGTTAGGGTTAGGGTTAGGGTTAGGGTTAGGGTTAGGGTTAGGGTTAGGGTTAGGGTTAGGGTTAGGGTTAGGGTTAGGGTTAGGGTTAGGGTTAGGGTTAGGGTTAGGGTTAGGGTTAGGGTTAGGGTTAGGGTTAGGGTTAGGGTTAGGGTTAGGGTTAGGGTTAGGGTTAGGGTTAGGGTTAGGGTTAGGGTTAGGGTTAGGGTTAGGGTTAGGGTTAGGGTTAGGGTTAGGGTTAGGGTTAGGGTTAGGGTTAGGGTTAGGGTTAGGGTTAGGGTTAGGGTTAGGGTTAGGGTTAGGGTTAGGGTTAGGGTTAGGGTTAGGGTTAGGGTTAGGGTTAGGGTTAGGGTTAGGGTTAGGGTTAGGGTTAGGGTTAGGGTTAGGGTTAGGGTTAGGGTTAGGGTTAGGGTTAGGGTTAGGGTTAGGGTTAGGGTTAGGGTTAGGGTTAGGGTTAGGGTTAGGGTTAGGGTTAGGGTTAGGGTTAGGGTTAGGGTTAGGGTTAGGGTTAGGGTTAGGGTTAGGGTTAGGGTTAGGGTTAGGGTTAGGGTTAGGGTTAGGGTTAGGGTTAGGGTTAGGGTTAGGGTTAGGGTTAGGGTTAGGGTTAGGGTTAGGGTTAGGGTTAGGGTTAGGGTTAGGGTTAGGGTTAGGGTTAGGGTTAGGGTTAGGGTTAGGGTTAGGGTTAGGGTTAGGGTTAGGGTTAGGGTTAGGGTTAGGGTTAGGGTTAGGGTTAGGGTTAGGGTTAGGGTTAGGGTTAGGGTTAGGGTTAGGGTTAGGGTTAGGGTTAGGGTTAGGGTTAGGGTTAGGGTTAGGGTTAGGGTTAGGGTTAGGGTTAGGGTTAGGGTTAGGGTTAGGGTTAGGGTTAGGGTTAGGGTTAGGGTTAGGGTTAGGGTTAGGGTTAGGGTTAGGGTTAGGGTTAGGGTTAGGGTTAGGGTTAGGGTTAGGGTTAGGGTTAGGGTTAGGGTTAGGGTTAGGGTTAGGGTTAGGGTTAGGGTTAGGGTTAGGGTTAGGGTTAGGGTTAGGGTTAGGGTTAGGGTTAGGGTTAGGGTTAGGGTTAGGGTTAGGGTTAGGGTTAGGGTTAGGGTTAGGGTTAGGGTTAGGGTTAGGGTTAGGGTTAGGGTTAGGGTTAGGGTTAGGGTTAGGGTTAGGGTTAGGGTTAGGGTTAGGGTTAGGGTTAGGGTTAGGGTTAGGGTTAGGGTTAGGGTTAGGGTTAGGGTTAGGGTTAGGGTTAGGGTTAGGGTTAGGGTTAGGGTTAGGGTTAGGGTTAGGGTTAGGGTTAGGGTTAGGGTTAGGGTTAGGGTTAGGGTTAGGGTTAGGGTTAGGGTTAGGGTTAGGGTTAGGGTTAGGGTTAGGGTTAGGGTTAGGGTTAGGGTTAGGGTTAGGGTTAGGGTTAGGGTTAGGGTTAGGGTTAGGGTTAGGGTTAGGGTTAGGGTTAGGGTTAGGGTTAGGGTTAGGGTTAGGGTTAGGGTTAGGGTTAGGGTTAGGGTTAGGGTTAGGGTTAGGGTTAGGGTTAGGGTTAGGGTTAGGGTTAGGGTTAGGGTTAGGGTTAGGGTTAGGGTTAGGGTTAGGGTTAGGGTTAGGGTTAGGGTTAGGGTTAGGGTTAGGGTTAGGGTTAGGGTTAGGGTTAGGGTTAGGGTTAGGGTTAGGGTTAGGGTTAGGGTTAGGGTTAGGGTTAGGGTTAGGGTTAGGGTTAGGGTTAGGGTTAGGGTTAGGGTTAGGGTTAGGGTTAGGGTTAGGGTTAGGGTTAGGGTTAGGGTTAGGGTTAGGGTTAGGGTTAGGGTTAGGGTTAGGGTTAGGGTTAGGGTTAGGGTTAGGGTTAGGGTTAGGGTTAGGGTTAGGGTTAGGGTTAGGGTTAGGGTTAGGGTTAGGGTTAGGGTTAGGGTTAGGGTTAGGGTTAGGGTTAGGGTTAGGGTTAGGGTTAGGGTTAGGGTTAGGGTTAGGGTTAGGGTTAGGGTTAGGGTTAGGGTTAGGGTTAGGGTTAGGGTTAGGGTTAGGGTTAGGGTTAGGGTTAGGGTTAGGGTTAGGGTTAGGGTTAGGGTTAGGGTTAGGGTTAGGGTTAGGGTTAGGGTTAGGGTTAGGGTTAGGGTTAGGGTTAGGGTTAGGGTTAGGGTTAGGGTTAGGGTTAGGGTTAGGGTTAGGGTTAGGGTTAGGGTTAGGGTTAGGGTTAGGGTTAGGGTTAGGGTTAGGGTTAGGGTTAGGGTTAGGGTTAGGGTTAGGGTTAGGGTTAGGGTTAGGGTTAGGGTTAGGGTTAGGGTTAGGGTTAGGGTTAGGGTTAGGGTTAGGGTTAGGGTTAGGGTTAGGGTTAGGGTTAGGGTTAGGGTTAGGGTTAGGGTTAGGGTTAGGGTTAGGGTTAGGGTTAGGGTTAGGGTTAGGGTTAGGGTTAGGGTTAGGGTTAGGGTTAGGGTTAGGGTTAGGGTTAGGGTTAGGGTTAGGGTTAGGGTTAGGGTTAGGGTTAGGGTTAGGGTTAGGGTTAGGGTTAGGGTTAGGGTTAGGGTTAGGGTTAGGGTTAGGGTTAGGGTTAGGGTTAGGGTTAGGGTTAGGGTTAGGGTTAGGGTTAGGGTTAGGGTTAGGGTTAGGGTTAGGGTTAGGGTTAGGGTTAGGGTTAGGGTTAGGGTTAGGGTTAGGGTTAGGGTTAGGGTTAGGGTTAGGGTTAGGGTTAGGGTTAGGGTTAGGGTTAGGGTTAGGGTTAGGGTTAGGGTTAGGGTTAGGGTTAGGGTTAGGGTTAGGGTTAGGGTTAGGGTTAGGGTTAGGGTTAGGGTTAGGGTTAGGGTTAGGGTTAGGGTTAGGGTTAGGGTTAGGGTTAGGGTTAGGGTTAGGGTTAGGGTTAGGGTTAGGGTTAGGGTTAGGGTTAGGGTTAGGGTTAGGGTTAGGGTTAGGGTTAGGGTTAGGGTTAGGGTTAGGGTTAGGGTTAGGGTTAGGGTTAGGGTTAGGGTTAGGGTTAGGGTTAGGGTTAGGGTTAGGGTTAGGGTTAGGGTTAGGGTTAGGGTTAGGGTTAGGGTTAGGGTTAGGGTTAGGGTTAGGGTTAGGGTTAGGGTTAGGGTTAGGGTTAGGGTTAGGGTTAGGGTTAGGGTTAGGGTTAGGGTTAGGGTTAGGGTTAGGGTTAGGGTTAGGGTTAGGGTTAGGGTTAGGGTTAGGGTTAGGGTTAGGGTTAGGGTTAGGGTTAGGGTTAGGGTTAGGGTTAGGGTTAGGGTTAGGGTTAGGGTTAGGGTTAGGGTTAGGGTTAGGGTTAGGGTTAGGGTTAGGGTTAGGGTTAGGGTTAGGGTTAGGGTTAGGGTTAGGGTTAGGGTTAGGGTTAGGGTTAGGGTTAGGGTTAGGGTTAGGGTTAGGGTTAGGGTTAGGGTTAGGGTTAGGGTTAGGGTTAGGGTTAGGGTTAGGGTTAGGGTTAGGGTTAGGGTTAGGGTTAGGGTTAGGGTTAGGGTTAGGGTTAGGGTTAGGGTTAGGGTTAGGGTTAGGGTTAGGGTTAGGGTTAGGGTTAGGGTTAGGGTTAGGGTTAGGGTTAGGGTTAGGGTTAGGGTTAGGGTTAGGGTTAGGGTTAGGGTTAGGGTTAGGGTTAGGGTTAGGGTTAGGGTTAGGGTTAGGGTTAGGGTTAGGGTTAGGGTTAGGGTTAGGGTTAGGGTTAGGGTTAGGGTTAGGGTTAGGGTTAGGGTTAGGGTTAGGGTTAGGGTTAGGGTTAGGGTTAGGGTTAGGGTTAGGGTTAGGGTTAGGGTTAGGGTTAGGGTTAGGGTTAGGGTTAGGGTTAGGGTTAGGGTTAGGGTTAGGGTTAGGGTTAGGGTTAGGGTTAGGGTTAGGGTTAGGGTTAGGGTTAGGGTTAGGGTTAGGGTTAGGGTTAGGGTTAGGGTTAGGGTTAGGGTTAGGGTTAGGGTTAGGGTTAGGGTTAGGGTTAGGGTTAGGGTTAGGGTTAGGGTTAGGGTTAGGGTTAGGGTTAGGGTTAGGGTTAGGGTTAGGGTTAGGGTTAGGGTTAGGGTTAGGGTTAGGGTTAGGGTTAGGGTTAGGGTTAGGGTTAGGGTTAGGGTTAGGGTTAGGGTTAGGGTTAGGGTTAGGGTTAGGGTTAGGGTTAGGGTTAGGGTTAGGGTTAGGGTTAGGGTTAGGGTTAGGGTTAGGGTTAGGGTTAGGGTTAGGGTTAGGGTTAGGGTTAGGGTTAGGGTTAGGGTTAGGGTTAGGGTTAGGGTTAGGGTTAGGGTTAGGGTTAGGGTTAGGGTTAGGGTTAGGGTTAGGGTTAGGGTTAGGGTTAGGGTTAGGGTTAGGGTTAGGGTTAGGGTTAGGGTTAGGGTTAGGGTTAGGGTTAGGGTTAGGGTTAGGGTTAGGGTTAGGGTTAGGGTTAGGGTTAGGGTTAGGGTTAGGGTTAGGGTTAGGGTTAGGGTTAGGGTTAGGGTTAGGGTTAGGGTTAGGGTTAGGGTTAGGGTTAGGGTTAGGGTTAGGGTTAGGGTTAGGGTTAGGGTTAGGGTTAGGGTTAGGGTTAGGGTTAGGGTTAGGGTTAGGGTTAGGGTTAGGGTTAGGGTTAGGGTTAGGGTTAGGGTTAGGGTTAGGGTTAGGGTTAGGGTTAGGGTTAGGGTTAGGGTTAGGGTTAGGGTTAGGGTTAGGGTTAGGGTTAGGGTTAGGGTTAGGGTTAGGGTTAGGGTTAGGGTTAGGGTTAGGGTTAGGGTTAGGGTTAGGGTTAGGGTTAGGGTTAGGGTTAGGGTTAGGGTTAGGGTTAGGGTTAGGGTTAGGGTTAGGGTTAGGGTTAGGGTTAGGGTTAGGGTTAGGGTTAGGGTTAGGGTTAGGGTTAGGGTTAGGGTTAGGGTTAGGGTTAGGGTTAGGGTTAGGGTTAGGGTTAGGGTTAGGGTTAGGGTTAGGGTTAGGGTTAGGGTTAGGGTTAGGGTTAGGGTTAGGGTTAGGGTTAGGGTTAGGGTTAGGGTTAGGGTTAGGGTTAGGGTTAGGGTTAGGGTTAGGGTTAGGGTTAGGGTTAGGGTTAGGGTTAGGGTTAGGGTTAGGGTTAGGGTTAGGGTTAGGGTTAGGGTTAGGGTTAGGGTTAGGGTTAGGGTTAGGGTTAGGGTTAGGGTTAGGGTTAGGGTTAGGGTTAGGGTTAGGGTTAGGGTTAGGGTTAGGGTTAGGGTTAGGGTTAGGGTTAGGGTTAGGGTTAGGGTTAGGGTTAGGGTTAGGGTTAGGGTTAGGGTTAGGGTTAGGGTTAGGGTTAGGGTTAGGGTTAGGGTTAGGGTTAGGGTTAGGGTTAGGGTTAGGGTTAGGGTTAGGGTTAGGGTTAGGGTTAGGGTTAGGGTTAGGGTTAGGGTTAGGGTTAGGGTTAGGGTTAGGGTTAGGGTTAGGGTTAGGGTTAGGGTTAGGGTTAGGGTTAGGGTTAGGGTTAGGGTTAGGGTTAGGGTTAGGGTTAGGGTTAGGGTTAGGGTTAGGGTTAGGGTTAGGGTTAGGGTTAGGGTTAGGGTTAGGGTTAGGGTTAGGGTTAGGGTTAGGGTTAGGGTTAGGGTTAGGGTTAGGGTTAGGGTTAGGGTTAGGGTTAGGGTTAGGGTTAGGGTTAGGGTTAGGGTTAGGGTTAGGGTTAGGGTTAGGGTTAGGGTTAGGGTTAGGGTTAGGGTTAGGGTTAGGGTTAGGGTTAGGGTTAGGGTTAGGGTTAGGGTTAGGGTTAGGGTTAGGGTTAGGGTTAGGGTTAGGGTTAGGGTTAGGGTTAGGGTTAGGGTTAGGGTTAGGGTTAGGGTTAGGGTTAGGGTTAGGGTTAGGGTTAGGGTTAGGGTTAGGGTTAGGGTTAGGGTTAGGGTTAGGGTTAGGGTTAGGGTTAGGGTTAGGGTTAGGGTTAGGGTTAGGGTTAGGGTTAGGGTTAGGGTTAGGGTTAGGGTTAGGGTTAGGGTTAGGGTTAGGGTTAGGGTTAGGGTTAGGGTTAGGGTTAGGGTTAGGGTTAGGGTTAGGGTTAGGGTTAGGGTTAGGGTTAGGGTTAGGGTTAGGGTTAGGGTTAGGGTTAGGGTTAGGGTTAGGGTTAGGGTTAGGGTTAGGGTTAGGGTTAGGGTTAGGGTTAGGGTTAGGGTTAGGGTTAGGGTTAGGGTTAGGGTTAGGGTTAGGGTTAGGGTTAGGGTTAGGGTTAGGGTTAGGGTTAGGGTTAGGGTTAGGGTTAGGGTTAGGGTTAGGGTTAGGGTTAGGGTTAGGGTTAGGGTTAGGGTTAGGGTTAGGGTTAGGGTTAGGGTTAGGGTTAGGGTTAGGGTTAGGGTTAGGGTTAGGGTTAGGGTTAGGGTTAGGGTTAGGGTTAGGGTTAGGGTTAGGGTTAGGGTTAGGGTTAGGGTTAGGGTTAGGGTTAGGGTTAGGGTTAGGGTTAGGGTTAGGGTTAGGGTTAGGGTTAGGGTTAGGGTTAGGGTTAGGGTTAGGGTTAGGGTTAGGGTTAGGGTTAGGGTTAGGGTTAGGGTTAGGGTTAGGGTTAGGGTTAGGGTTAGGGTTAGGGTTAGGGTTAGGGTTAGGGTTAGGGTTAGGGTTAGGGTTAGGGTTAGGGTTAGGGTTAGGGTTAGGGTTAGGGTTAGGGTTAGGGTTAGGGTTAGGGTTAGGGTTAGGGTTAGGGTTAGGGTTAGGGTTAGGGTTAGGGTTAGGGTTAGGGTTAGGGTTAGGGTTAGGGTTAGGGTTAGGGTTAGGGTTAGGGTTAGGGTTAGGGTTAGGGTTAGGGTTAGGGTTAGGGTTAGGGTTAGGGTTAGGGTTAGGGTTAGGGTTAGGGTTAGGGTTAGGGTTAGGGTTAGGGTTAGGGTTAGGGTTAGGGTTAGGGTTAGGGTTAGGGTTAGGGTTAGGGTTAGGGTTAGGGTTAGGGTTAGGGTTAGGGTTAGGGTTAGGGTTAGGGTTAGGGTTAGGGTTAGGGTTAGGGTTAGGGTTAGGGTTAGGGTTAGGGTTAGGGTTAGGGTTAGGGTTAGGGTTAGGGTTAGGGTTAGGGTTAGGGTTAGGGTTAGGGTTAGGGTTAGGGTTAGGGTTAGGGTTAGGGTTAGGGTTAGGGTTAGGGTTAGGGTTAGGGTTAGGGTTAGGGTTAGGGTTAGGGTTAGGGTTAGGGTTAGGGTTAGGGTTAGGGTTAGGGTTAGGGTTAGGGTTAGGGTTAGGGTTAGGGTTAGGGTTAGGGTTAGGGTTAGGGTTAGGGTTAGGGTTAGGGTTAGGGTTAGGGTTAGGGTTAGGGTTAGGGTTAGGGTTAGGGTTAGGGTTAGGGTTAGGGTTAGGGTTAGGGTTAGGGTTAGGGTTAGGGTTAGGGTTAGGGTTAGGGTTAGGGTTAGGGTTAGGGTTAGGGTTAGGGTTAGGGTTAGGGTTAGGGTTAGGGTTAGGGTTAGGGTTAGGGTTAGGGTTAGGGTTAGGGTTAGGGTTAGGGTTAGGGTTAGGGTTAGGGTTAGGGTTAGGGTTAGGGTTAGGGTTAGGGTTAGGGTTAGGGTTAGGGTTAGGGTTAGGGTTAGGGTTAGGGTTAGGGTTAGGGTTAGGGTTAGGGTTAGGGTTAGGGTTAGGGTTAGGGTTAGGGTTAGGGTTAGGGTTAGGGTTAGGGTTAGGGTTAGGGTTAGGGTTAGGGTTAGGGTTAGGGTTAGGGTTAGGGTTAGGGTTAGGGTTAGGGTTAGGGTTAGGGTTAGGGTTAGGGTTAGGGTTAGGGTTAGGGTTAGGGTTAGGGTTAGGGTTAGGGTTAGGGTTAGGGTTAGGGTTAGGGTTAGGGTTAGGGTTAGGGTTAGGGTTAGGGTTAGGGTTAGGGTTAGGGTTAGGGTTAGGGTTAGGGTTAGGGTTAGGGTTAGGGTTAGGGTTAGGGTTAGGGTTAGGGTTAGGGTTAGGGTTAGGGTTAGGGTTAGGGTTAGGGTTAGGGTTAGGGTTAGGGTTAGGGTTAGGGTTAGGGTTAGGGTTAGGGTTAGGGTTAGGGTTAGGGTTAGGGTTAGGGTTAGGGTTAGGGTTAGGGTTAGGGTTAGGGTTAGGGTTAGGGTTAGGGTTAGGGTTAGGGTTAGGGTTAGGGTTAGGGTTAGGGTTAGGGTTAGGGTTAGGGTTAGGGTTAGGGTTAGGGTTAGGGTTAGGGTTAGGGTTAGGGTTAGGGTTAGGGTTAGGGTTAGGGTTAGGGTTAGGGTTAGGGTTAGGGTTAGGGTTAGGGTTAGGGTTAGGGTTAGGGTTAGGGTTAGGGTTAGGGTTAGGGTTAGGGTTAGGGTTAGGGTTAGGGTTAGGGTTAGGGTTAGGGTTAGGGTTAGGGTTAGGGTTAGGGTTAGGGTTAGGGTTAGGGTTAGGGTTAGGGTTAGGGTTAGGGTTAGGGTTAGGGTTAGGGTTAGGGTTAGGGTTAGGGTTAGGGTTAGGGTTAGGGTTAGGGTTAGGGTTAGGGTTAGGGTTAGGGTTAGGGTTAGGGTTAGGGTTAGGGTTAGGGTTAGGGTTAGGGTTAGGGTTAGGGTTAGGGTTAGGGTTAGGGTTAGGGTTAGGGTTAGGGTTAGGGTTAGGGTTAGGGTTAGGGTTAGGGTTAGGGTTAGGGTTAGGGTTAGGGTTAGGGTTAGGGTTAGGGTTAGGGTTAGGGTTAGGGTTAGGGTTAGGGTTAGGGTTAGGGTTAGGGTTAGGGTTAGGGTTAGGGTTAGGGTTAGGGTTAGGGTTAGGGTTAGGGTTAGGGTTAGGGTTAGGGTTAGGGTTAGGGTTAGGGTTAGGGTTAGGGTTAGGGTTAGGGTTAGGGTTAGGGTTAGGGTTAGGGTTAGGGTTAGGGTTAGGGTTAGGGTTAGGGTTAGGGTTAGGGTTAGGGTTAGGGTTAGGGTTAGGGTTAGGGTTAGGGTTAGGGTTAGGGTTAGGGTTAGGGTTAGGGTTAGGGTTAGGGTTAGGGTTAGGGTTAGGGTTAGGGTTAGGGTTAGGGTTAGGGTTAGGGTTAGGGTTAGGGTTAGGGTTAGGGTTAGGGTTAGGGTTAGGGTTAGGGTTAGGGTTAGGGTTAGGGTTAGGGTTAGGGTTAGGGTTAGGGTTAGGGTTAGGGTTAGGGTTAGGGTTAGGGTTAGGGTTAGGGTTAGGGTTAGGGTTAGGGTTAGGGTTAGGGTTAGGGTTAGGGTTAGGGTTAGGGTTAGGGTTAGGGTTAGGGTTAGGGTTAGGGTTAGGGTTAGGGTTAGGGTTAGGGTTAGGGTTAGGGTTAGGGTTAGGGTTAGGGTTAGGGTTAGGGTTAGGGTTAGGGTTAGGGTTAGGGTTAGGGTTAGGGTTAGGGTTAGGGTTAGGGTTAGGGTTAGGGTTAGGGTTAGGGTTAGGGTTAGGGTTAGGGTTAGGGTTAGGGTTAGGGTTAGGGTTAGGGTTAGGGTTAGGGTTAGGGTTAGGGTTAGGGTTAGGGTTAGGGTTAGGGTTAGGGTTAGGGTTAGGGTTAGGGTTAGGGTTAGGGTTAGGGTTAGGGTTAGGGTTAGGGTTAGGGTTAGGGTTAGGGTTAGGGTTAGGGTTAGGGTTAGGGTTAGGGTTAGGGTTAGGGTTAGGGTTAGGGTTAGGGTTAGGGTTAGGGTTAGGGTTAGGGTTAGGGTTAGGGTTAGGGTTAGGGTTAGGGTTAGGGTTAGGGTTAGGGTTAGGGTTAGGGTTAGGGTTAGGGTTAGGGTTAGGGTTAGGGTTAGGGTTAGGGTTAGGGTTAGGGTTAGGGTTAGGGTTAGGGTTAGGGTTAGGGTTAGGGTTAGGGTTAGGGTTAGGGTTAGGGTTAGGGTTAGGGTTAGGGTTAGGGTTAGGGTTAGGGTTAGGGTTAGGGTTAGGGTTAGGGTTAGGGTTAGGGTTAGGGTTAGGGTTAGGGTTAGGGTTAGGGTTAGGGTTAGGGTTAGGGTTAGGGTTAGGGTTAGGGTTAGGGTTAGGGTTAGGGTTAGGGTTAGGGTTAGGGTTAGGGTTAGGGTTAGGGTTAGGGTTAGGGTTAGGGTTAGGGTTAGGGTTAGGGTTAGGGTTAGGGTTAGGGTTAGGGTTAGGGTTAGGGTTAGGGTTAGGGTTAGGGTTAGGGTTAGGGTTAGGGTTAGGGTTAGGGTTAGGGTTAGGGTTAGGGTTAGGGTTAGGGTTAGGGTTAGGGTTAGGGTTAGGGTTAGGGTTAGGGTTAGGGTTAGGGTTAGGGTTAGGGTTAGGGTTAGGGTTAGGGTTAGGGTTAGGGTTAGGGTTAGGGTTAGGGTTAGGGTTAGGGTTAGGGTTAGGGTTAGGGTTAGGGTTAGGGTTAGGGTTAGGGTTAGGGTTAGGGTTAGGGTTAGGGTTAGGGTTAGGGTTAGGGTTAGGGTTAGGGTTAGGGTTAGGGTTAGGGTTAGGGTTAGGGTTAGGGTTAGGGTTAGGGTTAGGGTTAGGGTTAGGGTTAGGGTTAGGGTTAGGGTTAGGGTTAGGGTTAGGGTTAGGGTTAGGGTTAGGGTTAGGGTTAGGGTTAGGGTTAGGGTTAGGGTTAGGGTTAGGGTTAGGGTTAGGGTTAGGGTTAGGGTTAGGGTTAGGGTTAGGGTTAGGGTTAGGGTTAGGGTTAGGGTTAGGGTTAGGGTTAGGGTTAGGGTTAGGGTTAGGGTTAGGGTTAGGGTTAGGGTTAGGGTTAGGGTTAGGGTTAGGGTTAGGGTTAGGGTTAGGGTTAGGGTTAGGGTTAGGGTTAGGGTTAGGGTTAGGGTTAGGGTTAGGGTTAGGGTTAGGGTTAGGGTTAGGGTTAGGGTTAGGGTTAGGGTTAGGGTTAGGGTTAGGGTTAGGGTTAGGGTTAGGGTTAGGGTTAGGGTTAGGGTTAGGGTTAGGGTTAGGGTTAGGGTTAGGGTTAGGGTTAGGGTTAGGGTTAGGGTTAGGGTTAGGGTTAGGGTTAGGGTTAGGGTTAGGGTTAGGGTTAGGGTTAGGGTTAGGGTTAGGGTTAGGGTTAGGGTTAGGGTTAGGGTTAGGGTTAGGGTTAGGGTTAGGGTTAGGGTTAGGGTTAGGGTTAGGGTTAGGGTTAGGGTTAGGGTTAGGGTTAGGGTTAGGGTTAGGGTTAGGGTTAGGGTTAGGGTTAGGGTTAGGGTTAGGGTTAGGGTTAGGGTTAGGGTTAGGGTTAGGGTTAGGGTTAGGGTTAGGGTTAGGGTTAGGGTTAGGGTTAGGGTTAGGGTTAGGGTTAGGGTTAGGGTTAGGGTTAGGGTTAGGGTTAGGGTTAGGGTTAGGGTTAGGGTTAGGGTTAGGGTTAGGGTTAGGGTTAGGGTTAGGGTTAGGGTTAGGGTTAGGGTTAGGGTTAGGGTTAGGGTTAGGGTTAGGGTTAGGGTTAGGGTTAGGGTTAGGGTTAGGGTTAGGGTTAGGGTTAGGGTTAGGGTTAGGGTTAGGGTTAGGGTTAGGGTTAGGGTTAGGGTTAGGGTTAGGGTTAGGGTTAGGGTTAGGGTTAGGGTTAGGGTTAGGGTTAGGGTTAGGGTTAGGGTTAGGGTTAGGGTTAGGGTTAGGGTTAGGGTTAGGGTTAGGGTTAGGGTTAGGGTTAGGGTTAGGGTTAGGGTTAGGGTTAGGGTTAGGGTTAGGGTTAGGGTTAGGGTTAGGGTTAGGGTTAGGGTTAGGGTTAGGGTTAGGGTTAGGGTTAGGGTTAGGGTTAGGGTTAGGGTTAGGGTTAGGGTTAGGGTTAGGGTTAGGGTTAGGGTTAGGGTTAGGGTTAGGGTTAGGGTTAGGGTTAGGGTTAGGGTTAGGGTTAGGGTTAGGGTTAGGGTTAGGGTTAGGGTTAGGGTTAGGGTTAGGGTTAGGGTTAGGGTTAGGGTTAGGGTTAGGGTTAGGGTTAGGGTTAGGGTTAGGGTTAGGGTTAGGGTTAGGGTTAGGGTTAGGGTTAGGGTTAGGGTTAGGGTTAGGGTTAGGGTTAGGGTTAGGGTTAGGGTTAGGGTTAGGGTTAGGGTTAGGGTTAGGGTTAGGGTTAGGGTTAGGGTTAGGGTTAGGGTTAGGGTTAGGGTTAGGGTTAGGGTTAGGGTTAGGGTTAGGGTTAGGGTTAGGGTTAGGGTTAGGGTTAGGGTTAGGGTTAGGGTTAGGGTTAGGGTTAGGGTTAGGGTTAGGGTTAGGGTTAGGGTTAGGGTTAGGGTTAGGGTTAGGGTTAGGGTTAGGGTTAGGGTTAGGGTTAGGGTTAGGGTTAGGGTTAGGGTTAGGGTTAGGGTTAGGGTTAGGGTTAGGGTTAGGGTTAGGGTTAGGGTTAGGGTTAGGGTTAGGGTTAGGGTTAGGGTTAGGGTTAGGGTTAGGGTTAGGGTTAGGGTTAGGGTTAGGGTTAGGGTTAGGGTTAGGGTTAGGGTTAGGGTTAGGGTTAGGGTTAGGGTTAGGGTTAGGGTTAGGGTTAGGGTTAGGGTTAGGGTTAGGGTTAGGGTTAGGGTTAGGGTTAGGGTTAGGGTTAGGGTTAGGGTTAGGGTTAGGGTTAGGGTTAGGGTTAGGGTTAGGGTTAGGGTTAGGGTTAGGGTTAGGGTTAGGGTTAGGGTTAGGGTTAGGGTTAGGGTTAGGGTTAGGGTTAGGGTTAGGGTTAGGGTTAGGGTTAGGGTTAGGGTTAGGGTTAGGGTTAGGGTTAGGGTTAGGGTTAGGGTTAGGGTTAGGGTTAGGGTTAGGGTTAGGGTTAGGGTTAGGGTTAGGGTTAGGGTTAGGGTTAGGGTTAGGGTTAGGGTTAGGGTTAGGGTTAGGGTTAGGGTTAGGGTTAGGGTTAGGGTTAGGGTTAGGGTTAGGGTTAGGGTTAGGGTTAGGGTTAGGGTTAGGGTTAGGGTTAGGGTTAGGGTTAGGGTTAGGGTTAGGGTTAGGGTTAGGGTTAGGGTTAGGGTTAGGGTTAGGGTTAGGGTTAGGGTTAGGGTTAGGGTTAGGGTTAGGGTTAGGGTTAGGGTTAGGGTTAGGGTTAGGGTTAGGGTTAGGGTTAGGGTTAGGGTTAGGGTTAGGGTTAGGGTTAGGGTTAGGGTTAGGGTTAGGGTTAGGGTTAGGGTTAGGGTTAGGGTTAGGGTTAGGGTTAGGGTTAGGGTTAGGGTTAGGGTTAGGGTTAGGGTTAGGGTTAGGGTTAGGGTTAGGGTTAGGGTTAGGGTTAGGGTTAGGGTTAGGGTTAGGGTTAGGGTTAGGGTTAGGGTTAGGGTTAGGGTTAGGGTTAGGGTTAGGGTTAGGGTTAGGGTTAGGGTTAGGGTTAGGGTTAGGGTTAGGGTTAGGGTTAGGGTTAGGGTTAGGGTTAGGGTTAGGGTTAGGGTTAGGGTTAGGGTTAGGGTTAGGGTTAGGGTTAGGGTTAGGGTTAGGGTTAGGGTTAGGGTTAGGGTTAGGGTTAGGGTTAGGGTTAGGGTTAGGGTTAGGGTTAGGGTTAGGGTTAGGGTTAGGGTTAGGGTTAGGGTTAGGGTTAGGGTTAGGGTTAGGGTTAGGGTTAGGGTTAGGGTTAGGGTTAGGGTTAGGGTTAGGGTTAGGGTTAGGGTTAGGGTTAGGGTTAGGGTTAGGGTTAGGGTTAGGGTTAGGGTTAGGGTTAGGGTTAGGGTTAGGGTTAGGGTTAGGGTTAGGGTTAGGGTTAGGGTTAGGGTTAGGGTTAGGGTTAGGGTTAGGGTTAGGGTTAGGGTTAGGGTTAGGGTTAGGGTTAGGGTTAGGGTTAGGGTTAGGGTTAGGGTTAGGGTTAGGGTTAGGGTTAGGGTTAGGGTTAGGGTTAGGGTTAGGGTTAGGGTTAGGGTTAGGGTTAGGGTTAGGGTTAGGGTTAGGGTTAGGGTTAGGGTTAGGGTTAGGGTTAGGGTTAGGGTTAGGGTTAGGGTTAGGGTTAGGGTTAGGGTTAGGGTTAGGGTTAGGGTTAGGGTTAGGGTTAGGGTTAGGGTTAGGGTTAGGGTTAGGGTTAGGGTTAGGGTTAGGGTTAGGGTTAGGGTTAGGGTTAGGGTTAGGGTTAGGGTTAGGGTTAGGGTTAGGGTTAGGGTTAGGGTTAGGGTTAGGGTTAGGGTTAGGGTTAGGGTTAGGGTTAGGGTTAGGGTTAGGGTTAGGGTTAGGGTTAGGGTTAGGGTTAGGGTTAGGGTTAGGGTTAGGGTTAGGGTTAGGGTTAGGGTTAGGGTTAGGGTTAGGGTTAGGGTTAGGGTTAGGGTTAGGGTTAGGGTTAGGGTTAGGGTTAGGGTTAGGGTTAGGGTTAGGGTTAGGGTTAGGGTTAGGGTTAGGGTTAGGGTTAGGGTTAGGGTTAGGGTTAGGGTTAGGGTTAGGGTTAGGGTTAGGGTTAGGGTTAGGGTTAGGGTTAGGGTTAGGGTTAGGGTTAGGGTTAGGGTTAGGGTTAGGGTTAGGGTTAGGGTTAGGGTTAGGGTTAGGGTTAGGGTTAGGGTTAGGGTTAGGGTTAGGGTTAGGGTTAGGGTTAGGGTTAGGGTTAGGGTTAGGGTTAGGGTTAGGGTTAGGGTTAGGGTTAGGGTTAGGGTTAGGGTTAGGGTTAGGGTTAGGGTTAGGGTTAGGGTTAGGGTTAGGGTTAGGGTTAGGGTTAGGGTTAGGGTTAGGGTTAGGGTTAGGGTTAGGGTTAGGGTTAGGGTTAGGGTTAGGGTTAGGGTTAGGGTTAGGGTTAGGGTTAGGGTTAGGGTTAGGGTTAGGGTTAGGGTTAGGGTTAGGGTTAGGGTTAGGGTTAGGGTTAGGGTTAGGGTTAGGGTTAGGGTTAGGGTTAGGGTTAGGGTTAGGGTTAGGGTTAGGGTTAGGGTTAGGGTTAGGGTTAGGGTTAGGGTTAGGGTTAGGGTTAGGGTTAGGGTTAGGGTTAGGGTTAGGGTTAGGGTTAGGGTTAGGGTTAGGGTTAGGGTTAGGGTTAGGGTTAGGGTTAGGGTTAGGGTTAGGGTTAGGGTTAGGGTTAGGGTTAGGGTTAGGGTTAGGGTTAGGGTTAGGGTTAGGGTTAGGGTTAGGGTTAGGGTTAGGGTTAGGGTTAGGGTTAGGGTTAGGGTTAGGGTTAGGGTTAGGGTTAGGGTTAGGGTTAGGGTTAGGGTTAGGGTTAGGGTTAGGGTTAGGGTTAGGGTTAGGGTTAGGGTTAGGGTTAGGGTTAGGGTTAGGGTTAGGGTTAGGGTTAGGGTTAGGGTTAGGGTTAGGGTTAGGGTTAGGGTTAGGGTTAGGGTTAGGGTTAGGGTTAGGGTTAGGGTTAGGGTTAGGGTTAGGGTTAGGGTTAGGGTTAGGGTTAGGGTTAGGGTTAGGGTTAGGGTTAGGGTTAGGGTTAGGGTTAGGGTTAGGGTTAGGGTTAGGGTTAGGGTTAGGGTTAGGGTTAGGGTTAGGGTTAGGGTTAGGGTTAGGGTTAGGGTTAGGGTTAGGGTTAGGGTTAGGGTTAGGGTTAGGGTTAGGGTTAGGGTTAGGGTTAGGGTTAGGGTTAGGGTTAGGGTTAGGGTTAGGGTTAGGGTTAGGGTTAGGGTTAGGGTTAGGGTTAGGGTTAGGGTTAGGGTTAGGGTTAGGGTTAGGGTTAGGGTTAGGGTTAGGGTTAGGGTTAGGGTTAGGGTTAGGGTTAGGGTTAGGGTTAGGGTTAGGGTTAGGGTTAGGGTTAGGGTTAGGGTTAGGGTTAGGGTTAGGGTTAGGGTTAGGGTTAGGGTTAGGGTTAGGGTTAGGGTTAGGGTTAGGGTTAGGGTTAGGGTTAGGGTTAGGGTTAGGGTTAGGGTTAGGGTTAGGGTTAGGGTTAGGGTTAGGGTTAGGGTTAGGGTTAGGGTTAGGGTTAGGGTTAGGGTTAGGGTTAGGGTTAGGGTTAGGGTTAGGGTTAGGGTTAGGGTTAGGGTTAGGGTTAGGGTTAGGGTTAGGGTTAGGGTTAGGGTTAGGGTTAGGGTTAGGGTTAGGGTTAGGGTTAGGGTTAGGGTTAGGGTTAGGGTTAGGGTTAGGGTTAGGGTTAGGGTTAGGGTTAGGGTTAGGGTTAGGGTTAGGGTTAGGGTTAGGGTTAGGGTTAGGGTTAGGGTTAGGGTTAGGGTTAGGGTTAGGGTTAGGGTTAGGGTTAGGGTTAGGGTTAGGGTTAGGGTTAGGGTTAGGGTTAGGGTTAGGGTTAGGGTTAGGGTTAGGGTTAGGGTTAGGGTTAGGGTTAGGGTTAGGGTTAGGGTTAGGGTTAGGGTTAGGGTTAGGGTTAGGGTTAGGGTTAGGGTTAGGGTTAGGGTTAGGGTTAGGGTTAGGGTTAGGGTTAGGGTTAGGGTTAGGGTTAGGGTTAGGGTTAGGGTTAGGGTTAGGGTTAGGGTTAGGGTTAGGGTTAGGGTTAGGGTTAGGGTTAGGGTTAGGGTTAGGGTTAGGGTTAGGGTTAGGGTTAGGGTTAGGGTTAGGGTTAGGGTTAGGGTTAGGGTTAGGGTTAGGGTTAGGGTTAGGGTTAGGGTTAGGGTTAGGGTTAGGGTTAGGGTTAGGGTTAGGGTTAGGGTTAGGGTTAGGGTTAGGGTTAGGGTTAGGGTTAGGGTTAGGGTTAGGGTTAGGGTTAGGGTTAGGGTTAGGGTTAGGGTTAGGGTTAGGGTTAGGGTTAGGGTTAGGGTTAGGGTTAGGGTTAGGGTTAGGGTTAGGGTTAGGGTTAGGGTTAGGGTTAGGGTTAGGGTTAGGGTTAGGGTTAGGGTTAGGGTTAGGGTTAGGGTTAGGGTTAGGGTTAGGGTTAGGGTTAGGGTTAGGGTTAGGGTTAGGGTTAGGGTTAGGGTTAGGGTTAGGGTTAGGGTTAGGGTTAGGGTTAGGGTTAGGGTTAGGGTTAGGGTTAGGGTTAGGGTTAGGGTTAGGGTTAGGGTTAGGGTTAGGGTTAGGGTTAGGGTTAGGGTTAGGGTTAGGGTTAGGGTTAGGGTTAGGGTTAGGGTTAGGGTTAGGGTTAGGGTTAGGGTTAGGGTTAGGGTTAGGGTTAGGGTTAGGGTTAGGGTTAGGGTTAGGGTTAGGGTTAGGGTTAGGGTTAGGGTTAGGGTTAGGGTTAGGGTTAGGGTTAGGGTTAGGGTTAGGGTTAGGGTTAGGGTTAGGGTTAGGGTTAGGGTTAGGGTTAGGGTTAGGGTTAGGGTTAGGGTTAGGGTTAGGGTTAGGGTTAGGGTTAGGGTTAGGGTTAGGGTTAGGGTTAGGGTTAGGGTTAGGGTTAGGGTTAGGGTTAGGGTTAGGGTTAGGGTTAGGGTTAGGGTTAGGGTTAGGGTTAGGGTTAGGGTTAGGGTTAGGGTTAGGGTTAGGGTTAGGGTTAGGGTTAGGGTTAGGGTTAGGGTTAGGGTTAGGGTTAGGGTTAGGGTTAGGGTTAGGGTTAGGGTTAGGGTTAGGGTTAGGGTTAGGGTTAGGGTTAGGGTTAGGGTTAGGGTTAGGGTTAGGGTTAGGGTTAGGGTTAGGGTTAGGGTTAGGGTTAGGGTTAGGGTTAGGGTTAGGGTTAGGGTTAGGGTTAGGGTTAGGGTTAGGGTTAGGGTTAGGGTTAGGGTTAGGGTTAGGGTTAGGGTTAGGGTTAGGGTTAGGGTTAGGGTTAGGGTTAGGGTTAGGGTTAGGGTTAGGGTTAGGGTTAGGGTTAGGGTTAGGGTTAGGGTTAGGGTTAGGGTTAGGGTTAGGGTTAGGGTTAGGGTTAGGGTTAGGGTTAGGGTTAGGGTTAGGGTTAGGGTTAGGGTTAGGGTTAGGGTTAGGGTTAGGGTTAGGGTTAGGGTTAGGGTTAGGGTTAGGGTTAGGGTTAGGGTTAGGGTTAGGGTTAGGGTTAGGGTTAGGGTTAGGGTTAGGGTTAGGGTTAGGGTTAGGGTTAGGGTTAGGGTTAGGGTTAGGGTTAGGGTTAGGGTTAGGGTTAGGGTTAGGGTTAGGGTTAGGGTTAGGGTTAGGGTTAGGGTTAGGGTTAGGGTTAGGGTTAGGGTTAGGGTTAGGGTTAGGGTTAGGGTTAGGGTTAGGGTTAGGGTTAGGGTTAGGGTTAGGGTTAGGGTTAGGGTTAGGGTTAGGGTTAGGGTTAGGGTTAGGGTTAGGGTTAGGGTTAGGGTTAGGGTTAGGGTTAGGGTTAGGGTTAGGGTTAGGGTTAGGGTTAGGGTTAGGGTTAGGGTTAGGGTTAGGGTTAGGGTTAGGGTTAGGGTTAGGGTTAGGGTTAGGGTTAGGGTTAGGGTTAGGGTTAGGGTTAGGGTTAGGGTTAGGGTTAGGGTTAGGGTTAGGGTTAGGGTTAGGGTTAGGGTTAGGGTTAGGGTTAGGGTTAGGGTTAGGGTTAGGGTTAGGGTTAGGGTTAGGGTTAGGGTTAGGGTTAGGGTTAGGGTTAGGGTTAGGGTTAGGGTTAGGGTTAGGGTTAGGGTTAGGGTTAGGGTTAGGGTTAGGGTTAGGGTTAGGGTTAGGGTTAGGGTTAGGGTTAGGGTTAGGGTTAGGGTTAGGGTTAGGGTTAGGGTTAGGGTTAGGGTTAGGGTTAGGGTTAGGGTTAGGGTTAGGGTTAGGGTTAGGGTTAGGGTTAGGGTTAGGGTTAGGGTTAGGGTTAGGGTTAGGGTTAGGGTTAGGGTTAGGGTTAGGGTTAGGGTTAGGGTTAGGGTTAGGGTTAGGGTTAGGGTTAGGGTTAGGGTTAGGGTTAGGGTTAGGGTTAGGGTTAGGGTTAGGGTTAGGGTTAGGGTTAGGGTTAGGGTTAGGGTTAGGGTTAGGGTTAGGGTTAGGGTTAGGGTTAGGGTTAGGGTTAGGGTTAGGGTTAGGGTTAGGGTTAGGGTTAGGGTTAGGGTTAGGGTTAGGGTTAGGGTTAGGGTTAGGGTTAGGGTTAGGGTTAGGGTTAGGGTTAGGGTTAGGGTTAGGGTTAGGGTTAGGGTTAGGGTTAGGGTTAGGGTTAGGGTTAGGGTTAGGGTTAGGGTTAGGGTTAGGGTTAGGGTTAGGGTTAGGGTTAGGGTTAGGGTTAGGGTTAGGGTTAGGGTTAGGGTTAGGGTTAGGGTTAGGGTTAGGGTTAGGGTTAGGGTTAGGGTTAGGGTTAGGGTTAGGGTTAGGGTTAGGGTTAGGGTTAGGGTTAGGGTTAGGGTTAGGGTTAGGGTTAGGGTTAGGGTTAGGGTTAGGGTTAGGGTTAGGGTTAGGGTTAGG
Organism: Heloderma suspectum; assembly: GCF_057233095.1. Classification (NCBI taxonomy): domain Eukaryota; kingdom Metazoa; phylum Chordata; class Lepidosauria; order Squamata; family Helodermatidae; genus Heloderma; species Heloderma suspectum. Next base: position 408,091,691 of record NC_139459.1, read on the forward strand.
GTTAGGGTTAGGGTTAGGGTTAGGGTTAGGGTTAGGGTTAGGGTTAGGGTTAGGGTTAGGGTTAGGGTTAGGGTTAGGGTTAGGGTTAGGGTTAGGGTTAGGGTTAGGGTTAGGGTTAGGGTTAGGGTTAGGGTTAGGGTTAGGGTTAGGGTTAGGGTTAGGGTTAGGGTTAGGGTTAGGGTTAGGGTTAGGGTTAGGGTTAGGGTTAGGGTTAGGGTTAGGGTTAGGGTTAGGGTTAGGGTTAGGGTTAGGGTTAGGGTTAGGGTTAGGGTTAGGGTTAGGGTTAGGGTTAGGGTTAGGGTTAGGGTTAGGGTTAGGGTTAGGGTTAGGGTTAGGGTTAGGGTTAGGGTTAGGGTTAGGGTTAGGGTTAGGGTTAGGGTTAGGGTTAGGGTTAGGGTTAGGGTTAGGGTTAGGGTTAGGGTTAGGGTTAGGGTTAGGGTTAGGGTTAGGGTTAGGGTTAGGGTTAGGGTTAGGGTTAGGGTTAGGGTTAGGGTTAGGGTTAGGGTTAGGGTTAGGGTTAGGGTTAGGGTTAGGGTTAGGGTTAGGGTTAGGGTTAGGGTTAGGGTTAGGGTTAGGGTTAGGGTTAGGGTTAGGGTTAGGGTTAGGGTTAGGGTTAGGGTTAGGGTTAGGGTTAGGGTTAGGGTTAGGGTTAGGGTTAGGGTTAGGGTTAGGGTTAGGGTTAGGGTTAGGGTTAGGGTTAGGGTTAGGGTTAGGGTTAGGGTTAGGGTTAGGGTTAGGGTTAGGGTTAGGGTTAGGGTTAGGGTTAGGGTTAGGGTTAGGGTTAGGGTTAGGGTTAGGGTTAGGGTTAGGGTTAGGGTTAGGGTTAGGGTTAGGGTTAGGGTTAGGGTTAGGGTTAGGGTTAGGGTTAGGGTTAGGGTTAGGGTTAGGGTTAGGGTTAGGGTTAGGGTTAGGGTTAGGGTTAGGGTTAGGGTTAGGGTTAGGGTTAGGGTTAGGGTTAGGGTTAGGGTTAGGGTTAGGGTTAGGGTTAGGGTTAGGGTTAGGGTTAGGGTTAGGGTTAGGGTTAGGGTTAGGGTTAGGGTTAGGGTTAGGGTTAGGGTTAGGGTTAGGGTTAGGGTTAGGGTTAGGGTTAGGGTTAGGGTTAGGGTTAGGGTTAGGGTTAGGGTTAGGGTTAGGGTTAGGGTTAGGGTTAGGGTTAGGGTTAGGGTTAGGGTTAGGGTTAGGGTTAGGGTTAGGGTTAGGGTTAGGGTTAGGGTTAGGGTTAGGGTTAGGGTTAGGGTTAGGGTTAGGGTTAGGGTTAGGGTTAGGGTTAGGGTTAGGGTTAGGGTTAGGGTTAGGGTTAGGGTTAGGGTTAGGGTTAGGGTTAGGGTTAGGGTTAGGGTTAGGGTTAGGGTTAGGGTTAGGGTTAGGGTTAGGGTTAGGGTTAGGGTTAGGGTTAGGGTTAGGGTTAGGGTTAGGGTTAGGGTTAGGGTTAGGGTTAGGGTTAGGGTTAGGGTTAGGGTTAGGGTTAGGGTTAGGGTTAGGGTTAGGGTTAGGGTTAGGGTTAGGGTTAGGGTTAGGGTTAGGGTTAGGGTTAGGGTTAGGGTTAGGGTTAGGGTTAGGGTTAGGGTTAGGGTTAGGGTTAGGGTTAGGGTTAGGGTTAGGGTTAGGGTTAGGGTTAGGGTTAGGGTTAGGGTTAGGGTTAGGGTTAGGGTTAGGGTTAGGGTTAGGGTTAGGGTTAGGGTTAGGGTTAGGGTTAGGGTTAGGGTTAGGGTTAGGGTTAGGGTTAGGGTTAGGGTTAGGGTTAGGGTTAGGGTTAGGGTTAGGGTTAGGGTTAGGGTTAGGGTTAGGGTTAGGGTTAGGGTTAGGGTTAGGGTTAGGGTTAGGGTTAGGGTTAGGGTTAGGGTTAGGGTTAGGGTTAGGGTTAGGGTTAGGGTTAGGGTTAGGGTTAGGGTTAGGGTTAGGGTTAGGGTTAGGGTTAGGGTTAGGGTTAGGGTTAGGGTTAGGGTTAGGGTTAGGGTTAGGGTTAGGGTTAGGGTTAGGGTTAGGGTTAGGGTTAGGGTTAGGGTTAGGGTTAGGGTTAGGGTTAGGGTTAGGGTTAGGGTTAGGGTTAGGGTTAGGGTTAGGGTTAGGGTTAGGGTTAGGGTTAGGGTTAGGGTTAGGGTTAGGGTTAGGGTTAGGGTTAGGGTTAGGGTTAGGGTTAGGGTTAGGGTTAGGGTTAGGGTTAGGGTTAGGGTTAGGGTTAGGGTTAGGGTTAGGGTTAGGGTTAGGGTTAGGGTTAGGGTTAGGGTTAGGGTTAGGGTTAGGGTTAGGGTTAGGGTTAGGGTTAGGGTTAGGGTTAGGGTTAGGGTTAGGGTTAGGGTTAGGGTTAGGGTTAGGGTTAGGGTTAGGGTTAGGGTTAGGGTTAGGGTTAGGGTTAGGGTTAGGGTTAGGGTTAGGGTTAGGGTTAGGGTTAGGGTTAGGGTTAGGGTTAGGGTTAGGGTTAGGGTTAGGGTTAGGGTTAGGGTTAGGGTTAGGGTTAGGGTTAGGGTTAGGGTTAGGGTTAGGGTTAGGGTTAGGGTTAGGGTTAGGGTTAGGGTTAGGGTTAGGGTTAGGGTTAGGGTTAGGGTTAGGGTTAGGGTTAGGGTTAGGGTTAGGGTTAGGGTTAGGGTTAGGGTTAGGGTTAGGGTTAGGGTTAGGGTTAGGGTTAGGGTTAGGGTTAGGGTTAGGGTTAGGGTTAGGGTTAGGGTTAGGGTTAGGGTTAGGGTTAGGGTTAGGGTTAGGGTTAGGGTTAGGGTTAGGGTTAGGGTTAGGGTTAGGGTTAGGGTTAGGGTTAGGGTTAGGGTTAGGGTTAGGGTTAGGGTTAGGGTTAGGGTTAGGGTTAGGGTTAGGGTTAGGGTTAGGGTTAGGGTTAGGGTTAGGGTTAGGGTTAGGGTTAGGGTTAGGGTTAGGGTTAGGGTTAGGGTTAGGGTTAGGGTTAGGGTTAGGGTTAGGGTTAGGGTTAGGGTTAGGGTTAGGGTTAGGGTTAGGGTTAGGGTTAGGGTTAGGGTTAGGGTTAGGGTTAGGGTTAGGGTTAGGGTTAGGGTTAGGGTTAGGGTTAGGGTTAGGGTTAGGGTTAGGGTTAGGGTTAGGGTTAGGGTTAGGGTTAGGGTTAGGGTTAGGGTTAGGGTTAGGGTTAGGGTTAGGGTTAGGGTTAGGGTTAGGGTTAGGGTTAGGGTTAGGGTTAGGGTTAGGGTTAGGGTTAGGGTTAGGGTTAGGGTTAGGGTTAGGGTTAGGGTTAGGGTTAGGGTTAGGGTTAGGGTTAGGGTTAGGGTTAGGGTTAGGGTTAGGGTTAGGGTTAGGGTTAGGGTTAGGGTTAGGGTTAGGGTTAGGGTTAGGGTTAGGGTTAGGGTTAGGGTTAGGGTTAGGGTTAGGGTTAGGGTTAGGGTTAGGGTTAGGGTTAGGGTTAGGGTTAGGGTTAGGGTTAGGGTTAGGGTTAGGGTTAGGGTTAGGGTTAGGGTTAGGGTTAGGGTTAGGGTTAGGGTTAGGGTTAGGGTTAGGGTTAGGGTTAGGGTTAGGGTTAGGGTTAGGGTTAGGGTTAGGGTTAGGGTTAGGGTTAGGGTTAGGGTTAGGGTTAGGGTTAGGGTTAGGGTTAGGGTTAGGGTTAGGGTTAGGGTTAGGGTTAGGGTTAGGGTTAGGGTTAGGGTTAGGGTTAGGGTTAGGGTTAGGGTTAGGGTTAGGGTTAGGGTTAGGGTTAGGGTTAGGGTTAGGGTTAGGGTTAGGGTTAGGGTTAGGGTTAGGGTTAGGGTTAGGGTTAGGGTTAGGGTTAGGGTTAGGGTTAGGGTTAGGGTTAGGGTTAGGGTTAGGGTTAGGGTTAGGGTTAGGGTTAGGGTTAGGGTTAGGGTTAGGGTTAGGGTTAGGGTTAGGGTTAGGGTTAGGGTTAGGGTTAGGGTTAGGGTTAGGGTTAGGGTTAGGGTTAGGGTTAGGGTTAGGGTTAGGGTTAGGGTTAGGGTTAGGGTTAGGGTTAGGGTTAGGGTTAGGGTTAGGGTTAGGGTTAGGGTTAGGGTTAGGGTTAGGGTTAGGGTTAGGGTTAGGGTTAGGGTTAGGGTTAGGGTTAGGGTTAGGGTTAGGGTTAGGGTTAGGGTTAGGGTTAGGGTTAGGGTTAGGGTTAGGGTTAGGGTTAGGGTTAGGGTTAGGGTTAGGGTTAGGGTTAGGGTTAGGGTTAGGGTTAGGGTTAGGGTTAGGGTTAGGGTTAGGGTTAGGGTTAGGGTTAGGGTTAGGGTTAGGGTTAGGGTTAGGGTTAGGGTTAGGGTTAGGGTTAGGGTTAGGGTTAGGGTTAGGGTTAGGGTTAGGGTTAGGGTTAGGGTTAGGGTTAGGGTTAGGGTTAGGGTTAGGGTTAGGGTTAGGGTTAGGGTTAGGGTTAGGGTTAGGGTTAGGGTTAGGGTTAGGGTTAGGGTTAGGGTTAGGGTTAGGGTTAGGGTTAGGGTTAGGGTTAGGGTTAGGGTTAGGGTTAGGGTTAGGGTTAGGGTTAGGGTTAGGGTTAGGGTTAGGGTTAGGGTTAGGGTTAGGGTTAGGGTTAGGGTTAGGGTTAGGGTTAGGGTTAGGGTTAGGGTTAGGGTTAGGGTTAGGGTTAGGGTTAGGGTTAGGGTTAGGGTTAGGGTTAGGGTTAGGGTTAGGGTTAGGGTTAGGGTTAGGGTTAGGGTTAGGGTTAGGGTTAGGGTTAGGGTTAGGGTTAGGGTTAGGGTTAGGGTTAGGGTTAGGGTTAGGGTTAGGGTTAGGGTTAGGGTTAGGGTTAGGGTTAGGGTTAGGGTTAGGGTTAGGGTTAGGGTTAGGGTTAGGGTTAGGGTTAGGGTTAGGGTTAGGGTTAGGGTTAGGGTTAGGGTTAGGGTTAGGGTTAGGGTTAGGGTTAGGGTTAGGGTTAGGGTTAGGGTTAGGGTTAGGGTTAGGGTTAGGGTTAGGGTTAGGGTTAGGGTTAGGGTTAGGGTTAGGGTTAGGGTTAGGGTTAGGGTTAGGGTTAGGGTTAGGGTTAGGGTTAGGGTTAGGGTTAGGGTTAGGGTTAGGGTTAGGGTTAGGGTTAGGGTTAGGGTTAGGGTTAGGGTTAGGGTTAGGGTTAGGGTTAGGGTTAGGGTTAGGGTTAGGGTTAGGGTTAGGGTTAGGGTTAGGGTTAGGGTTAGGGTTAGGGTTAGGGTTAGGGTTAGGGTTAGGGTTAGGGTTAGGGTTAGGGTTAGGGTTAGGGTTAGGGTTAGGGTTAGGGTTAGGGTTAGGGTTAGGGTTAGGGTTAGGGTTAGGGTTAGGGTTAGGGTTAGGGTTAGGGTTAGGGTTAGGGTTAGGGTTAGGGTTAGGGTTAGGGTTAGGGTTAGGGTTAGGGTTAGGGTTAGGGTTAGGGTTAGGGTTAGGGTTAGGGTTAGGGTTAGGGTTAGGGTTAGGGTTAGGGTTAGGGTTAGGGTTAGGGTTAGGGTTAGGGTTAGGGTTAGGGTTAGGGTTAGGGTTAGGGTTAGGGTTAGGGTTAGGGTTAGGGTTAGGGTTAGGGTTAGGGTTAGGGTTAGGGTTAGGGTTAGGGTTAGGGTTAGGGTTAGGGTTAGGGTTAGGGTTAGGGTTAGGGTTAGGGTTAGGGTTAGGGTTAGGGTTAGGGTTAGGGTTAGGGTTAGGGTTAGGGTTAGGGTTAGGGTTAGGGTTAGGGTTAGGGTTAGGGTTAGGGTTAGGGTTAGGGTTAGGGTTAGGGTTAGGGTTAGGGTTAGGGTTAGGGTTAGGGTTAGGGTTAGGGTTAGGGTTAGGGTTAGGGTTAGGGTTAGGGTTAGGGTTAGGGTTAGGGTTAGGGTTAGGGTTAGGGTTAGGGTTAGGGTTAGGGTTAGGGTTAGGGTTAGGGTTAGGGTTAGGGTTAGGGTTAGGGTTAGGGTTAGGGTTAGGGTTAGGGTTAGGGTTAGGGTTAGGGTTAGGGTTAGGGTTAGGGTTAGGGTTAGGGTTAGGGTTAGGGTTAGGGTTAGGGTTAGGGTTAGGGTTAGGGTTAGGGTTAGGGTTAGGGTTAGGGTTAGGGTTAGGGTTAGGGTTAGGGTTAGGGTTAGGGTTAGGGTTAGGGTTAGGGTTAGGGTTAGGGTTAGGGTTAGGGTTAGGGTTAGGGTTAGGGTTAGGGTTAGGGTTAGGGTTAGGGTTAGGGTTAGGGTTAGGGTTAGGGTTAGGGTTAGGGTTAGGGTTAGGGTTAGGGTTAGGGTTAGGGTTAGGGTTAGGGTTAGGGTTAGGGTTAGGGTTAGGGTTAGGGTTAGGGTTAGGGTTAGGGTTAGGGTTAGGGTTAGGGTTAGGGTTAGGGTTAGGGTTAGGGTTAGGGTTAGGGTTAGGGTTAGGGTTAGGGTTAGGGTTAGGGTTAGGGTTAGGGTTAGGGTTAGGGTTAGGGTTAGGGTTAGGGTTAGGGTTAGGGTTAGGGTTAGGGTTAGGGTTAGGGTTAGGGTTAGGGTTAGGGTTAGGGTTAGGGTTAGGGTTAGGGTTAGGGTTAGGGTTAGGGTTAGGGTTAGGGTTAGGGTTAGGGTTAGGGTTAGGGTTAGGGTTAGGGTTAGGGTTAGGGTTAGGGTTAGGGTTAGGGTTAGGGTTAGGGTTAGGGTTAGGGTTAGGGTTAGGGTTAGGGTTAGGGTTAGGGTTAGGGTTAGGGTTAGGGTTAGGGTTAGGGTTAGGGTTAGGGTTAGGGTTAGGGTTAGGGTTAGGGTTAGGGTTAGGGTTAGGGTTAGGGTTAGGGTTAGGGTTAGGGTTAGGGTTAGGGTTAGGGTTAGGGTTAGGGTTAGGGTTAGGGTTAGGGTTAGGGTTAGGGTTAGGGTTAGGGTTAGGGTTAGGGTTAGGGTTAGGGTTAGGGTTAGGGTTAGGGTTAGGGTTAGGGTTAGGGTTAGGGTTAGGGTTAGGGTTAGGGTTAGGGTTAGGGTTAGGGTTAGGGTTAGGGTTAGGGTTAGGGTTAGGGTTAGGGTTAGGGTTAGGGTTAGGGTTAGGGTTAGGGTTAGGGTTAGGGTTAGGGTTAGGGTTAGGGTTAGGGTTAGGGTTAGGGTTAGGGTTAGGGTTAGGGTTAGGGTTAGGGTTAGGGTTAGGGTTAGGGTTAGGGTTAGGGTTAGGGTTAGGGTTAGGGTTAGGGTTAGGGTTAGGGTTAGGGTTAGGGTTAGGGTTAGGGTTAGGGTTAGGGTTAGGGTTAGGGTTAGGGTTAGGGTTAGGGTTAGGGTTAGGGTTAGGGTTAGGGTTAGGGTTAGGGTTAGGGTTAGGGTTAGGGTTAGGGTTAGGGTTAGGGTTAGGGTTAGGGTTAGGGTTAGGGTTAGGGTTAGGGTTAGGGTTAGGGTTAGGGTTAGGGTTAGGGTTAGGGTTAGGGTTAGGGTTAGGGTTAGGGTTAGGGTTAGGGTTAGGGTTAGGGTTAGGGTTAGGGTTAGGGTTAGGGTTAGGGTTAGGGTTAGGGTTAGGGTTAGGGTTAGGGTTAGGGTTAGGGTTAGGGTTAGGGTTAGGGTTAGGGTTAGGGTTAGGGTTAGGGTTAGGGTTAGGGTTAGGGTTAGGGTTAGGGTTAGGGTTAGGGTTAGGGTTAGGGTTAGGGTTAGGGTTAGGGTTAGGGTTAGGGTTAGGGTTAGGGTTAGGGTTAGGGTTAGGGTTAGGGTTAGGGTTAGGGTTAGGGTTAGGGTTAGGGTTAGGGTTAGGGTTAGGGTTAGGGTTAGGGTTAGGGTTAGGGTTAGGGTTAGGGTTAGGGTTAGGGTTAGGGTTAGGGTTAGGGTTAGGGTTAGGGTTAGGGTTAGGGTTAGGGTTAGGGTTAGGGTTAGGGTTAGGGTTAGGGTTAGGGTTAGGGTTAGGGTTAGGGTTAGGGTTAGGGTTAGGGTTAGGGTTAGGGTTAGGGTTAGGGTTAGGGTTAGGGTTAGGGTTAGGGTTAGGGTTAGGGTTAGGGTTAGGGTTAGGGTTAGGGTTAGGGTTAGGGTTAGGGTTAGGGTTAGGGTTAGGGTTAGGGTTAGGGTTAGGGTTAGGGTTAGGGTTAGGGTTAGGGTTAGGGTTAGGGTTAGGGTTAGGGTTAGGGTTAGGGTTAGGGTTAGGGTTAGGGTTAGGGTTAGGGTTAGGGTTAGGGTTAGGGTTAGGGTTAGGGTTAGGGTTAGGGTTAGGGTTAGGGTTAGGGTTAGGGTTAGGGTTAGGGTTAGGGTTAGGGTTAGGGTTAGGGTTAGGGTTAGGGTTAGGGTTAGGGTTAGGGTTAGGGTTAGGGTTAGGGTTAGGGTTAGGGTTAGGGTTAGGGTTAGGGTTAGGGTTAGGGTTAGGGTTAGGGTTAGGGTTAGGGTTAGGGTTAGGGTTAGGGTTAGGGTTAGGGTTAGGGTTAGGGTTAGGGTTAGGGTTAGGGTTAGGGTTAGGGTTAGGGTTAGGGTTAGGGTTAGGGTTAGGGTTAGGGTTAGGGTTAGGGTTAGGGTTAGGGTTAGGGTTAGGGTTAGGGTTAGGGTTAGGGTTAGGGTTAGGGTTAGGGTTAGGGTTAGGGTTAGGGTTAGGGTTAGGGTTAGGGTTAGGGTTAGGGTTAGGGTTAGGGTTAGGGTTAGGGTTAGGGTTAGGGTTAGGGTTAGGGTTAGGGTTAGGGTTAGGGTTAGGGTTAGGGTTAGGGTTAGGGTTAGGGTTAGGGTTAGGGTTAGGGTTAGGGTTAGGGTTAGGGTTAGGGTTAGGGTTAGGGTTAGGGTTAGGGTTAGGGTTAGGGTTAGGGTTAGGGTTAGGGTTAGGGTTAGGGTTAGGGTTAGGGTTAGGGTTAGGGTTAGGGTTAGGGTTAGGGTTAGGGTTAGGGTTAGGGTTAGGGTTAGGGTTAGGGTTAGGGTTAGGGTTAGGGTTAGGGTTAGGGTTAGGGTTAGGGTTAGGGTTAGGGTTAGGGTTAGGGTTAGGGTTAGGGTTAGGGTTAGGGTTAGGGTTAGGGTTAGGGTTAGGGTTAGGGTTAGGGTTAGGGTTAGGGTTAGGGTTAGGGTTAGGGTTAGGGTTAGGGTTAGGGTTAGGGTTAGGGTTAGGGTTAGGGTTAGGGTTAGGGTTAGGGTTAGGGTTAGGGTTAGGGTTAGGGTTAGGGTTAGGGTTAGGGTTAGGGTTAGGGTTAGGGTTAGGGTTAGGGTTAGGGTTAGGGTTAGGGTTAGGGTTAGGGTTAGGGTTAGGGTTAGGGTTAGGGTTAGGGTTAGGGTTAGGGTTAGGGTTAGGGTTAGGGTTAGGGTTAGGGTTAGGGTTAGGGTTAGGGTTAGGGTTAGGGTTAGGGTTAGGGTTAGGGTTAGGGTTAGGGTTAGGGTTAGGGTTAGGGTTAGGGTTAGGGTTAGGGTTAGGGTTAGGGTTAGGGTTAGGGTTAGGGTTAGGGTTAGGGTTAGGGTTAGGGTTAGGGTTAGGGTTAGGGTTAGGGTTAGGGTTAGGGTTAGGGTTAGGGTTAGGGTTAGGGTTAGGGTTAGGGTTAGGGTTAGGGTTAGGGTTAGGGTTAGGGTTAGGGTTAGGGTTAGGGTTAGGGTTAGGGTTAGGGTTAGGGTTAGGGTTAGGGTTAGGGTTAGGGTTAGGGTTAGGGTTAGGGTTAGGGTTAGGGTTAGGGTTAGGGTTAGGGTTAGGGTTAGGGTTAGGGTTAGGGTTAGGGTTAGGGTTAGGGTTAGGGTTAGGGTTAGGGTTAGGGTTAGGGTTAGGGTTAGGGTTAGGGTTAGGGTTAGGGTTAGGGTTAGGGTTAGGGTTAGGGTTAGGGTTAGGGTTAGGGTTAGGGTTAGGGTTAGGGTTAGGGTTAGGGTTAGGGTTAGGGTTAGGGTTAGGGTTAGGGTTAGGGTTAGGGTTAGGGTTAGGGTTAGGGTTAGGGTTAGGGTTAGGGTTAGGGTTAGGGTTAGGGTTAGGGTTAGGGTTAGGGTTAGGGTTAGGGTTAGGGTTAGGGTTAGGGTTAGGGTTAGGGTTAGGGTTAGGGTTAGGGTTAGGGTTAGGGTTAGGGTTAGGGTTAGGGTTAGGGTTAGGGTTAGGGTTAGGGTTAGGGTTAGGGTTAGGGTTAGGGTTAGGGTTAGGGTTAGGGTTAGGGTTAGGGTTAGGGTTAGGGTTAGGGTTAGGGTTAGGGTTAGGGTTAGGGTTAGGGTTAGGGTTAGGGTTAGGGTTAGGGTTAGGGTTAGGGTTAGGGTTAGGGTTAGGGTTAGGGTTAGGGTTAGGGTTAGGGTTAGGGTTAGGGTTAGGGTTAGGGTTAGGGTTAGGGTTAGGGTTAGGGTTAGGGTTAGGGTTAGGGTTAGGGTTAGGGTTAGGGTTAGGGTTAGGGTTAGGGTTAGGGTTAGGGTTAGGGTTAGGGTTAGGGTTAGGGTTAGGGTTAGGGTTAGGGTTAGGGTTAGGGTTAGGGTTAGGGTTAGGGTTAGGGTTAGGGTTAGGGTTAGGGTTAGGGTTAGGGTTAGGGTTAGGGTTAGGGTTAGGGTTAGGGTTAGGGTTAGGGTTAGGGTTAGGGTTAGGGTTAGGGTTAGGGTTAGGGTTAGGGTTAGGGTTAGGGTTAGGGTTAGGGTTAGGGTTAGGGTTAGGGTTAGGGTTAGGGTTAGGGTTAGGGTTAGGGTTAGGGTTAGGGTTAGGGTTAGGGTTAGGGTTAGGGTTAGGGTTAGGGTTAGGGTTAGGGTTAGGGTTAGGGTTAGGGTTAGGGTTAGGGTTAGGGTTAGGGTTAGGGTTAGGGTTAGGGTTAGGGTTAGGGTTAGGGTTAGGGTTAGGGTTAGGGTTAGGGTTAGGGTTAGGGTTAGGGTTAGGGTTAGGGTTAGGGTTAGGGTTAGGGTTAGGGTTAGGGTTAGGGTTAGGGTTAGGGTTAGGGTTAGGGTTAGGGTTAGGGTTAGGGTTAGGGTTAGGGTTAGGGTTAGGGTTAGGGTTAGGGTTAGGGTTAGGGTTAGGGTTAGGGTTAGGGTTAGGGTTAGGGTTAGGGTTAGGGTTAGGGTTAGGGTTAGGGTTAGGGTTAGGGTTAGGGTTAGGGTTAGGGTTAGGGTTAGGGTTAGGGTTAGGGTTAGGGTTAGGGTTAGGGTTAGGGTTAGGGTTAGGGTTAGGGTTAGGGTTAGGGTTAGGGTTAGGGTTAGGGTTAGGGTTAGGGTTAGGGTTAGGGTTAGGGTTAGGGTTAGGGTTAGGGTTAGGGTTAGGGTTAGGGTTAGGGTTAGGGTTAGGGTTAGGGTTAGGGTTAGGGTTAGGGTTAGGGTTAGGGTTAGGGTTAGGGTTAGGGTTAGGGTTAGGGTTAGGGTTAGGGTTAGGGTTAGGGTTAGGGTTAGGGTTAGGGTTAGGGTTAGGGTTAGGGTTAGGGTTAGGGTTAGGGTTAGGGTTAGGGTTAGGGTTAGGGTTAGGGTTAGGGTTAGGGTTAGGGTTAGGGTTAGGGTTAGGGTTAGGGTTAGGGTTAGGGTTAGGGTTAGGGTTAGGGTTAGGGTTAGGGTTAGGGTTAGGGTTAGGGTTAGGGTTAGGGTTAGGGTTAGGGTTAGGGTTAGGGTTAGGGTTAGGGTTAGGGTTAGGGTTAGGGTTAGGGTTAGGGTTAGGGTTAGGGTTAGGGTTAGGGTTAGGGTTAGGGTTAGGGTTAGGGTTAGGGTTAGGGTTAGGGTTAGGGTTAGGGTTAGGGTTAGGGTTAGGGTTAGGGTTAGGGTTAGGGTTAGGGTTAGGGTTAGGGTTAGGGTTAGGGTTAGGGTTAGGGTTAGGGTTAGGGTTAGGGTTAGGGTTAGGGTTAGGGTTAGGGTTAGGGTTAGGGTTAGGGTTAGGGTTAGGGTTAGGGTTAGGGTTAGGGTTAGGGTTAGGGTTAGGGTTAGGGTTAGGGTTAGGGTTAGGGTTAGGGTTAGGGTTAGGGTTAGGGTTAGGGTTAGGGTTAGGGTTAGGGTTAGGGTTAGGGTTAGGGTTAGGGTTAGGGTTAGGGTTAGGGTTAGGGTTAGGGTTAGGGTTAGGGTTAGGGTTAGGGTTAGGGTTAGGGTTAGGGTTAGGGTTAGGGTTAGGGTTAGGGTTAGGGTTAGGGTTAGGGTTAGGGTTAGGGTTAGGGTTAGGGTTAGGGTTAGGGTTAGGGTTAGGGTTAGGGTTAGGGTTAGGGTTAGGGTTAGGGTTAGGGTTAGGGTTAGGGTTAGGGTTAGGGTTAGGGTTAGGGTTAGGGTTAGGGTTAGGGTTAGGGTTAGGGTTAGGGTTAGGGTTAGGGTTAGGGTTAGGGTTAGGGTTAGGGTTAGGGTTAGGGTTAGGGTTAGGGTTAGGGTTAGGGTTAGGGTTAGGGTTAGGGTTAGGGTTAGGGTTAGGGTTAGGGTTAGGGTTAGGGTTAGGGTTAGGGTTAGGGTTAGGGTTAGGGTTAGGGTTAGGGTTAGGGTTAGGGTTAGGGTTAGGGTTAGGGTTAGGGTTAGGGTTAGGGTTAGGGTTAGGGTTAGGGTTAGGGTTAGGGTTAGGGTTAGGGTTAGGGTTAGGGTTAGGGTTAGGGTTAGGGTTAGGGTTAGGGTTAGGGTTAGGGTTAGGGTTAGGGTTAGGGTTAGGGTTAGGGTTAGGGTTAGGGTTAGGGTTAGGGTTAGGGTTAGGGTTAGGGTTAGGGTTAGGGTTAGGGTTAGGGTTAGGGTTAGGGTTAGGGTTAGGGTTAGGGTTAGGGTTAGGGTTAGGGTTAGGGTTAGGGTTAGGGTTAGGGTTAGGGTTAGGGTTAGGGTTAGGGTTAGGGTTAGGGTTAGGGTTAGGGTTAGGGTTAGGGTTAGGGTTAGGGTTAGGGTTAGGGTTAGGGTTAGGGTTAGGGTTAGGGTTAGGGTTAGGGTTAGGGTTAGGGTTAGGGTTAGGGTTAGGGTTAGGGTTAGGGTTAGGGTTAGGGTTAGGGTTAGGGTTAGGGTTAGGGTTAGGGTTAGGGTTAGGGTTAGGGTTAGGGTTAGGGTTAGGGTTAGGGTTAGGGTTAGGGTTAGGGTTAGGGTTAGGGTTAGGGTTAGGGTTAGGGTTAGGGTTAGGGTTAGGGTTAGGGTTAGGGTTAGGGTTAGGGTTAGGGTTAGGGTTAGGGTTAGGGTTAGGGTTAGGGTTAGGGTTAGGGTTAGGGTTAGGGTTAGGGTTAGGGTTAGGGTTAGGGTTAGGGTTAGGGTTAGGGTTAGGGTTAGGGTTAGGGTTAGGGTTAGGGTTAGGGTTAGGGTTAGGGTTAGGGTTAGGGTTAGGGTTAGGGTTAGGGTTAGGGTTAGGGTTAGGGTTAGGGTTAGGGTTAGGGTTAGGGTTAGGGTTAGGGTTAGGGTTAGGGTTAGGGTTAGGGTTAGGGTTAGGGTTAGGGTTAGGGTTAGGGTTAGGGTTAGGGTTAGGGTTAGGGTTAGGGTTAGGGTTAGGGTTAGGGTTAGGGTTAGGGTTAGGGTTAGGGTTAGGGTTAGGGTTAGGGTTAGGGTTAGGGTTAGGGTTAGGGTTAGGGTTAGGGTTAGGGTTAGGGTTAGGGTTAGGGTTAGGGTTAGGGTTAGGGTTAGGGTTAGGGTTAGGGTTAGGGTTAGGGTTAGGGTTAGGGTTAGGGTTAGGGTTAGGGTTAGGGTTAGGGTTAGGGTTAGGGTTAGGGTTAGGGTTAGGGTTAGGGTTAGGGTTAGGGTTAGGGTTAGGGTTAGGGTTAGGGTTAGGGTTAGGGTTAGGGTTAGGGTTAGGGTTAGGGTTAGGGTTAGGGTTAGGGTTAGGGTTAGGGTTAGGGTTAGGGTTAGGGTTAGGGTTAGGGTTAGGGTTAGGGTTAGGGTTAGGGTTAGGGTTAGGGTTAGGGTTAGGGTTAGGGTTAGGGTTAGGGTTAGGGTTAGGGTTAGGGTTAGGGTTAGGGTTAGGGTTAGGGTTAGGGTTAGGGTTAGGGTTAGGGTTAGGGTTAGGGTTAGGGTTAGGGTTAGGGTTAGGGTTAGGGTTAGGGTTAGGGTTAGGGTTAGGGTTAGGGTTAGGGTTAGGGTTAGGGTTAGGGTTAGGGTTAGGGTTAGGGTTAGGGTTAGGGTTAGGGTTAGGGTTAGGGTTAGGGTTAGGGTTAGGGTTAGGGTTAGGGTTAGGGTTAGGGTTAGGGTTAGGGTTAGGGTTAGGGTTAGGGTTAGGGTTAGGGTTAGGGTTAGGGTTAGGGTTAGGGTTAGGGTTAGGGTTAGGGTTAGGGTTAGGGTTAGGGTTAGGGTTAGGGTTAGGGTTAGGGTTAGGGTTAGGGTTAGGGTTAGGGTTAGGGTTAGGGTTAGGGTTAGGGTTAGGGTTAGGGTTAGGGTTAGGGTTAGGGTTAGGGTTAGGGTTAGGGTTAGGGTTAGGGTTAGGGTTAGGGTTAGGGTTAGGGTTAGGGTTAGGGTTAGGGTTAGGGTTAGGGTTAGGGTTAGGGTTAGGGTTAGGGTTAGGGTTAGGGTTAGGGTTAGGGTTAGGGTTAGGGTTAGGGTTAGGGTTAGGGTTAGGGTTAGGGTTAGGGTTAGGGTTAGGGTTAGGGTTAGGGTTAGGGTTAGGGTTAGGGTTAGGGTTAGGGTTAGGGTTAGGGTTAGGGTTAGGGTTAGGGTTAGGGTTAGGGTTAGGGTTAGGGTTAGGGTTAGGGTTAGGGTTAGGGTTAGGGTTAGGGTTAGGGTTAGGGTTAGGGTTAGGGTTAGGGTTAGGGTTAGGGTTAGGGTTAGGGTTAGGGTTAGGGTTAGGGTTAGGGTTAGGGTTAGGGTTAGGGTTAGGGTTAGGGTTAGGGTTAGGGTTAGGGTTAGGGTTAGGGTTAGGGTTAGGGTTAGGGTTAGGGTTAGGGTTAGGGTTAGGGTTAGGGTTAGGGTTAGGGTTAGGGTTAGGGTTAGGGTTAGGGTTAGGGTTAGGGTTAGGGTTAGGGTTAGGGTTAGGGTTAGGGTTAGGGTTAGGGTTAGGGTTAGGGTTAGGGTTAGGGTTAGGGTTAGGGTTAGGGTTAGGGTTAGGGTTAGGGTTAGGGTTAGGGTTAGGGTTAGGGTTAGGGTTAGGGTTAGGGTTAGGGTTAGGGTTAGGGTTAGGGTTAGGGTTAGGGTTAGGGTTAGGGTTAGGGTTAGGGTTAGGGTTAGGGTTAGGGTTAGGGTTAGGGTTAGGGTTAGGGTTAGGGTTAGGGTTAGGGTTAGGGTTAGGGTTAGGGTTAGGGTTAGGGTTAGGGTTAGGGTTAGGGTTAGGGTTAGGGTTAGGGTTAGGGTTAGGGTTAGGGTTAGGGTTAGGGTTAGGGTTAGGGTTAGGGTTAGGGTTAGGGTTAGGGTTAGGGTTAGGGTTAGGGTTAGGGTTAGGGTTAGGGTTAGGGTTAGGGTTAGGGTTAGGGTTAGGGTTAGGGTTAGGGTTAGGGTTAGGGTTAGGGTTAGGGTTAGGGTTAGGGTTAGGGTTAGGGTTAGGGTTAGGGTTAGGGTTAGGGTTAGGGTTAGGGTTAGGGTTAGGGTTAGGGTTAGGGTTAGGGTTAGGGTTAGGGTTAGGGTTAGGGTTAGGGTTAGGGTTAGGGTTAGGGTTAGGGTTAGGGTTAGGGTTAGGGTTAGGGTTAGGGTTAGGGTTAGGGTTAGGGTTAGGGTTAGGGTTAGGGTTAGGGTTAGGGTTAGGGTTAGGGTTAGGGTTAGGGTTAGGGTTAGGGTTAGGGTTAGGGTTAGGGTTAGGGTTAGGGTTAGGGTTAGGGTTAGGGTTAGGGTTAGGGTTAGGGTTAGGGTTAGGGTTAGGGTTAGGGTTAGGGTTAGGGTTAGGGTTAGGGTTAGGGTTAGGGTTAGGGTTAGGGTTAGGGTTAGGGTTAGGGTTAGGGTTAGGGTTAGGGTTAGGGTTAGGGTTAGGGTTAGGGTTAGGGTTAGGGTTAGGGTTAGGGTTAGGGTTAGGGTTAGGGTTAGGGTTAGGGTTAGGGTTAGGGTTAGGGTTAGGGTTAGGGTTAGGGTTAGGGTTAGGGTTAGGGTTAGGGTTAGGGTTAGGGTTAGGGTTAGGGTTAGGGTTAGGGTTAGGGTTAGGGTTAGGGTTAGGGTTAGGGTTAGGGTTAGGGTTAGGGTTAGGGTTAGGGTTAGGGTTAGGGTTAGGGTTAGGGTTAGGGTTAGGGTTAGGGTTAGGGTTAGGGTTAGGGTTAGGGTTAGGGTTAGGGTTAGGGTTAGGGTTAGGGTTAGGGTTAGGGTTAGGGTTAGGGTTAGGGTTAGGGTTAGGGTTAGGGTTAGGGTTAGGGTTAGGGTTAGGGTTAGGGTTAGGGTTAGGGTTAGGGTTAGGGTTAGGGTTAGGGTTAGGGTTAGGGTTAGGGTTAGGGTTAGGGTTAGGGTTAGGGTTAGGGTTAGGGTTAGGGTTAGGGTTAGGGTTAGGGTTAGGGTTAGGGTTAGGGTTAGGGTTAGGGTTAGGGTTAGGGTTAGGGTTAGGGTTAGGGTTAGGGTTAGGGTTAGGGTTAGGGTTAGGGTTAGGGTTAGGGTTAGGGTTAGGGTTAGGGTTAGGGTTAGGGTTAGGGTTAGGGTTAGGGTTAGGGTTAGGGTTAGGGTTAGGGTTAGGGTTAGGGTTAGGGTTAGGGTTAGGGTTAGGGTTAGGGTTAGGGTTAGGGTTAGGGTTAGGGTTAGGGTTAGGGTTAGGGTTAGGGTTAGGGTTAGGGTTAGGGTTAGGGTTAGGGTTAGGGTTAGGGTTAGGGTTAGGGTTAGGGTTAGGGTTAGGGTTAGGGTTAGGGTTAGGGTTAGGGTTAGGGTTAGGGTTAGGGTTAGGGTTAGGGTTAGGGTTAGGGTTAGGGTTAGGGTTAGGGTTAGGGTTAGGGTTAGGGTTAGGGTTAGGGTTAGGGTTAGGGTTAGGGTTAGGGTTAGGGTTAGGGTTAGGGTTAGGGTTAGGGTTAGGGTTAGGGTTAGGGTTAGGGTTAGGGTTAGGGTTAGGGTTAGGGTTAGGGTTAGGGTTAGGGTTAGGGTTAGGGTTAGGGTTAGGGTTAGGGTTAGGGTTAGGGTTAGGGTTAGGGTTAGGGTTAGGGTTAGGGTTAGGGTTAGGGTTAGGGTTAGGGTTAGGGTTAGGGTTAGGGTTAGGGTTAGGGTTAGGGTTAGGGTTAGGGTTAGGGTTAGGGTTAGGGTTAGGGTTAGGGTTAGGGTTAGGGTTAGGGTTAGGGTTAGGGTTAGGGTTAGGGTTAGGGTTAGGGTTAGGGTTAGGGTTAGGGTTAGGGTTAGGGTTAGGGTTAGGGTTAGGGTTAGGGTTAGGGTTAGGGTTAGGGTTAGGGTTAGGGTTAGGGTTAGGGTTAGGGTTAGGGTTAGGGTTAGGGTTAGGGTTAGGGTTAGGGTTAGGGTTAGGGTTAGGGTTAGGGTTAGGGTTAGGGTTAGGGTTAGGGTTAGGGTTAGGGTTAGGGTTAGGGTTAGGGTTAGGGTTAGGGTTAGGGTTAGGGTTAGGGTTAGGGTTAGGGTTAGGGTTAGGGTTAGGGTTAGGGTTAGGGTTAGGGTTAGGGTTAGGGTTAGGGTTAGGGTTAGGGTTAGGGTTAGGGTTAGGGTTAGGGTTAGGGTTAGGGTTAGGGTTAGGGTTAGGGTTAGGGTTAGGGTTAGGGTTAGGGTTAGGGTTAGGGTTAGGGTTAGGGTTAGGGTTAGGGTTAGGGTTAGGGTTAGGGTTAGGGTTAGGGTTAGGGTTAGGGTTAGGGTTAGGGTTAGGGTTAGGGTTAGGGTTAGGGTTAGGGTTAGGGTTAGGGTTAGGGTTAGGGTTAGGGTTAGGGTTAGGGTTAGGGTTAGGGTTAGGGTTAGGGTTAGGGTTAGGGTTAGGGTTAGGGTTAGGGTTAGGGTTAGGGTTAGGGTTAGGGTTAGGGTTAGGGTTAGGGTTAGGGTTAGGGTTAGGGTTAGGGTTAGGGTTAGGGTTAGGGTTAGGGTTAGGGTTAGGGTTAGGGTTAGGGTTAGGGTTAGGGTTAGGGTTAGGGTTAGGGTTAGGGTTAGGGTTAGGGTTAGGGTTAGGGTTAGGGTTAGGGTTAGGGTTAGGGTTAGGGTTAGGGTTAGGGTTAGGGTTAGGGTTAGGGTTAGGGTTAGGGTTAGGGTTAGGGTTAGGGTTAGGGTTAGGGTTAGGGTTAGGGTTAGGGTTAGGGTTAGGGTTAGGGTTAGGGTTAGGGTTAGGGTTAGGGTTAGGGTTAGGGTTAGGGTTAGGGTTAGGGTTAGGGTTAGGGTTAGGGTTAGGGTTAGGGTTAGGGTTAGGGTTAGGGTTAGGGTTAGGGTTAGGGTTAGGGTTAGGGTTAGGGTTAGGGTTAGGGTTAGGGTTAGGGTTAGGGTTAGGGTTAGGGTTAGGGTTAGGGTTAGGGTTAGGGTTAGGGTTAGGGTTAGGGTTAGGGTTAGGGTTAGGGTTAGGGTTAGGGTTAGGGTTAGGGTTAGGGTTAGGGTTAGGGTTAGGGTTAGGGTTAGGGTTAGGGTTAGGGTTAGGGTTAGGGTTAGGGTTAGGGTTAGGGTTAGGGTTAGGGTTAGGGTTAGGGTTAGGGTTAGGGTTAGGGTTAGGGTTAGGGTTAGGGTTAGGGTTAGGGTTAGGGTTAGGGTTAGGGTTAGGGTTAGGGTTAGGGTTAGGGTTAGGGTTAGGGTTAGGGTTAGGGTTAGGGTTAGGGTTAGGGTTAGGGTTAGGGTTAGGGTTAGGGTTAGGGTTAGGGTTAGGGTTAGGGTTAGGGTTAGGGTTAGGGTTAGGGTTAGGGTTAGGGTTAGGGTTAGGGTTAGGGTTAGGGTTAGGGTTAGGGTTAGGGTTAGGGTTAGGGTTAGGGTTAGGGTTAGGGTTAGGGTTAGGGTTAGGGTTAGGGTTAGGGTTAGGGTTAGGGTTAGGGTTAGGGTTAGGGTTAGGGTTAGGGTTAGGGTTAGGGTTAGGGTTAGGGTTAGGGTTAGGGTTAGGGTTAGGGTTAGGGTTAGGGTTAGGGTTAGGGTTAGGGTTAGGGTTAGGGTTAGGGTTAGGGTTAGGGTTAGGGTTAGGGTTAGGGTTAGGGTTAGGGTTAGGGTTAGGGTTAGGGTTAGGGTTAGGGTTAGGGTTAGGGTTAGGGTTAGGGTTAGGGTTAGGGTTAGGGTTAGGGTTAGGGTTAGGGTTAGGGTTAGGGTTAGGGTTAGGGTTAGGGTTAGGGTTAGGGTTAGGGTTAGGGTTAGGGTTAGGGTTAGGGTTAGGGTTAGGGTTAGGGTTAGGGTTAGGGTTAGGGTTAGGGTTAGGGTTAGGGTTAGGGTTAGGGTTAGGGTTAGGGTTAGGGTTAGGGTTAGGGTTAGGGTTAGGGTTAGGGTTAGGGTTAGGGTTAGGGTTAGGGTTAGGGTTAGGGTTAGGGTTAGGGTTAGGGTTAGGGTTAGGGTTAGGGTTAGGGTTAGGGTTAGGGTTAGGGTTAGGGTTAGGGTTAGGGTTAGGGTTAGGGTTAGGGTTAGGGTTAGGGTTAGGGTTAGGGTTAGGGTTAGGGTTAGGGTTAGGGTTAGGGTTAGGGTTAGGGTTAGGGTTAGGGTTAGGGTTAGGGTTAGGGTTAGGGTTAGGGTTAGGGTTAGGGTTAGGGTTAGGGTTAGGGTTAGGGTTAGGGTTAGGGTTAGGGTTAGGGTTAGGGTTAGGGTTAGGGTTAGGGTTAGGGTTAGGGTTAGGGTTAGGGTTAGGGTTAGGGTTAGGGTTAGGGTTAGGGTTAGGGTTAGGGTTAGGGTTAGGGTTAGGGTTAGGGTTAGGGTTAGGGTTAGGGTTAGGGTTAGGGTTAGGGTTAGGGTTAGGGTTAGGGTTAGGGTTAGGGTTAGGGTTAGGGTTAGGGTTAGGGTTAGGGTTAGGGTTAGGGTTAGGGTTAGGGTTAGGGTTAGGGTTAGGGTTAGGGTTAGGGTTAGGGTTAGGGTTAGGGTTAGGGTTAGGGTTAGGGTTAGGGTTAGGGTTAGGGTTAGGGTTAGGGTTAGGGTTAGGGTTAGGGTTAGGGTTAGGGTTAGGGTTAGGGTTAGGGTTAGGGTTAGGGTTAGGGTTAGGGTTAGGGTTAGGGTTAGGGTTAGGGTTAGGGTTAGGGTTAGGGTTAGGGTTAGGGTTAGGGTTAGGGTTAGGGTTAGGGTTAGGGTTAGGGTTAGGGTTAGGGTTAGGGTTAGGGTTAGGGTTAGGGTTAGGGTTAGGGTTAGGGTTAGGGTTAGGGTTAGGGTTAGGGTTAGGGTTAGGGTTAGGGTTAGGGTTAGGGTTAGGGTTAGGGTTAGGGTTAGGGTTAGGGTTAGGGTTAGGGTTAGGGTTAGGGTTAGGGTTAGGGTTAGGGTTAGGGTTAGGGTTAGGGTTAGGGTTAGGGTTAGGGTTAGGGTTAGGGTTAGGGTTAGGGTTAGGGTTAGGGTTAGGGTTAGGGTTAGGGTTAGGGTTAGGGTTAGGGTTAGGGTTAGGGTTAGGGTTAGGGTTAGGGTTAGGGTTAGGGTTAGGGTTAGGGTTAGGGTTAGGGTTAGGGTTAGGGTTAGGGTTAGGGTTAGGGTTAGGGTTAGGGTTAGGGTTAGGGTTAGGGTTAGGGTTAGGGTTAGGGTTAGGGTTAGGGTTAGGGTTAGGGTTAGGGTTAGGGTTAGGGTTAGGGTTAGGGTTAGGGTTAGGGTTAGGGTTAGGGTTAGGGTTAGGGTTAGGGTTAGGGTTAGGGTTAGGGTTAGGGTTAGGGTTAGGGTTAGGGTTAGGGTTAGGGTTAGGGTTAGGGTTAGGGTTAGGGTTAGGGTTAGGGTTAGGGTTAGGGTTAGGGTTAGGGTTAGGGTTAGGGTTAGGGTTAGGGTTAGGGTTAGGGTTAGGGTTAGGGTTAGGGTTAGGGTTAGGGTTAGGGTTAGGGTTAGGGTTAGGGTTAGGGTTAGGGTTAGGGTTAGGGTTAGGGTTAGGGTTAGGGTTAGGGTTAGGGTTAGGGTTAGGGTTAGGGTTAGGGTTAGGGTTAGGGTTAGGGTTAGGGTTAGGGTTAGGGTTAGGGTTAGGGTTAGGGTTAGGGTTAGGGTTAGGGTTAGGGTTAGGGTTAGGGTTAGGGTTAGGGTTAGGGTTAGGGTTAGGGTTAGGGTTAGGGTTAGGGTTAGGGTTAGGGTTAGGGTTAGGGTTAGGGTTAGGGTTAGGGTTAGGGTTAGGGTTAGGGTTAGGGTTAGGGTTAGGGTTAGGGTTAGGGTTAGGGTTAGGGTTAGGGTTAGGGTTAGGGTTAGGGTTAGGGTTAGGGTTAGGGTTAGGGTTAGGGTTAGGGTTAGGGTTAGGGTTAGGGTTAGGGTTAGGGTTAGGGTTAGGGTTAGGGTTAGGGTTAGGGTTAGGGTTAGGGTTAGGGTTAGGGTTAGGGTTAGGGTTAGGGTTAGGGTTAGGGTTAGGGTTAGGGTTAGGGTTAGGGTTAGGGTTAGGGTTAGGGTTAGGGTTAGGGTTAGGGTTAGGGTTAGGGTTAGGGTTAGGGTTAGGGTTAGGGTTAGGGTTAGGGTTAGGGTTAGGGTTAGGGTTAGGGTTAGGGTTAGGGTTAGGGTTAGGGTTAGGGTTAGGGTTAGGGTTAGGGTTAGGGTTAGGGTTAGGGTTAGGGTTAGGGTTAGGGTTAGGGTTAGGGTTAGGGTTAGGGTTAGGGTTAGGGTTAGGGTTAGGGTTAGGGTTAGGGTTAGGGTTAGGGTTAGGGTTAGGGTTAGGGTTAGGGTTAGGGTTAGGGTTAGGGTTAGGGTTAGGGTTAGGGTTAGGGTTAGGGTTAGGGTTAGGGTTAGGGTTAGGGTTAGGGTTAGGGTTAGGGTTAGGGTTAGGGTTAGGGTTAGGGTTAGGGTTAGGGTTAGGGTTAGGGTTAGGGTTAGGGTTAGGGTTAGGGTTAGGGTTAGGGTTAGGGTTAGGGTTAGGGTTAGGGTTAGGGTTAGGGTTAGGGTTAGGGTTAGGGTTAGGGTTAGGGTTAGGGTTAGGGTTAGGGTTAGGGTTAGGGTTAGGGTTAGGGTTAGGGTTAGGGTTAGGGTTAGGGTTAGGGTTAGGGTTAGGGTTAGGGTTAGGGTTAGGGTTAGGGTTAGGGTTAGGGTTAGGGTTAGGGTTAGGGTTAGGGTTAGGGTTAGGGTTAGGGTTAGGGTTAGGGTTAGGGTTAGGGTTAGGGTTAGGGTTAGGGTTAGGGTTAGGGTTAGGGTTAGGGTTAGGGTTAGGGTTAGGGTTAGGGTTAGGGTTAGGGTTAGGGTTAGGGTTAGGGTTAGGGTTAGGGTTAGGGTTAGGGTTAGGGTTAGGGTTAGGGTTAGGGTTAGGGTTAGGGTTAGGGTTAGGGTTAGGGTTAGGGTTAGGGTTAGGGTTAGGGTTAGGGTTAGGGTTAGGGTTAGGGTTAGGGTTAGGGTTAGGGTTAGGGTTAGGGTTAGGGTTAGGGTTAGGGTTAGGGTTAGGGTTAGGGTTAGGGTTAGGGTTAGGGTTAGGGTTAGGGTTAGGGTTAGGGTTAGGGTTAGGGTTAGGGTTAGGGTTAGGGTTAGGGTTAGGGTTAGGGTTAGGGTTAGGGTTAGGGTTAGGGTTAGGGTTAGGGTTAGGGTTAGGGTTAGGGTTAGGGTTAGGGTTAGGGTTAGGGTTAGGGTTAGGGTTAGGGTTAGGGTTAGGGTTAGGGTTAGGGTTAGGGTTAGGGTTAGGGTTAGGGTTAGGGTTAGGGTTAGGGTTAGGGTTAGGGTTAGGGTTAGGGTTAGGGTTAGGGTTAGGGTTAGGGTTAGGGTTAGGGTTAGGGTTAGGGTTAGGGTTAGGGTTAGGGTTAGGGTTAGGGTTAGGGTTAGGGTTAGGGTTAGGGTTAGGGTTAGGGTTAGGGTTAGGGTTAGGGTTAGGGTTAGGGTTAGGGTTAGGGTTAGGGTTAGGGTTAGGGTTAGGGTTAGGGTTAGGGTTAGGGTTAGGGTTAGGGTTAGGGTTAGGGTTAGGGTTAGGGTTAGGGTTAGGGTTAGGGTTAGGGTTAGGGTTAGGGTTAGGGTTAGGGTTAGGGTTAGGGTTAGGGTTAGGGTTAGGGTTAGGGTTAGGGTTAGGGTTAGGGTTAGGGTTAGGGTTAGGGTTAGGGTTAGGGTTAGGGTTAGGGTTAGGGTTAGGGTTAGGGTTAGGGTTAGGGTTAGGGTTAGGGTTAGGGTTAGGGTTAGGGTTAGGGTTAGGGTTAGGGTTAGGGTTAGGGTTAGGGTTAGGGTTAGGGTTAGGGTTAGGGTTAGGGTTAGGGTTAGGGTTAGGGTTAGGGTTAGGGTTAGGGTTAGGGTTAGGGTTAGGGTTAGGGTTAGGGTTAGGGTTAGGGTTAGGGTTAGGGTTAGGGTTAGGGTTAGGGTTAGGGTTAGGGTTAGGGTTAGGGTTAGGGTTAGGGTTAGGGTTAGGGTTAGGGTTAGGGTTAGGGTTAGGGTTAGGGTTAGGGTTAGGGTTAGGGTTAGGGTTAGGGTTAGGGTTAGGGTTAGGGTTAGGGTTAGGGTTAGGGTTAGGGTTAGGGTTAGGGTTAGGGTTAGGGTTAGGGTTAGGGTTAGGGTTAGGGTTAGGGTTAGGGTTAGGGTTAGGGTTAGGGTTAGGGTTAGGGTTAGGGTTAGGGTTAGGGTTAGGGTTAGGGTTAGGGTTAGGGTTAGGGTTAGGGTTAGGGTTAGGGTTAGGGTTAGGGTTAGGGTTAGGGTTAGGGTTAGGGTTAGGGTTAGGGTTAGGGTTAGGGTTAGGGTTAGGGTTAGGGTTAGGGTTAGGGTTAGGGTTAGGGTTAGGGTTAGGGTTAGGGTTAGGGTTAGGGTTAGGGTTAGGGTTAGGGTTAGGGTTAGGGTTAGGGTTAGGGTTAGGGTTAGGGTTAGGGTTAGGGTTAGGGTTAGGGTTAGGGTTAGGGTTAGGGTTAGGGTTAGGGTTAGGGTTAGGGTTAGGGTTAGGGTTAGGGTTAGGGTTAGGGTTAGGGTTAGGGTTAGGGTTAGGGTTAGGGTTAGGGTTAGGGTTAGGGTTAGGGTTAGGGTTAGGGTTAGGGTTAGGGTTAGGGTTAGGGTTAGGGTTAGGGTTAGGGTTAGGGTTAGGGTTAGGGTTAGGGTTAGGGTTAGGGTTAGGGTTAGGGTTAGGGTTAGGGTTAGGGTTAGGGTTAGGGTTAGGGTTAGGGTTAGGGTTAGGGTTAGGGTTAGGGTTAGGGTTAGGGTTAGGGTTAGGGTTAGGGTTAGGGTTAGGGTTAGGGTTAGGGTTAGGGTTAGGGTTAGGGTTAGGGTTAGGGTTAGGGTTAGGGTTAGGGTTAGGGTTAGGGTTAGGGTTAGGGTTAGGGTTAGGGTTAGGGTTAGGGTTAGGGTTAGGGTTAGGGTTAGGGTTAGGGTTAGGGTTAGGGTTAGGGTTAGGGTTAGGGTTAGGGTTAGGGTTAGGGTTAGGGTTAGGGTTAGGGTTAGGGTTAGGGTTAGGGTTAGGGTTAGGGTTAGGGTTAGGGTTAGGGTTAGGGTTAGGGTTAGGGTTAGGGTTAGGGTTAGGGTTAGGGTTAGGGTTAGGGTTAGGGTTAGGGTTAGGGTTAGGGTTAGGGTTAGGGTTAGGGTTAGGGTTAGGGTTAGGGTTAGGGTTAGGGTTAGGGTTAGGGTTAGGGTTAGGGTTAGGGTTAGGGTTAGGGTTAGGGTTAGGGTTAGGGTTAGGGTTAGGGTTAGGGTTAGGGTTAGGGTTAGGGTTAGGGTTAGGGTTAGGGTTAGGGTTAGGGTTAGGGTTAGGGTTAGGGTTAGGGTTAGGGTTAGGGTTAGGGTTAGGGTTAGGGTTAGGGTTAGGGTTAGGGTTAGGGTTAGGGTTAGGGTTAGGGTTAGGGTTAGGGTTAGGGTTAGGGTTAGGGTTAGGGTTAGGGTTAGGGTTAGGGTTAGGGTTAGGGTTAGGGTTAGGGTTAGGGTTAGGGTTAGGGTTAGGGTTAGGGTTAGGGTTAGGGTTAGGGTTAGGGTTAGGGTTAGGGTTAGGGTTAGGGTTAGGGTTAGGGTTAGGGTTAGGGTTAGGGTTAGGGTTAGGGTTAGGGTTAGGGTTAGGGTTAGGGTTAGGGTTAGGGTTAGGGTTAGGGTTAGGGTTAGGGTTAGGGTTAGGGTTAGGGTTAGGGTTAGGGTTAGGGTTAGGGTTAGGGTTAGGGTTAGGGTTAGGGTTAGGGTTAGGGTTAGGGTTAGGGTTAGGGTTAGGGTTAGGGTTAGGGTTAGGGTTAGGGTTAGGGTTAGGGTTAGGGTTAGGGTTAGGGTTAGGGTTAGGGTTAGGGTTAGGGTTAGGGTTAGGGTTAGGGTTAGGGTTAGGGTTAGGGTTAGGGTTAGGGTTAGGGTTAGGGTTAGGGTTAGGGTTAGGGTTAGGGTTAGGGTTAGGGTTAGGGTTAGGGTTAGGGTTAGGGTTAGGGTTAGGGTTAGGGTTAGGGTTAGGGTTAGGGTTAGGGTTAGGGTTAGGGTTAGGGTTAGGGTTAGGGTTAGGGTTAGGGTTAGGGTTAGGGTTAGGGTTAGGGTTAGGGTTAGGGTTAGGGTTAGGGTTAGGGTTAGGGTTAGGGTTAGGGTTAGGGTTAGGGTTAGGGTTAGGGTTAGGGTTAGGGTTAGGGTTAGGGTTAGGGTTAGGGTTAGGGTTAGGGTTAGGGTTAGGGTTAGGGTTAGGGTTAGGGTTAGGGTTAGGGTTAGGGTTAGGGTTAGGGTTAGGGTTAGGGTTAGGGTTAGGGTTAGGGTTAGGGTTAGGGTTAGGGTTAGGGTTAGGGTTAGGGTTAGGGTTAGGGTTAGGGTTAGGGTTAGGGTTAGGGTTAGGGTTAGGGTTAGGGTTAGGGTTAGGGTTAGGGTTAGGGTTAGGGTTAGGGTTAGGGTTAGGGTTAGGGTTAGGGTTAGGGTTAGGGTTAGGGTTAGGGTTAGGGTTAGGGTTAGGGTTAGGGTTAGGGTTAGGGTTAGGGTTAGGGTTAGGGTTAGGGTTAGGGTTAGGGTTAGGGTTAGGGTTAGGGTTAGGGTTAGGGTTAGGGTTAGGGTTAGGGTTAGGGTTAGGGTTAGGGTTAGGGTTAGGGTTAGGGTTAGGGTTAGGGTTAGGGTTAGGGTTAGGGTTAGGGTTAGGGTTAGGGTTAGGGTTAGGGTTAGGGTTAGGGTTAGGGTTAGGGTTAGGGTTAGGGTTAGGGTTAGGGTTAGGGTTAGGGTTAGGGTTAGGGTTAGGGTTAGGGTTAGGGTTAGGGTTAGGGTTAGGGTTAGGGTTAGGGTTAGGGTTAGGGTTAGGGTTAGGGTTAGGGTTAGGGTTAGGGTTAGGGTTAGGGTTAGGGTTAGGGTTAGGGTTAGGGTTAGGGTTAGGGTTAGGGTTAGGGTTAGGGTTAGGGTTAGGGTTAGGGTTAGGGTTAGGGTTAGGGTTAGGGTTAGGGTTAGGGTTAGGGTTAGGGTTAGGGTTAGGGTTAGGGTTAGGGTTAGGGTTAGGGTTAGGGTTAGGGTTAGGGTTAGGGTTAGGGTTAGGGTTAGGGTTAGGGTTAGGGTTAGGGTTAGGGTTAGGGTTAGGGTTAGGGTTAGGGTTAGGGTTAGGGTTAGGGTTAGGGTTAGGGTTAGGGTTAGGGTTAGGGTTAGGGTTAGGGTTAGGGTTAGGGTTAGGGTTAGGGTTAGGGTTAGGGTTAGGGTTAGGGTTAGGGTTAGGGTTAGGGTTAGGGTTAGGGTTAGGGTTAGGGTTAGGGTTAGGGTTAGGGTTAGGGTTAGGGTTAGGGTTAGGGTTAGGGTTAGGGTTAGGGTTAGGGTTAGGGTTAGGGTTAGGGTTAGGGTTAGGGTTAGGGTTAGGGTTAGGGTTAGGGTTAGGGTTAGGGTTAGGGTTAGGGTTAGGGTTAGGGTTAGGGTTAGGGTTAGGGTTAGGGTTAGGGTTAGGGTTAGGGTTAGGGTTAGGGTTAGGGTTAGGGTTAGGGTTAGGGTTAGGGTTAGGGTTAGGGTTAGGGTTAGGGTTAGGGTTAGGGTTAGGGTTAGGGTTAGGGTTAGGGTTAGGGTTAGGGTTAGGGTTAGGGTTAGGGTTAGGGTTAGGGTTAGGGTTAGGGTTAGGGTTAGGGTTAGGGTTAGGGTTAGGGTTAGGGTTAGGGTTAGGGTTAGGGTTAGGGTTAGGGTTAGGGTTAGGGTTAGGGTTAGGGTTAGGGTTAGGGTTAGGGTTAGGGTTAGGGTTAGGGTTAGGGTTAGGGTTAGGGTTAGGGTTAGGGTTAGGGTTAGGGTTAGGGTTAGGGTTAGGGTTAGGGTTAGGGTTAGGGTTAGGGTTAGGGTTAGGGTTAGGGTTAGGGTTAGGGTTAGGGTTAGGGTTAGGGTTAGGGTTAGGGTTAGGGTTAGGGTTAGGGTTAGGGTTAGGGTTAGGGTTAGGGTTAGGGTTAGGGTTAGGGTTAGGGTTAGGGTTAGGGTTAGGGTTAGGGTTAGGGTTAGGGTTAGGGTTAGGGTTAGGGTTAGGGTTAGGGTTAGGGTTAGGGTTAGGGTTAGGGTTAGGGTTAGGGTTAGGGTTAGGGTTAGGGTTAGGGTTAGGGTTAGGGTTAGGGTTAGGGTTAGGGTTAGGGTTAGGGTTAGGGTTAGGGTTAGGGTTAGGGTTAGGGTTAGGGTTAGGGTTAGGGTTAGGGTTAGGGTTAGGGTTAGGGTTAGGGTTAGGGTTAGGGTTAGGGTTAGGGTTAGGGTTAGGGTTAGGGTTAGGGTTAGGGTTAGGGTTAGGGTTAGGGTTAGGGTTAGGGTTAGGGTTAGGGTTAGGGTTAGGGTTAGGGTTAGGGTTAGGGTTAGGGTTAGGGTTAGGGTTAGGGTTAGGGTTAGGGTTAGGGTTAGGGTTAGGGTTAGGGTTAGGGTTAGGGTTAGGGTTAGGGTTAGGGTTAGGGTTAGGGTTAGGGTTAGGGTTAGGGTTAGGGTTAGGGTTAGGGTTAGGGTTAGGGTTAGGGTTAGGGTTAGGGTTAGGGTTAGGGTTAGGGTTAGGGTTAGGGTTAGGGTTAGGGTTAGGGTTAGGGTTAGGGTTAGGGTTAGGGTTAGGGTTAGGGTTAGGGTTAGGGTTAGGGTTAGGGTTAGGGTTAGGGTTAGGGTTAGGGTTAGGGTTAGGGTTAGGGTTAGGGTTAGGGTTAGGGTTAGGGTTAGGGTTAGGGTTAGGGTTAGGGTTAGGGTTAGGGTTAGGGTTAGGGTTAGGGTTAGGGTTAGGGTTAGGGTTAGGGTTAGGGTTAGGGTTAGGGTTAGGGTTAGGGTTAGGGTTAGGGTTAGGGTTAGGGTTAGGGTTAGGGTTAGGGTTAGGGTTAGGGTTAGGGTTAGGGTTAGGGTTAGGGTTAGGGTTAGGGTTAGGGTTAGGGTTAGGGTTAGGGTTAGGGTTAGGGTTAGGGTTAGGGTTAGGGTTAGGGTTAGGGTTAGGGTTAGGGTTAGGGTTAGGGTTAGGGTTAGGGTTAGGGTTAGGGTTAGGGTTAGGGTTAGGGTTAGGGTTAGGGTTAGGGTTAGGGTTAGGGTTAGGGTTAGGGTTAGGGTTAGGGTTAGGGTTAGGGTTAGGGTTAGGGTTAGGGTTAGGGTTAGGGTTAGGGTTAGGGTTAGGGTTAGGGTTAGGGTTAGGGTTAGGGTTAGGGTTAGGGTTAGGGTTAGGGTTAGGGTTAGGGTTAGGGTTAGGGTTAGGGTTAGGGTTAGGGTTAGGGTTAGGGTTAGGGTTAGGGTTAGGGTTAGGGTTAGGGTTAGGGTTAGGGTTAGGGTTAGGGTTAGGGTTAGGGTTAGGGTTAGGGTTAGGGTTAGGGTTAGGGTTAGGGTTAGGGTTAGGGTTAGGGTTAGGGTTAGGGTTAGGGTTAGGGTTAGGGTTAGGGTTAGGGTTAGGGTTAGGGTTAGGGTTAGGGTTAGGGTTAGGGTTAGGGTTAGGGTTAGGGTTAGGGTTAGGGTTAGGGTTAGGGTTAGGGTTAGGGTTAGGGTTAGGGTTAGGGTTAGGGTTAGGGTTAGGGTTAGGGTTAGGGTTAGGGTTAGGGTTAGGGTTAGGGTTAGGGTTAGGGTTAGGGTTAGGGTTAGGGTTAGGGTTAGGGTTAGGGTTAGGGTTAGGGTTAGGGTTAGGGTTAGGGTTAGGGTTAGGGTTAGGGTTAGGGTTAGGGTTAGGGTTAGGGTTAGGGTTAGGGTTAGGGTTAGGGTTAGGGTTAGGGTTAGGGTTAGGGTTAGGGTTAGGGTTAGGGTTAGGGTTAGGGTTAGGGTTAGGGTTAGGGTTAGGGTTAGGGTTAGGGTTAGGGTTAGGGTTAGGGTTAGGGTTAGGGTTAGGGTTAGGGTTAGGGTTAGGGTTAGGGTTAGGGTTAGGGTTAGGGTTAGGGTTAGGGTTAGGGTTAGGGTTAGGGTTAGGGTTAGGGTTAGGGTTAGGGTTAGGGTTAGGGTTAGGGTTAGGGTTAGGGTTAGGGTTAGGGTTAGGGTTAGGGTTAGGGTTAGGGTTAGGGTTAGGGTTAGGGTTAGGGTTAGGGTTAGGGTTAGGGTTAGGGTTAGGGTTAGGGTTAGGGTTAGGGTTAGGGTTAGGGTTAGGGTTAGGGTTAGGGTTAGGGTTAGGGTTAGGGTTAGGGTTAGGGTTAGGGTTAGGGTTAGGGTTAGGGTTAGGGTTAGGGTTAGGGTTAGGGTTAGGGTTAGGGTTAGGGTTAGGGTTAGGGTTAGGGTTAGGGTTAGGGTTAGGGTTAGGGTTAGGGTTAGGGTTAGGGTTAGGGTTAGGGTTAGGGTTAGGGTTAGGGTTAGGGTTAGGGTTAGGGTTAGGGTTAGGGTTAGGGTTAGGGTTAGGGTTAGGGTTAGGGTTAGGGTTAGGGTTAGGGTTAGGGTTAGGGTTAGGGTTAGGGTTAGGGTTAGGGTTAGGGTTAGGGTTAGGGTTAGGGTTAGGGTTAGGGTTAGGGTTAGGGTTAGGGTTAGGGTTAGGGTTAGGGTTAGGGTTAGGGTTAGGGTTAGGGTTAGGGTTAGGGTTAGGGTTAGGGTTAGGGTTAGGGTTAGGGTTAGGGTTAGGGTTAGGGTTAGGGTTAGGGTTAGGGTTAGGGTTAGGGTTAGGGTTAGGGTTAGGGTTAGGGTTAGGGTTAGGGTTAGGGTTAGGGTTAGGGTTAGGGTTAGGGTTAGGGTTAGGGTTAGGGTTAGGGTTAGGGTTAGGGTTAGGGTTAGGGTTAGGGTTAGGGTTAGGGTTAGGGTTAGGGTTAGGGTTAGGGTTAGGGTTAGGGTTAGGGTTAGGGTTAGGGTTAGGGTTAGGGTTAGGGTTAGGGTTAGGGTTAGGGTTAGGGTTAGGGTTAGGGTTAGGGTTAGGGTTAGGGTTAGGGTTAGGGTTAGGGTTAGGGTTAGGGTTAGGGTTAGGGTTAGGGTTAGGGTTAGGGTTAGGGTTAGGGTTAGGGTTAGGGTTAGGGTTAGGGTTAGGGTTAGGGTTAGGGTTAGGGTTAGGGTTAGGGTTAGGGTTAGGGTTAGGGTTAGGGTTAGGGTTAGGGTTAGGGTTAGGGTTAGGGTTAGGGTTAGGGTTAGGGTTAGGGTTAGGGTTAGGGTTAGGGTTAGGGTTAGGGTTAGGGTTAGGGTTAGGGTTAGGGTTAGGGTTAGGGTTAGGGTTAGGGTTAGGGTTAGGGTTAGGGTTAGGGTTAGGGTTAGGGTTAGGGTTAGGGTTAGGGTTAGGGTTAGGGTTAGGGTTAGGGTTAGGGTTAGGGTTAGGGTTAGGGTTAGGGTTAGGGTTAGGGTTAGGGTTAGGGTTAGGGTTAGGGTTAGGGTTAGGGTTAGGGTTAGGGTTAGGGTTAGGGTTAGGGTTAGGGTTAGGGTTAGGGTTAGGGTTAGGGTTAGGGTTAGGGTTAGGGTTAGGGTTAGGGTTAGGGTTAGGGTTAGGGTTAGGGTTAGGGTTAGGGTTAGGGTTAGGGTTAGGGTTAGGGTTAGGGTTAGGGTTAGGGTTAGGGTTAGGGTTAGGGTTAGGGTTAGGGTTAGGGTTAGGGTTAGGGTTAGGGTTAGGGTTAGGGTTAGGGTTAGGGTTAGGGTTAGGGTTAGGGTTAGGGTTAGGGTTAGGGTTAGGGTTAGGGTTAGGGTTAGGGTTAGGGTTAGGGTTAGGGTTAGGGTTAGGGTTAGGGTTAGGGTTAGGGTTAGGGTTAGGGTTAGGGTTAGGGTTAGGGTTAGGGTTAGGGTTAGGGTTAGGGTTAGGGTTAGGGTTAGGGTTAGGGTTAGGGTTAGGGTTAGGGTTAGGGTTAGGGTTAGGGTTAGGGTTAGGGTTAGGGTTAGGGTTAGGGTTAGGGTTAGGGTTAGGGTTAGGGTTAGGGTTAGGGTTAGGGTTAGGGTTAGGGTTAGGGTTAGGGTTAGGGTTAGGGTTAGGGTTAGGGTTAGGGTTAGGGTTAGGGTTAGGGTTAGGGTTAGGGTTAGGGTTAGGGTTAGGGTTAGGGTTAGGGTTAGGGTTAGGGTTAGGGTTAGGGTTAGGGTTAGGGTTAGGGTTAGGGTTAGGGTTAGGGTTAGGGTTAGGGTTAGGGTTAGGGTTAGGGTTAGGGTTAGGGTTAGGGTTAGGGTTAGGGTTAGGGTTAGGGTTAGGGTTAGGGTTAGGGTTAGGGTTAGGGTTAGGGTTAGGGTTAGGGTTAGGGTTAGGGTTAGGGTTAGGGTTAGGGTTAGGGTTAGGGTTAGGGTTAGGGTTAGGGTTAGGGTTAGGGTTAGGGTTAGGGTTAGGGTTAGGGTTAGGGTTAGGGTTAGGGTTAGGGTTAGGGTTAGGGTTAGGGTTAGGGTTAGGGTTAGGGTTAGGGTTAGGGTTAGGGTTAGGGTTAGGGTTAGGGTTAGGGTTAGGGTTAGGGTTAGGGTTAGGGTTAGGGTTAGGGTTAGGGTTAGGGTTAGGGTTAGGGTTAGGGTTAGGGTTAGGGTTAGGGTTAGGGTTAGGGTTAGGGTTAGGGTTAGGGTTAGGGTTAGGGTTAGGGTTAGGGTTAGGGTTAGGGTTAGGGTTAGGGTTAGGGTTAGGGTTAGGGTTAGGGTTAGGGTTAGGGTTAGGGTTAGGGTTAGGGTTAGGGTTAGGGTTAGGGTTAGGGTTAGGGTTAGGGTTAGGGTTAGGGTTAGGGTTAGGGTTAGGGTTAGGGTTAGGGTTAGGGTTAGGGTTAGGGTTAGGGTTAGGGTTAGGGTTAGGGTTAGGGTTAGGGTTAGGGTTAGGGTTAGGGTTAGGGTTAGGGTTAGGGTTAGGGTTAGGGTTAGGGTTAGGGTTAGGGTTAGGGTTAGGGTTAGGGTTAGGGTTAGGGTTAGGGTTAGGGTTAGGGTTAGGGTTAGGGTTAGGGTTAGGGTTAGGGTTAGGGTTAGGGTTAGGGTTAGGGTTAGGGTTAGGGTTAGGGTTAGGGTTAGGGTTAGGGTTAGGGTTAGGGTTAGGGTTAGGGTTAGGGTTAGGGTTAGGGTTAGGGTTAGGGTTAGGGTTAGGGTTAGGGTTAGGGTTAGGGTTAGGGTTAGGGTTAGGGTTAGGGTTAGGGTTAGGGTTAGGGTTAGGGTTAGGGTTAGGGTTAGGGTTAGGGTTAGGGTTAGGGTTAGGGTTAGGGTTAGGGTTAGGGTTAGGGTTAGGGTTAGGGTTAGGGTTAGGGTTAGGGTTAGGGTTAGGGTTAGGGTTAGGGTTAGGGTTAGGGTTAGGGTTAGGGTTAGGGTTAGGGTTAGGGTTAGGGTTAGGGTTAGGGTTAGGGTTAGGGTTAGGGTTAGGGTTAGGGTTAGGGTTAGGGTTAGGGTTAGGGTTAGGGTTAGGGTTAGGGTTAGGGTTAGGGTTAGGGTTAGGGTTAGGGTTAGGGTTAGGGTTAGGGTTAGGGTTAGGGTTAGGGTTAGGGTTAGGGTTAGGGTTAGGGTTAGGGTTAGGGTTAGGGTTAGGGTTAGGGTTAGGGTTAGGGTTAGGGTTAGGGTTAGGGTTAGGGTTAGGGTTAGGGTTAGGGTTAGGGTTAGGGTTAGGGTTAGGGTTAGGGTTAGGGTTAGGGTTAGGGTTAGGGTTAGGGTTAGGGTTAGGGTTAGGGTTAGGGTTAGGGTTAGGGTTAGGGTTAGGGTTAGGGTTAGGGTTAGGGTTAGGGTTAGGGTTAGGGTTAGGGTTAGGGTTAGGGTTAGGGTTAGGGTTAGGGTTAGGGTTAGGGTTAGGGTTAGGGTTAGGGTTAGGGTTAGGGTTAGGGTTAGGGTTAGGGTTAGGGTTAGGGTTAGGGTTAGGGTTAGGGTTAGGGTTAGGGTTAGGGTTAGGGTTAGGGTTAGGGTTAGGGTTAGGGTTAGGGTTAGGGTTAGGGTTAGGGTTAGGGTTAGGGTTAGGGTTAGGGTTAGGGTTAGGGTTAGGGTTAGGGTTAGGGTTAGGGTTAGGGTTAGGGTTAGGGTTAGGGTTAGGGTTAGGGTTAGGGTTAGGGTTAGGGTTAGGGTTAGGGTTAGGGTTAGGGTTAGGGTTAGGGTTAGGGTTAGGGTTAGGGTTAGGGTTAGGGTTAGGGTTAGGGTTAGGGTTAGGGTTAGGGTTAGGGTTAGGGTTAGGGTTAGGGTTAGGGTTAGGGTTAGGGTTAGGGTTAGGGTTAGGGTTAGGGTTAGGGTTAGGGTTAGGGTTAGGGTTAGGGTTAGGGTTAGGGTTAGGGTTAGGGTTAGGGTTAGGGTTAGGGTTAGGGTTAGGGTTAGGGTTAGGGTTAGGGTTAGGGTTAGGGTTAGGGTTAGGGTTAGGGTTAGGGTTAGGGTTAGGGTTAGGGTTAGGGTTAGGGTTAGGGTTAGGGTTAGGGTTAGGGTTAGGGTTAGGGTTAGGGTTAGGGTTAGGGTTAGGGTTAGGGTTAGGGTTAGGGTTAGGGTTAGGGTTAGGGTTAGGGTTAGGGTTAGGGTTAGGGTTAGGGTTAGGGTTAGGGTTAGGGTTAGGGTTAGGGTTAGGGTTAGGGTTAGGGTTAGGGTTAGGGTTAGGGTTAGGGTTAGGGTTAGGGTTAGGGTTAGGGTTAGGGTTAGGGTTAGGGTTAGGGTTAGGGTTAGGGTTAGGGTTAGGGTTAGGGTTAGGGTTAGGGTTAGGGTTAGGGTTAGGGTTAGGGTTAGGGTTAGGGTTAGGGTTAGGGTTAGGGTTAGGGTTAGGGTTAGGGTTAGGGTTAGGGTTAGGGTTAGGGTTAGGGTTAGGGTTAGGGTTAGGGTTAGGGTTAGGGTTAGGGTTAGGGTTAGGGTTAGGGTTAGGGTTAGGGTTAGGGTTAGGGTTAGGGTTAGGGTTAGGGTTAGGGTTAGGGTTAGGGTTAGGGTTAGGGTTAGGGTTAGGGTTAGGGTTAGGGTTAGGGTTAGGGTTAGGGTTAGGGTTAGGGTTAGGGTTAGGGTTAGGGTTAGGGTTAGGGTTAGGGTTAGGGTTAGGGTTAGGGTTAGGGTTAGGGTTAGGGTTAGGGTTAGGGTTAGGGTTAGGGTTAGGGTTAGGGTTAGGGTTAGGGTTAGGGTTAGGGTTAGGGTTAGGGTTAGGGTTAGGGTTAGGGTTAGGGTTAGGGTTAGGGTTAGGGTTAGGGTTAGGGTTAGGGTTAGGGTTAGGGTTAGGGTTAGGGTTAGGGTTAGGGTTAGGGTTAGGGTTAGGGTTAGGGTTAGGGTTAGGGTTAGGGTTAGGGTTAGGGTTAGGGTTAGGGTTAGGGTTAGGGTTAGGGTTAGGGTTAGGGTTAGGGTTAGGGTTAGGGTTAGGGTTAGGGTTAGGGTTAGGGTTAGGGTTAGGGTTAGGGTTAGGGTTAGGGTTAGGGTTAGGGTTAGGGTTAGGGTTAGGGTTAGGGTTAGGGTTAGGGTTAGGGTTAGGGTTAGGGTTAGGGTTAGGGTTAGGGTTAGGGTTAGGGTTAGGGTTAGGGTTAGGGTTAGGGTTAGGGTTAGGGTTAGGGTTAGGGTTAGGGTTAGGGTTAGGGTTAGGGTTAGGGTTAGGGTTAGGGTTAGGGTTAGGGTTAGGGTTAGGGTTAGGGTTAGGGTTAGGGTTAGGGTTAGGGTTAGGGTTAGGGTTAGGGTTAGGGTTAGGGTTAGGGTTAGGGTTAGGGTTAGGGTTAGGGTTAGGGTTAGGGTTAGGGTTAGGGTTAGGGTTAGGGTTAGGGTTAGGGTTAGGGTTAGGGTTAGGGTTAGGGTTAGGGTTAGGGTTAGGGTTAGGGTTAGGGTTAGGGTTAGGGTTAGGGTTAGGGTTAGGGTTAGGGTTAGGGTTAGGGTTAGGGTTAGGGTTAGGGTTAGGGTTAGGGTTAGGGTTAGGGTTAGGGTTAGGGTTAGGGTTAGGGTTAGGGTTAGGGTTAGGGTTAGGGTTAGGGTTAGGGTTAGGGTTAGGGTTAGGGTTAGGGTTAGGGTTAGGGTTAGGGTTAGGGTTAGGGTTAGGGTTAGGGTTAGGGTTAGGGTTAGGGTTAGGGTTAGGGTTAGGGTTAGGGTTAGGGTTAGGGTTAGGGTTAGGGTTAGGGTTAGGGTTAGGGTTAGGGTTAGGGTTAGGGTTAGGGTTAGGGTTAGGGTTAGGGTTAGGGTTAGGGTTAGGGTTAGGGTTAGGGTTAGGGTTAGGGTTAGGGTTAGGGTTAGGGTTAGGGTTAGGGTTAGGGTTAGGGTTAGGGTTAGGGTTAGGGTTAGGGTTAGGGTTAGGGTTAGGGTTAGGGTTAGGGTTAGGGTTAGGGTTAGGGTTAGGGTTAGGGTTAGGGTTAGGGTTAGGGTTAGGGTTAGGGTTAGGGTTAGGGTTAGGGTTAGGGTTAGGGTTAGGGTTAGGGTTAGGGTTAGGGTTAGGGTTAGGGTTAGGGTTAGGGTTAGGGTTAGGGTTAGGGTTAGGGTTAGGGTTAGGGTTAGGGTTAGGGTTAGGGTTAGGGTTAGGGTTAGGGTTAGGGTTAGGGTTAGGGTTAGGGTTAGGGTTAGGGTTAGGGTTAGGGTTAGGGTTAGGGTTAGGGTTAGGGTTAGGGTTAGGGTTAGGGTTAGGGTTAGGGTTAGGGTTAGGGTTAGGGTTAGGGTTAGGGTTAGGGTTAGGGTTAGGGTTAGGGTTAGGGTTAGGGTTAGGGTTAGGGTTAGGGTTAGGGTTAGGGTTAGGGTTAGGGTTAGGGTTAGGGTTAGGGTTAGGGTTAGGGTTAGGGTTAGGGTTAGGGTTAGGGTTAGGGTTAGGGTTAGGGTTAGGGTTAGGGTTAGGGTTAGGGTTAGGGTTAGGGTTAGGGTTAGGGTTAGGGTTAGGGTTAGGGTTAGGGTTAGGGTTAGGGTTAGGGTTAGGGTTAGGGTTAGGGTTAGGGTTAGGGTTAGGGTTAGGGTTAGGGTTAGGGTTAGGGTTAGGGTTAGGGTTAGGGTTAGGGTTAGGGTTAGGGTTAGGGTTAGGGTTAGGGTTAGGGTTAGGGTTAGGGTTAGGGTTAGGGTTAGGGTTAGGGTTAGGGTTAGGGTTAGGGTTAGGGTTAGGGTTAGGGTTAGGGTTAGGGTTAGGGTTAGGGTTAGGGTTAGGGTTAGGGTTAGGGTTAGGGTTAGGGTTAGGGTTAGGGTTAGGGTTAGGGTTAGGGTTAGGGTTAGGGTTAGGGTTAGGGTTAGGGTTAGGGTTAGGGTTAGGGTTAGGGTTAGGGTTAGGGTTAGGGTTAGGGTTAGGGTTAGGGTTAGGGTTAGGGTTAGGGTTAGGGTTAGGGTTAGGGTTAGGGTTAGGGTTAGGGTTAGGGTTAGGGTTAGGGTTAGGGTTAGGGTTAGGGTTAGGGTTAGGGTTAGGGTTAGGGTTAGGGTTAGGGTTAGGGTTAGGGTTAGGGTTAGGGTTAGGGTTAGGGTTAGGGTTAGGGTTAGGGTTAGGGTTAGGGTTAGGGTTAGGGTTAGGGTTAGGGTTAGGGTTAGGGTTAGGGTTAGGGTTAGGGTTAGGGTTAGGGTTAGGGTTAGGGTTAGGGTTAGGGTTAGGGTTAGGGTTAGGGTTAGGGTTAGGGTTAGGGTTAGGGTTAGGGTTAGGGTTAGGGTTAGGGTTAGGGTTAGGGTTAGGGTTAGGGTTAGGGTTAGGGTTAGGGTTAGGGTTAGGGTTAGGGTTAGGGTTAGGGTTAGGGTTAGGGTTAGGGTTAGGGTTAGGGTTAGGGTTAGGGTTAGGGTTAGGGTTAGGGTTAGGGTTAGGGTTAGGGTTAGGGTTAGGGTTAGGGTTAGGGTTAGGGTTAGGGTTAGGGTTAGGGTTAGGGTTAGGGTTAGGGTTAGGGTTAGGGTTAGGGTTAGGGTTAGGGTTAGGGTTAGGGTTAGGGTTAGGGTTAGGGTTAGGGTTAGGGTTAGGGTTAGGGTTAGGGTTAGGGTTAGGGTTAGGGTTAGGGTTAGGGTTAGGGTTAGGGTTAGGGTTAGGGTTAGGGTTAGGGTTAGGGTTAGGGTTAGGGTTAGGGTTAGGGTTAGGGTTAGGGTTAGGGTTAGGGTTAGGGTTAGGGTTAGGGTTAGGGTTAGGGTTAGGGTTAGGGTTAGGGTTAGGGTTAGGGTTAGGGTTAGGGTTAGGGTTAGGGTTAGGGTTAGGGTTAGGGTTAGGGTTAGGGTTAGGGTTAGGGTTAGGGTTAGGGTTAGGGTTAGGGTTAGGGTTAGGGTTAGGGTTAGGGTTAGGGTTAGGGTTAGGGTTAGGGTTAGGGTTAGGGTTAGGGTTAGGGTTAGGGTTAGGGTTAGGGTTAGGGTTAGGGTTAGGGTTAGGGTTAGGGTTAGGGTTAGGGTTAGGGTTAGGGTTAGGGTTAGGGTTAGGGTTAGGGTTAGGGTTAGGGTTAGGGTTAGGGTTAGGGTTAGGGTTAGGGTTAGGGTTAGGGTTAGGGTTAGGGTTAGGGTTAGGGTTAGGGTTAGGGTTAGGGTTAGGGTTAGGGTTAGGGTTAGGGTTAGGGTTAGGGTTAGGGTTAGGGTTAGGGTTAGGGTTAGGGTTAGGGTTAGGGTTAGGGTTAGGGTTAGGGTTAGGGTTAGGGTTAGGGTTAGGGTTAGGGTTAGGGTTAGGGTTAGGGTTAGGGTTAGGGTTAGGGTTAGGGTTAGGGTTAGGGTTAGGGTTAGGGTTAGGGTTAGGGTTAGGGTTAGGGTTAGGGTTAGGGTTAGGGTTAGGGTTAGGGTTAGGGTTAGGGTTAGGGTTAGGGTTAGGGTTAGGGTTAGGGTTAGGGTTAGGGTTAGGGTTAGGGTTAGGGTTAGGGTTAGGGTTAGGGTTAGGGTTAGGGTTAGGGTTAGGGTTAGGGTTAGGGTTAGGGTTAGGGTTAGGGTTAGGGTTAGGGTTAGGGTTAGGGTTAGGGTTAGGGTTAGGGTTAGGGTTAGGGTTAGGGTTAGGGTTAGGGTTAGGGTTAGGGTTAGGGTTAGGGTTAGGGTTAGGGTTAGGGTTAGGGTTAGGGTTAGGGTTAGGGTTAGGGTTAGGGTTAGGGTTAGGGTTAGGGTTAGGGTTAGGGTTAGGGTTAGGGTTAGGGTTAGGGTTAGGGTTAGGGTTAGGGTTAGGGTTAGGGTTAGGGTTAGGGTTAGGGTTAGGGTTAGGGTTAGGGTTAGGGTTAGGGTTAGGGTTAGGGTTAGGGTTAGGGTTAGGGTTAGGGTTAGGGTTAGGGTTAGGGTTAGGGTTAGGGTTAGGGTTAGGGTTAGGGTTAGGGTTAGGGTTAGGGTTAGGGTTAGGGTTAGGGTTAGGGTTAGGGTTAGGGTTAGGGTTAGGGTTAGGGTTAGGGTTAGGGTTAGGGTTAGGGTTAGGGTTAGGGTTAGGGTTAGGGTTAGGGTTAGGGTTAGGGTTAGGGTTAGGGTTAGGGTTAGGGTTAGGGTTAGGGTTAGGGTTAGGGTTAGGGTTAGGGTTAGGGTTAGGGTTAGGGTTAGGGTTAGGGTTAGGGTTAGGGTTAGGGTTAGGGTTAGGGTTAGGGTTAGGGTTAGGGTTAGGGTTAGGGTTAGGGTTAGGGTTAGGGTTAGGGTTAGGGTTAGGGTTAGGGTTAGGGTTAGGGTTAGGGTTAGGGTTAGGGTTAGGGTTAGGGTTAGGGTTAGGGTTAGGGTTAGGGTTAGGGTTAGGGTTAGGGTTAGGGTTAGGGTTAGGGTTAGGGTTAGGGTTAGGGTTAGGGTTAGGGTTAGGGTTAGGGTTAGGGTTAGGGTTAGGGTTAGGGTTAGGGTTAGGGTTAGGGTTAGGGTTAGGGTTAGGGTTAGGGTTAGGGTTAGGGTTAGGGTTAGGGTTAGGGTTAGGGTTAGGGTTAGGGTTAGGGTTAGGGTTAGGGTTAGGGTTAGGGTTAGGGTTAGGGTTAGGGTTAGGGTTAGGGTTAGGGTTAGGGTTAGGGTTAGGGTTAGGGTTAGGGTTAGGGTTAGGGTTAGGGTTAGGGTTAGGGTTAGGGTTAGGGTTAGGGTTAGGGTTAGGGTTAGGGTTAGGGTTAGGGTTAGGGTTAGGGTTAGGGTTAGGGTTAGGGTTAGGGTTAGGGTTAGGGTTAGGGTTAGGGTTAGGGTTAGGGTTAGGGTTAGGGTTAGGGTTAGGGTTAGGGTTAGGGTTAGGGTTAGGGTTAGGGTTAGGGTTAGGGTTAGGGTTAGGGTTAGGGTTAGGGTTAGGGTTAGGGTTAGGGTTAGGGTTAGGGTTAGGGTTAGGGTTAGGGTTAGGGTTAGGGTTAGGGTTAGGGTTAGGGTTAGGGTTAGGGTTAGGGTTAGGGTTAGGGTTAGGGTTAGGGTTAGGGTTAGGGTTAGGGTTAGGGTTAGGGTTAGGGTTAGGGTTAGGGTTAGGGTTAGGGTTAGGGTTAGGGTTAGGGTTAGGGTTAGGGTTAGGGTTAGGGTTAGGGTTAGGGTTAGGGTTAGGGTTAGGGTTAGGGTTAGGGTTAGGGTTAGGGTTAGGGTTAGGGTTAGGGTTAGGGTTAGGGTTAGGGT
This sequence comes from Heloderma suspectum, assembly GCF_057233095.1. Taxonomy (NCBI): domain Eukaryota; kingdom Metazoa; phylum Chordata; class Lepidosauria; order Squamata; family Helodermatidae; genus Heloderma; species Heloderma suspectum. The sequence continues at coordinate 408,130,705 of NC_139459.1, forward strand.
TAGGGTTAGGGTTAGGGTTAGGGTTAGGGTTAGGGTTAGGGTTAGGGTTAGGGTTAGGGTTAGGGTTAGGGTTAGGGTTAGGGTTAGGGTTAGGGTTAGGGTTAGGGTTAGGGTTAGGGTTAGGGTTAGGGTTAGGGTTAGGGTTAGGGTTAGGGTTAGGGTTAGGGTTAGGGTTAGGGTTAGGGTTAGGGTTAGGGTTAGGGTTAGGGTTAGGGTTAGGGTTAGGGTTAGGGTTAGGGTTAGGGTTAGGGTTAGGGTTAGGGTTAGGGTTAGGGTTAGGGTTAGGGTTAGGGTTAGGGTTAGGGTTAGGGTTAGGGTTAGGGTTAGGGTTAGGGTTAGGGTTAGGGTTAGGGTTAGGGTTAGGGTTAGGGTTAGGGTTAGGGTTAGGGTTAGGGTTAGGGTTAGGGTTAGGGTTAGGGTTAGGGTTAGGGTTAGGGTTAGGGTTAGGGTTAGGGTTAGGGTTAGGGTTAGGGTTAGGGTTAGGGTTAGGGTTAGGGTTAGGGTTAGGGTTAGGGTTAGGGTTAGGGTTAGGGTTAGGGTTAGGGTTAGGGTTAGGGTTAGGGTTAGGGTTAGGGTTAGGGTTAGGGTTAGGGTTAGGGTTAGGGTTAGGGTTAGGGTTAGGGTTAGGGTTAGGGTTAGGGTTAGGGTTAGGGTTAGGGTTAGGGTTAGGGTTAGGGTTAGGGTTAGGGTTAGGGTTAGGGTTAGGGTTAGGGTTAGGGTTAGGGTTAGGGTTAGGGTTAGGGTTAGGGTTAGGGTTAGGGTTAGGGTTAGGGTTAGGGTTAGGGTTAGGGTTAGGGTTAGGGTTAGGGTTAGGGTTAGGGTTAGGGTTAGGGTTAGGGTTAGGGTTAGGGTTAGGGTTAGGGTTAGGGTTAGGGTTAGGGTTAGGGTTAGGGTTAGGGTTAGGGTTAGGGTTAGGGTTAGGGTTAGGGTTAGGGTTAGGGTTAGGGTTAGGGTTAGGGTTAGGGTTAGGGTTAGGGTTAGGGTTAGGGTTAGGGTTAGGGTTAGGGTTAGGGTTAGGGTTAGGGTTAGGGTTAGGGTTAGGGTTAGGGTTAGGGTTAGGGTTAGGGTTAGGGTTAGGGTTAGGGTTAGGGTTAGGGTTAGGGTTAGGGTTAGGGTTAGGGTTAGGGTTAGGGTTAGGGTTAGGGTTAGGGTTAGGGTTAGGGTTAGGGTTAGGGTTAGGGTTAGGGTTAGGGTTAGGGTTAGGGTTAGGGTTAGGGTTAGGGTTAGGGTTAGGGTTAGGGTTAGGGTTAGGGTTAGGGTTAGGGTTAGGGTTAGGGTTAGGGTTAGGGTTAGGGTTAGGGTTAGGGTTAGGGTTAGGGTTAGGGTTAGGGTTAGGGTTAGGGTTAGGGTTAGGGTTAGGGTTAGGGTTAGGGTTAGGGTTAGGGTTAGGGTTAGGGTTAGGGTTAGGGTTAGGGTTAGGGTTAGGGTTAGGGTTAGGGTTAGGGTTAGGGTTAGGGTTAGGGTTAGGGTTAGGGTTAGGGTTAGGGTTAGGGTTAGGGTTAGGGTTAGGGTTAGGGTTAGGGTTAGGGTTAGGGTTAGGGTTAGGGTTAGGGTTAGGGTTAGGGTTAGGGTTAGGGTTAGGGTTAGGGTTAGGGTTAGGGTTAGGGTTAGGGTTAGGGTTAGGGTTAGGGTTAGGGTTAGGGTTAGGGTTAGGGTTAGGGTTAGGGTTAGGGTTAGGGTTAGGGTTAGGGTTAGGGTTAGGGTTAGGGTTAGGGTTAGGGTTAGGGTTAGGGTTAGGGTTAGGGTTAGGGTTAGGGTTAGGGTTAGGGTTAGGGTTAGGGTTAGGGTTAGGGTTAGGGTTAGGGTTAGGGTTAGGGTTAGGGTTAGGGTTAGGGTTAGGGTTAGGGTTAGGGTTAGGGTTAGGGTTAGGGTTAGGGTTAGGGTTAGGGTTAGGGTTAGGGTTAGGGTTAGGGTTAGGGTTAGGGTTAGGGTTAGGGTTAGGGTTAGGGTTAGGGTTAGGGTTAGGGTTAGGGTTAGGGTTAGGGTTAGGGTTAGGGTTAGGGTTAGGGTTAGGGTTAGGGTTAGGGTTAGGGTTAGGGTTAGGGTTAGGGTTAGGGTTAGGGTTAGGGTTAGGGTTAGGGTTAGGGTTAGGGTTAGGGTTAGGGTTAGGGTTAGGGTTAGGGTTAGGGTTAGGGTTAGGGTTAGGGTTAGGGTTAGGGTTAGGGTTAGGGTTAGGGTTAGGGTTAGGGTTAGGGTTAGGGTTAGGGTTAGGGTTAGGGTTAGGGTTAGGGTTAGGGTTAGGGTTAGGGTTAGGGTTAGGGTTAGGGTTAGGGTTAGGGTTAGGGTTAGGGTTAGGGTTAGGGTTAGGGTTAGGGTTAGGGTTAGGGTTAGGGTTAGGGTTAGGGTTAGGGTTAGGGTTAGGGTTAGGGTTAGGGTTAGGGTTAGGGTTAGGGTTAGGGTTAGGGTTAGGGTTAGGGTTAGGGTTAGGGTTAGGGTTAGGGTTAGGGTTAGGGTTAGGGTTAGGGTTAGGGTTAGGGTTAGGGTTAGGGTTAGGGTTAGGGTTAGGGTTAGGGTTAGGGTTAGGGTTAGGGTTAGGGTTAGGGTTAGGGTTAGGGTTAGGGTTAGGGTTAGGGTTAGGGTTAGGGTTAGGGTTAGGGTTAGGGTTAGGGTTAGGGTTAGGGTTAGGGTTAGGGTTAGGGTTAGGGTTAGGGTTAGGGTTAGGGTTAGGGTTAGGGTTAGGGTTAGGGTTAGGGTTAGGGTTAGGGTTAGGGTTAGGGTTAGGGTTAGGGTTAGGGTTAGGGTTAGGGTTAGGGTTAGGGTTAGGGTTAGGGTTAGGGTTAGGGTTAGGGTTAGGGTTAGGGTTAGGGTTAGGGTTAGGGTTAGGGTTAGGGTTAGGGTTAGGGTTAGGGTTAGGGTTAGGGTTAGGGTTAGGGTTAGGGTTAGGGTTAGGGTTAGGGTTAGGGTTAGGGTTAGGGTTAGGGTTAGGGTTAGGGTTAGGGTTAGGGTTAGGGTTAGGGTTAGGGTTAGGGTTAGGGTTAGGGTTAGGGTTAGGGTTAGGGTTAGGGTTAGGGTTAGGGTTAGGGTTAGGGTTAGGGTTAGGGTTAGGGTTAGGGTTAGGGTTAGGGTTAGGGTTAGGGTTAGGGTTAGGGTTAGGGTTAGGGTTAGGGTTAGGGTTAGGGTTAGGGTTAGGGTTAGGGTTAGGGTTAGGGTTAGGGTTAGGGTTAGGGTTAGGGTTAGGGTTAGGGTTAGGGTTAGGGTTAGGGTTAGGGTTAGGGTTAGGGTTAGGGTTAGGGTTAGGGTTAGGGTTAGGGTTAGGGTTAGGGTTAGGGTTAGGGTTAGGGTTAGGGTTAGGGTTAGGGTTAGGGTTAGGGTTAGGGTTAGGGTTAGGGTTAGGGTTAGGGTTAGGGTTAGGGTTAGGGTTAGGGTTAGGGTTAGGGTTAGGGTTAGGGTTAGGGTTAGGGTTAGGGTTAGGGTTAGGGTTAGGGTTAGGGTTAGGGTTAGGGTTAGGGTTAGGGTTAGGGTTAGGGTTAGGGTTAGGGTTAGGGTTAGGGTTAGGGTTAGGGTTAGGGTTAGGGTTAGGGTTAGGGTTAGGGTTAGGGTTAGGGTTAGGGTTAGGGTTAGGGTTAGGGTTAGGGTTAGGGTTAGGGTTAGGGTTAGGGTTAGGGTTAGGGTTAGGGTTAGGGTTAGGGTTAGGGTTAGGGTTAGGGTTAGGGTTAGGGTTAGGGTTAGGGTTAGGGTTAGGGTTAGGGTTAGGGTTAGGGTTAGGGTTAGGGTTAGGGTTAGGGTTAGGGTTAGGGTTAGGGTTAGGGTTAGGGTTAGGGTTAGGGTTAGGGTTAGGGTTAGGGTTAGGGTTAGGGTTAGGGTTAGGGTTAGGGTTAGGGTTAGGGTTAGGGTTAGGGTTAGGGTTAGGGTTAGGGTTAGGGTTAGGGTTAGGGTTAGGGTTAGGGTTAGGGTTAGGGTTAGGGTTAGGGTTAGGGTTAGGGTTAGGGTTAGGGTTAGGGTTAGGGTTAGGGTTAGGGTTAGGGTTAGGGTTAGGGTTAGGGTTAGGGTTAGGGTTAGGGTTAGGGTTAGGGTTAGGGTTAGGGTTAGGGTTAGGGTTAGGGTTAGGGTTAGGGTTAGGGTTAGGGTTAGGGTTAGGGTTAGGGTTAGGGTTAGGGTTAGGGTTAGGGTTAGGGTTAGGGTTAGGGTTAGGGTTAGGGTTAGGGTTAGGGTTAGGGTTAGGGTTAGGGTTAGGGTTAGGGTTAGGGTTAGGGTTAGGGTTAGGGTTAGGGTTAGGGTTAGGGTTAGGGTTAGGGTTAGGGTTAGGGTTAGGGTTAGGGTTAGGGTTAGGGTTAGGGTTAGGGTTAGGGTTAGGGTTAGGGTTAGGGTTAGGGTTAGGGTTAGGGTTAGGGTTAGGGTTAGGGTTAGGGTTAGGGTTAGGGTTAGGGTTAGGGTTAGGGTTAGGGTTAGGGTTAGGGTTAGGGTTAGGGTTAGGGTTAGGGTTAGGGTTAGGGTTAGGGTTAGGGTTAGGGTTAGGGTTAGGGTTAGGGTTAGGGTTAGGGTTAGGGTTAGGGTTAGGGTTAGGGTTAGGGTTAGGGTTAGGGTTAGGGTTAGGGTTAGGGTTAGGGTTAGGGTTAGGGTTAGGGTTAGGGTTAGGGTTAGGGTTAGGGTTAGGGTTAGGGTTAGGGTTAGGGTTAGGGTTAGGGTTAGGGTTAGGGTTAGGGTTAGGGTTAGGGTTAGGGTTAGGGTTAGGGTTAGGGTTAGGGTTAGGGTTAGGGTTAGGGTTAGGGTTAGGGTTAGGGTTAGGGTTAGGGTTAGGGTTAGGGTTAGGGTTAGGGTTAGGGTTAGGGTTAGGGTTAGGGTTAGGGTTAGGGTTAGGGTTAGGGTTAGGGTTAGGGTTAGGGTTAGGGTTAGGGTTAGGGTTAGGGTTAGGGTTAGGGTTAGGGTTAGGGTTAGGGTTAGGGTTAGGGTTAGGGTTAGGGTTAGGGTTAGGGTTAGGGTTAGGGTTAGGGTTAGGGTTAGGGTTAGGGTTAGGGTTAGGGTTAGGGTTAGGGTTAGGGTTAGGGTTAGGGTTAGGGTTAGGGTTAGGGTTAGGGTTAGGGTTAGGGTTAGGGTTAGGGTTAGGGTTAGGGTTAGGGTTAGGGTTAGGGTTAGGGTTAGGGTTAGGGTTAGGGTTAGGGTTAGGGTTAGGGTTAGGGTTAGGGTTAGGGTTAGGGTTAGGGTTAGGGTTAGGGTTAGGGTTAGGGTTAGGGTTAGGGTTAGGGTTAGGGTTAGGGTTAGGGTTAGGGTTAGGGTTAGGGTTAGGGTTAGGGTTAGGGTTAGGGTTAGGGTTAGGGTTAGGGTTAGGGTTAGGGTTAGGGTTAGGGTTAGGGTTAGGGTTAGGGTTAGGGTTAGGGTTAGGGTTAGGGTTAGGGTTAGGGTTAGGGTTAGGGTTAGGGTTAGGGTTAGGGTTAGGGTTAGGGTTAGGGTTAGGGTTAGGGTTAGGGTTAGGGTTAGGGTTAGGGTTAGGGTTAGGGTTAGGGTTAGGGTTAGGGTTAGGGTTAGGGTTAGGGTTAGGGTTAGGGTTAGGGTTAGGGTTAGGGTTAGGGTTAGGGTTAGGGTTAGGGTTAGGGTTAGGGTTAGGGTTAGGGTTAGGGTTAGGGTTAGGGTTAGGGTTAGGGTTAGGGTTAGGGTTAGGGTTAGGGTTAGGGTTAGGGTTAGGGTTAGGGTTAGGGTTAGGGTTAGGGTTAGGGTTAGGGTTAGGGTTAGGGTTAGGGTTAGGGTTAGGGTTAGGGTTAGGGTTAGGGTTAGGGTTAGGGTTAGGGTTAGGGTTAGGGTTAGGGTTAGGGTTAGGGTTAGGGTTAGGGTTAGGGTTAGGGTTAGGGTTAGGGTTAGGGTTAGGGTTAGGGTTAGGGTTAGGGTTAGGGTTAGGGTTAGGGTTAGGGTTAGGGTTAGGGTTAGGGTTAGGGTTAGGGTTAGGGTTAGGGTTAGGGTTAGGGTTAGGGTTAGGGTTAGGGTTAGGGTTAGGGTTAGGGTTAGGGTTAGGGTTAGGGTTAGGGTTAGGGTTAGGGTTAGGGTTAGGGTTAGGGTTAGGGTTAGGGTTAGGGTTAGGGTTAGGGTTAGGGTTAGGGTTAGGGTTAGGGTTAGGGTTAGGGTTAGGGTTAGGGTTAGGGTTAGGGTTAGGGTTAGGGTTAGGGTTAGGGTTAGGGTTAGGGTTAGGGTTAGGGTTAGGGTTAGGGTTAGGGTTAGGGTTAGGGTTAGGGTTAGGGTTAGGGTTAGGGTTAGGGTTAGGGTTAGGGTTAGGGTTAGGGTTAGGGTTAGGGTTAGGGTTAGGGTTAGGGTTAGGGTTAGGGTTAGGGTTAGGGTTAGGGTTAGGGTTAGGGTTAGGGTTAGGGTTAGGGTTAGGGTTAGGGTTAGGGTTAGGGTTAGGGTTAGGGTTAGGGTTAGGGTTAGGGTTAGGGTTAGGGTTAGGGTTAGGGTTAGGGTTAGGGTTAGGGTTAGGGTTAGGGTTAGGGTTAGGGTTAGGGTTAGGGTTAGGGTTAGGGTTAGGGTTAGGGTTAGGGTTAGGGTTAGGGTTAGGGTTAGGGTTAGGGTTAGGGTTAGGGTTAGGGTTAGGGTTAGGGTTAGGGTTAGGGTTAGGGTTAGGGTTAGGGTTAGGGTTAGGGTTAGGGTTAGGGTTAGGGTTAGGGTTAGGGTTAGGGTTAGGGTTAGGGTTAGGGTTAGGGTTAGGGTTAGGGTTAGGGTTAGGGTTAGGGTTAGGGTTAGGGTTAGGGTTAGGGTTAGGGTTAGGGTTAGGGTTAGGGTTAGGGTTAGGGTTAGGGTTAGGGTTAGGGTTAGGGTTAGGGTTAGGGTTAGGGTTAGGGTTAGGGTTAGGGTTAGGGTTAGGGTTAGGGTTAGGGTTAGGGTTAGGGTTAGGGTTAGGGTTAGGGTTAGGGTTAGGGTTAGGGTTAGGGTTAGGGTTAGGGTTAGGGTTAGGGTTAGGGTTAGGGTTAGGGTTAGGGTTAGGGTTAGGGTTAGGGTTAGGGTTAGGGTTAGGGTTAGGGTTAGGGTTAGGGTTAGGGTTAGGGTTAGGGTTAGGGTTAGGGTTAGGGTTAGGGTTAGGGTTAGGGTTAGGGTTAGGGTTAGGGTTAGGGTTAGGGTTAGGGTTAGGGTTAGGGTTAGGGTTAGGGTTAGGGTTAGGGTTAGGGTTAGGGTTAGGGTTAGGGTTAGGGTTAGGGTTAGGGTTAGGGTTAGGGTTAGGGTTAGGGTTAGGGTTAGGGTTAGGGTTAGGGTTAGGGTTAGGGTTAGGGTTAGGGTTAGGGTTAGGGTTAGGGTTAGGGTTAGGGTTAGGGTTAGGGTTAGGGTTAGGGTTAGGGTTAGGGTTAGGGTTAGGGTTAGGGTTAGGGTTAGGGTTAGGGTTAGGGTTAGGGTTAGGGTTAGGGTTAGGGTTAGGGTTAGGGTTAGGGTTAGGGTTAGGGTTAGGGTTAGGGTTAGGGTTAGGGTTAGGGTTAGGGTTAGGGTTAGGGTTAGGGTTAGGGTTAGGGTTAGGGTTAGGGTTAGGGTTAGGGTTAGGGTTAGGGTTAGGGTTAGGGTTAGGGTTAGGGTTAGGGTTAGGGTTAGGGTTAGGGTTAGGGTTAGGGTTAGGGTTAGGGTTAGGGTTAGGGTTAGGGTTAGGGTTAGGGTTAGGGTTAGGGTTAGGGTTAGGGTTAGGGTTAGGGTTAGGGTTAGGGTTAGGGTTAGGGTTAGGGTTAGGGTTAGGGTTAGGGTTAGGGTTAGGGTTAGGGTTAGGGTTAGGGTTAGGGTTAGGGTTAGGGTTAGGGTTAGGGTTAGGGTTAGGGTTAGGGTTAGGGTTAGGGTTAGGGTTAGGGTTAGGGTTAGGGTTAGGGTTAGGGTTAGGGTTAGGGTTAGGGTTAGGGTTAGGGTTAGGGTTAGGGTTAGGGTTAGGGTTAGGGTTAGGGTTAGGGTTAGGGTTAGGGTTAGGGTTAGGGTTAGGGTTAGGGTTAGGGTTAGGGTTAGGGTTAGGGTTAGGGTTAGGGTTAGGGTTAGGGTTAGGGTTAGGGTTAGGGTTAGGGTTAGGGTTAGGGTTAGGGTTAGGGTTAGGGTTAGGGTTAGGGTTAGGGTTAGGGTTAGGGTTAGGGTTAGGGTTAGGGTTAGGGTTAGGGTTAGGGTTAGGGTTAGGGTTAGGGTTAGGGTTAGGGTTAGGGTTAGGGTTAGGGTTAGGGTTAGGGTTAGGGTTAGGGTTAGGGTTAGGGTTAGGGTTAGGGTTAGGGTTAGGGTTAGGGTTAGGGTTAGGGTTAGGGTTAGGGTTAGGGTTAGGGTTAGGGTTAGGGTTAGGGTTAGGGTTAGGGTTAGGGTTAGGGTTAGGGTTAGGGTTAGGGTTAGGGTTAGGGTTAGGGTTAGGGTTAGGGTTAGGGTTAGGGTTAGGGTTAGGGTTAGGGTTAGGGTTAGGGTTAGGGTTAGGGTTAGGGTTAGGGTTAGGGTTAGGGTTAGGGTTAGGGTTAGGGTTAGGGTTAGGGTTAGGGTTAGGGTTAGGGTTAGGGTTAGGGTTAGGGTTAGGGTTAGGGTTAGGGTTAGGGTTAGGGTTAGGGTTAGGGTTAGGGTTAGGGTTAGGGTTAGGGTTAGGGTTAGGGTTAGGGTTAGGGTTAGGGTTAGGGTTAGGGTTAGGGTTAGGGTTAGGGTTAGGGTTAGGGTTAGGGTTAGGGTTAGGGTTAGGGTTAGGGTTAGGGTTAGGGTTAGGGTTAGGGTTAGGGTTAGGGTTAGGGTTAGGGTTAGGGTTAGGGTTAGGGTTAGGGTTAGGGTTAGGGTTAGGGTTAGGGTTAGGGTTAGGGTTAGGGTTAGGGTTAGGGTTAGGGTTAGGGTTAGGGTTAGGGTTAGGGTTAGGGTTAGGGTTAGGGTTAGGGTTAGGGTTAGGGTTAGGGTTAGGGTTAGGGTTAGGGTTAGGGTTAGGGTTAGGGTTAGGGTTAGGGTTAGGGTTAGGGTTAGGGTTAGGGTTAGGGTTAGGGTTAGGGTTAGGGTTAGGGTTAGGGTTAGGGTTAGGGTTAGGGTTAGGGTTAGGGTTAGGGTTAGGGTTAGGGTTAGGGTTAGGGTTAGGGTTAGGGTTAGGGTTAGGGTTAGGGTTAGGGTTAGGGTTAGGGTTAGGGTTAGGGTTAGGGTTAGGGTTAGGGTTAGGGTTAGGGTTAGGGTTAGGGTTAGGGTTAGGGTTAGGGTTAGGGTTAGGGTTAGGGTTAGGGTTAGGGTTAGGGTTAGGGTTAGGGTTAGGGTTAGGGTTAGGGTTAGGGTTAGGGTTAGGGTTAGGGTTAGGGTTAGGGTTAGGGTTAGGGTTAGGGTTAGGGTTAGGGTTAGGGTTAGGGTTAGGGTTAGGGTTAGGGTTAGGGTTAGGGTTAGGGTTAGGGTTAGGGTTAGGGTTAGGGTTAGGGTTAGGGTTAGGGTTAGGGTTAGGGTTAGGGTTAGGGTTAGGGTTAGGGTTAGGGTTAGGGTTAGGGTTAGGGTTAGGGTTAGGGTTAGGGTTAGGGTTAGGGTTAGGGTTAGGGTTAGGGTTAGGGTTAGGGTTAGGGTTAGGGTTAGGGTTAGGGTTAGGGTTAGGGTTAGGGTTAGGGTTAGGGTTAGGGTTAGGGTTAGGGTTAGGGTTAGGGTTAGGGTTAGGGTTAGGGTTAGGGTTAGGGTTAGGGTTAGGGTTAGGGTTAGGGTTAGGGTTAGGGTTAGGGTTAGGGTTAGGGTTAGGGTTAGGGTTAGGGTTAGGGTTAGGGTTAGGGTTAGGGTTAGGGTTAGGGTTAGGGTTAGGGTTAGGGTTAGGGTTAGGGTTAGGGTTAGGGTTAGGGTTAGGGTTAGGGTTAGGGTTAGGGTTAGGGTTAGGGTTAGGGTTAGGGTTAGGGTTAGGGTTAGGGTTAGGGTTAGGGTTAGGGTTAGGGTTAGGGTTAGGGTTAGGGTTAGGGTTAGGGTTAGGGTTAGGGTTAGGGTTAGGGTTAGGGTTAGGGTTAGGGTTAGGGTTAGGGTTAGGGTTAGGGTTAGGGTTAGGGTTAGGGTTAGGGTTAGGGTTAGGGTTAGGGTTAGGGTTAGGGTTAGGGTTAGGGTTAGGGTTAGGGTTAGGGTTAGGGTTAGGGTTAGGGTTAGGGTTAGGGTTAGGGTTAGGGTTAGGGTTAGGGTTAGGGTTAGGGTTAGGGTTAGGGTTAGGGTTAGGGTTAGGGTTAGGGTTAGGGTTAGGGTTAGGGTTAGGGTTAGGGTTAGGGTTAGGGTTAGGGTTAGGGTTAGGGTTAGGGTTAGGGTTAGGGTTAGGGTTAGGGTTAGGGTTAGGGTTAGGGTTAGGGTTAGGGTTAGGGTTAGGGTTAGGGTTAGGGTTAGGGTTAGGGTTAGGGTTAGGGTTAGGGTTAGGGTTAGGGTTAGGGTTAGGGTTAGGGTTAGGGTTAGGGTTAGGGTTAGGGTTAGGGTTAGGGTTAGGGTTAGGGTTAGGGTTAGGGTTAGGGTTAGGGTTAGGGTTAGGGTTAGGGTTAGGGTTAGGGTTAGGGTTAGGGTTAGGGTTAGGGTTAGGGTTAGGGTTAGGGTTAGGGTTAGGGTTAGGGTTAGGGTTAGGGTTAGGGTTAGGGTTAGGGTTAGGGTTAGGGTTAGGGTTAGGGTTAGGGTTAGGGTTAGGGTTAGGGTTAGGGTTAGGGTTAGGGTTAGGGTTAGGGTTAGGGTTAGGGTTAGGGTTAGGGTTAGGGTTAGGGTTAGGGTTAGGGTTAGGGTTAGGGTTAGGGTTAGGGTTAGGGTTAGGGTTAGGGTTAGGGTTAGGGTTAGGGTTAGGGTTAGGGTTAGGGTTAGGGTTAGGGTTAGGGTTAGGGTTAGGGTTAGGGTTAGGGTTAGGGTTAGGGTTAGGGTTAGGGTTAGGGTTAGGGTTAGGGTTAGGGTTAGGGTTAGGGTTAGGGTTAGGGTTAGGGTTAGGGTTAGGGTTAGGGTTAGGGTTAGGGTTAGGGTTAGGGTTAGGGTTAGGGTTAGGGTTAGGGTTAGGGTTAGGGTTAGGGTTAGGGTTAGGGTTAGGGTTAGGGTTAGGGTTAGGGTTAGGGTTAGGGTTAGGGTTAGGGTTAGGGTTAGGGTTAGGGTTAGGGTTAGGGTTAGGGTTAGGGTTAGGGTTAGGGTTAGGGTTAGGGTTAGGGTTAGGGTTAGGGTTAGGGTTAGGGTTAGGGTTAGGGTTAGGGTTAGGGTTAGGGTTAGGGTTAGGGTTAGGGTTAGGGTTAGGGTTAGGGTTAGGGTTAGGGTTAGGGTTAGGGTTAGGGTTAGGGTTAGGGTTAGGGTTAGGGTTAGGGTTAGGGTTAGGGTTAGGGTTAGGGTTAGGGTTAGGGTTAGGGTTAGGGTTAGGGTTAGGGTTAGGGTTAGGGTTAGGGTTAGGGTTAGGGTTAGGGTTAGGGTTAGGGTTAGGGTTAGGGTTAGGGTTAGGGTTAGGGTTAGGGTTAGGGTTAGGGTTAGGGTTAGGGTTAGGGTTAGGGTTAGGGTTAGGGTTAGGGTTAGGGTTAGGGTTAGGGTTAGGGTTAGGGTTAGGGTTAGGGTTAGGGTTAGGGTTAGGGTTAGGGTTAGGGTTAGGGTTAGGGTTAGGGTTAGGGTTAGGGTTAGGGTTAGGGTTAGGGTTAGGGTTAGGGTTAGGGTTAGGGTTAGGGTTAGGGTTAGGGTTAGGGTTAGGGTTAGGGTTAGGGTTAGGGTTAGGGTTAGGGTTAGGGTTAGGGTTAGGGTTAGGGTTAGGGTTAGGGTTAGGGTTAGGGTTAGGGTTAGGGTTAGGGTTAGGGTTAGGGTTAGGGTTAGGGTTAGGGTTAGGGTTAGGGTTAGGGTTAGGGTTAGGGTTAGGGTTAGGGTTAGGGTTAGGGTTAGGGTTAGGGTTAGGGTTAGGGTTAGGGTTAGGGTTAGGGTTAGGGTTAGGGTTAGGGTTAGGGTTAGGGTTAGGGTTAGGGTTAGGGTTAGGGTTAGGGTTAGGGTTAGGGTTAGGGTTAGGGTTAGGGTTAGGGTTAGGGTTAGGGTTAGGGTTAGGGTTAGGGTTAGGGTTAGGGTTAGGGTTAGGGTTAGGGTTAGGGTTAGGGTTAGGGTTAGGGTTAGGGTTAGGGTTAGGGTTAGGGTTAGGGTTAGGGTTAGGGTTAGGGTTAGGGTTAGGGTTAGGGTTAGGGTTAGGGTTAGGGTTAGGGTTAGGGTTAGGGTTAGGGTTAGGGTTAGGGTTAGGGTTAGGGTTAGGGTTAGGGTTAGGGTTAGGGTTAGGGTTAGGGTTAGGGTTAGGGTTAGGGTTAGGGTTAGGGTTAGGGTTAGGGTTAGGGTTAGGGTTAGGGTTAGGGTTAGGGTTAGGGTTAGGGTTAGGGTTAGGGTTAGGGTTAGGGTTAGGGTTAGGGTTAGGGTTAGGGTTAGGGTTAGGGTTAGGGTTAGGGTTAGGGTTAGGGTTAGGGTTAGGGTTAGGGTTAGGGTTAGGGTTAGGGTTAGGGTTAGGGTTAGGGTTAGGGTTAGGGTTAGGGTTAGGGTTAGGGTTAGGGTTAGGGTTAGGGTTAGGGTTAGGGTTAGGGTTAGGGTTAGGGTTAGGGTTAGGGTTAGGGTTAGGGTTAGGGTTAGGGTTAGGGTTAGGGTTAGGGTTAGGGTTAGGGTTAGGGTTAGGGTTAGGGTTAGGGTTAGGGTTAGGGTTAGGGTTAGGGTTAGGGTTAGGGTTAGGGTTAGGGTTAGGGTTAGGGTTAGGGTTAGGGTTAGGGTTAGGGTTAGGGTTAGGGTTAGGGTTAGGGTTAGGGTTAGGGTTAGGGTTAGGGTTAGGGTTAGGGTTAGGGTTAGGGTTAGGGTTAGGGTTAGGGTTAGGGTTAGGGTTAGGGTTAGGGTTAGGGTTAGGGTTAGGGTTAGGGTTAGGGTTAGGGTTAGGGTTAGGGTTAGGGTTAGGGTTAGGGTTAGGGTTAGGGTTAGGGTTAGGGTTAGGGTTAGGGTTAGGGTTAGGGTTAGGGTTAGGGTTAGGGTTAGGGTTAGGGTTAGGGTTAGGGTTAGGGTTAGGGTTAGGGTTAGGGTTAGGGTTAGGGTTAGGGTTAGGGTTAGGGTTAGGGTTAGGGTTAGGGTTAGGGTTAGGGTTAGGGTTAGGGTTAGGGTTAGGGTTAGGGTTAGGGTTAGGGTTAGGGTTAGGGTTAGGGTTAGGGTTAGGGTTAGGGTTAGGGTTAGGGTTAGGGTTAGGGTTAGGGTTAGGGTTAGGGTTAGGGTTAGGGTTAGGGTTAGGGTTAGGGTTAGGGTTAGGGTTAGGGTTAGGGTTAGGGTTAGGGTTAGGGTTAGGGTTAGGGTTAGGGTTAGGGTTAGGGTTAGGGTTAGGGTTAGGGTTAGGGTTAGGGTTAGGGTTAGGGTTAGGGTTAGGGTTAGGGTTAGGGTTAGGGTTAGGGTTAGGGTTAGGGTTAGGGTTAGGGTTAGGGTTAGGGTTAGGGTTAGGGTTAGGGTTAGGGTTAGGGTTAGGGTTAGGGTTAGGGTTAGGGTTAGGGTTAGGGTTAGGGTTAGGGTTAGGGTTAGGGTTAGGGTTAGGGTTAGGGTTAGGGTTAGGGTTAGGGTTAGGGTTAGGGTTAGGGTTAGGGTTAGGGTTAGGGTTAGGGTTAGGGTTAGGGTTAGGGTTAGGGTTAGGGTTAGGGTTAGGGTTAGGGTTAGGGTTAGGGTTAGGGTTAGGGTTAGGGTTAGGGTTAGGGTTAGGGTTAGGGTTAGGGTTAGGGTTAGGGTTAGGGTTAGGGTTAGGGTTAGGGTTAGGGTTAGGGTTAGGGTTAGGGTTAGGGTTAGGGTTAGGGTTAGGGTTAGGGTTAGGGTTAGGGTTAGGGTTAGGGTTAGGGTTAGGGTTAGGGTTAGGGTTAGGGTTAGGGTTAGGGTTAGGGTTAGGGTTAGGGTTAGGGTTAGGGTTAGGGTTAGGGTTAGGGTTAGGGTTAGGGTTAGGGTTAGGGTTAGGGTTAGGGTTAGGGTTAGGGTTAGGGTTAGGGTTAGGGTTAGGGTTAGGGTTAGGGTTAGGGTTAGGGTTAGGGTTAGGGTTAGGGTTAGGGTTAGGGTTAGGGTTAGGGTTAGGGTTAGGGTTAGGGTTAGGGTTAGGGTTAGGGTTAGGGTTAGGGTTAGGGTTAGGGTTAGGGTTAGGGTTAGGGTTAGGGTTAGGGTTAGGGTTAGGGTTAGGGTTAGGGTTAGGGTTAGGGTTAGGGTTAGGGTTAGGGTTAGGGTTAGGGTTAGGGTTAGGGTTAGGGTTAGGGTTAGGGTTAGGGTTAGGGTTAGGGTTAGGGTTAGGGTTAGGGTTAGGGTTAGGGTTAGGGTTAGGGTTAGGGTTAGGGTTAGGGTTAGGGTTAGGGTTAGGGTTAGGGTTAGGGTTAGGGTTAGGGTTAGGGTTAGGGTTAGGGTTAGGGTTAGGGTTAGGGTTAGGGTTAGGGTTAGGGTTAGGGTTAGGGTTAGGGTTAGGGTTAGGGTTAGGGTTAGGGTTAGGGTTAGGGTTAGGGTTAGGGTTAGGGTTAGGGTTAGGGTTAGGGTTAGGGTTAGGGTTAGGGTTAGGGTTAGGGTTAGGGTTAGGGTTAGGGTTAGGGTTAGGGTTAGGGTTAGGGTTAGGGTTAGGGTTAGGGTTAGGGTTAGGGTTAGGGTTAGGGTTAGGGTTAGGGTTAGGGTTAGGGTTAGGGTTAGGGTTAGGGTTAGGGTTAGGGTTAGGGTTAGGGTTAGGGTTAGGGTTAGGGTTAGGGTTAGGGTTAGGGTTAGGGTTAGGGTTAGGGTTAGGGTTAGGGTTAGGGTTAGGGTTAGGGTTAGGGTTAGGGTTAGGGTTAGGGTTAGGGTTAGGGTTAGGGTTAGGGTTAGGGTTAGGGTTAGGGTTAGGGTTAGGGTTAGGGTTAGGGTTAGGGTTAGGGTTAGGGTTAGGGTTAGGGTTAGGGTTAGGGTTAGGGTTAGGGTTAGGGTTAGGGTTAGGGTTAGGGTTAGGGTTAGGGTTAGGGTTAGGGTTAGGGTTAGGGTTAGGGTTAGGGTTAGGGTTAGGGTTAGGGTTAGGGTTAGGGTTAGGGTTAGGGTTAGGGTTAGGGTTAGGGTTAGGGTTAGGGTTAGGGTTAGGGTTAGGGTTAGGGTTAGGGTTAGGGTTAGGGTTAGGGTTAGGGTTAGGGTTAGGGTTAGGGTTAGGGTTAGGGTTAGGGTTAGGGTTAGGGTTAGGGTTAGGGTTAGGGTTAGGGTTAGGGTTAGGGTTAGGGTTAGGGTTAGGGTTAGGGTTAGGGTTAGGGTTAGGGTTAGGGTTAGGGTTAGGGTTAGGGTTAGGGTTAGGGTTAGGGTTAGGGTTAGGGTTAGGGTTAGGGTTAGGGTTAGGGTTAGGGTTAGGGTTAGGGTTAGGGTTAGGGTTAGGGTTAGGGTTAGGGTTAGGGTTAGGGTTAGGGTTAGGGTTAGGGTTAGGGTTAGGGTTAGGGTTAGGGTTAGGGTTAGGGTTAGGGTTAGGGTTAGGGTTAGGGTTAGGGTTAGGGTTAGGGTTAGGGTTAGGGTTAGGGTTAGGGTTAGGGTTAGGGTTAGGGTTAGGGTTAGGGTTAGGGTTAGGGTTAGGGTTAGGGTTAGGGTTAGGGTTAGGGTTAGGGTTAGGGTTAGGGTTAGGGTTAGGGTTAGGGTTAGGGTTAGGGTTAGGGTTAGGGTTAGGGTTAGGGTTAGGGTTAGGGTTAGGGTTAGGGTTAGGGTTAGGGTTAGGGTTAGGGTTAGGGTTAGGGTTAGGGTTAGGGTTAGGGTTAGGGTTAGGGTTAGGGTTAGGGTTAGGGTTAGGGTTAGGGTTAGGGTTAGGGTTAGGGTTAGGGTTAGGGTTAGGGTTAGGGTTAGGGTTAGGGTTAGGGTTAGGGTTAGGGTTAGGGTTAGGGTTAGGGTTAGGGTTAGGGTTAGGGTTAGGGTTAGGGTTAGGGTTAGGGTTAGGGTTAGGGTTAGGGTTAGGGTTAGGGTTAGGGTTAGGGTTAGGGTTAGGGTTAGGGTTAGGGTTAGGGTTAGGGTTAGGGTTAGGGTTAGGGTTAGGGTTAGGGTTAGGGTTAGGGTTAGGGTTAGGGTTAGGGTTAGGGTTAGGGTTAGGGTTAGGGTTAGGGTTAGGGTTAGGGTTAGGGTTAGGGTTAGGGTTAGGGTTAGGGTTAGGGTTAGGGTTAGGGTTAGGGTTAGGGTTAGGGTTAGGGTTAGGGTTAGGGTTAGGGTTAGGGTTAGGGTTAGGGTTAGGGTTAGGGTTAGGGTTAGGGTTAGGGTTAGGGTTAGGGTTAGGGTTAGGGTTAGGGTTAGGGTTAGGGTTAGGGTTAGGGTTAGGGTTAGGGTTAGGGTTAGGGTTAGGGTTAGGGTTAGGGTTAGGGTTAGGGTTAGGGTTAGGGTTAGGGTTAGGGTTAGGGTTAGGGTTAGGGTTAGGGTTAGGGTTAGGGTTAGGGTTAGGGTTAGGGTTAGGGTTAGGGTTAGGGTTAGGGTTAGGGTTAGGGTTAGGGTTAGGGTTAGGGTTAGGGTTAGGGTTAGGGTTAGGGTTAGGGTTAGGGTTAGGGTTAGGGTTAGGGTTAGGGTTAGGGTTAGGGTTAGGGTTAGGGTTAGGGTTAGGGTTAGGGTTAGGGTTAGGGTTAGGGTTAGGGTTAGGGTTAGGGTTAGGGTTAGGGTTAGGGTTAGGGTTAGGGTTAGGGTTAGGGTTAGGGTTAGGGTTAGGGTTAGGGTTAGGGTTAGGGTTAGGGTTAGGGTTAGGGTTAGGGTTAGGGTTAGGGTTAGGGTTAGGGTTAGGGTTAGGGTTAGGGTTAGGGTTAGGGTTAGGGTTAGGGTTAGGGTTAGGGTTAGGGTTAGGGTTAGGGTTAGGGTTAGGGTTAGGGTTAGGGTTAGGGTTAGGGTTAGGGTTAGGGTTAGGGTTAGGGTTAGGGTTAGGGTTAGGGTTAGGGTTAGGGTTAGGGTTAGGGTTAGGGTTAGGGTTAGGGTTAGGGTTAGGGTTAGGGTTAGGGTTAGGGTTAGGGTTAGGGTTAGGGTTAGGGTTAGGGTTAGGGTTAGGGTTAGGGTTAGGGTTAGGGTTAGGGTTAGGGTTAGGGTTAGGGTTAGGGTTAGGGTTAGGGTTAGGGTTAGGGTTAGGGTTAGGGTTAGGGTTAGGGTTAGGGTTAGGGTTAGGGTTAGGGTTAGGGTTAGGGTTAGGGTTAGGGTTAGGGTTAGGGTTAGGGTTAGGGTTAGGGTTAGGGTTAGGGTTAGGGTTAGGGTTAGGGTTAGGGTTAGGGTTAGGGTTAGGGTTAGGGTTAGGGTTAGGGTTAGGGTTAGGGTTAGGGTTAGGGTTAGGGTTAGGGTTAGGGTTAGGGTTAGGGTTAGGGTTAGGGTTAGGGTTAGGGTTAGGGTTAGGGTTAGGGTTAGGGTTAGGGTTAGGGTTAGGGTTAGGGTTAGGGTTAGGGTTAGGGTTAGGGTTAGGGTTAGGGTTAGGGTTAGGGTTAGGGTTAGGGTTAGGGTTAGGGTTAGGGTTAGGGTTAGGGTTAGGGTTAGGGTTAGGGTTAGGGTTAGGGTTAGGGTTAGGGTTAGGGTTAGGGTTAGGGTTAGGGTTAGGGTTAGGGTTAGGGTTAGGGTTAGGGTTAGGGTTAGGGTTAGGGTTAGGGTTAGGGTTAGGGTTAGGGTTAGGGTTAGGGTTAGGGTTAGGGTTAGGGTTAGGGTTAGGGTTAGGGTTAGGGTTAGGGTTAGGGTTAGGGTTAGGGTTAGGGTTAGGGTTAGGGTTAGGGTTAGGGTTAGGGTTAGGGTTAGGGTTAGGGTTAGGGTTAGGGTTAGGGTTAGGGTTAGGGTTAGGGTTAGGGTTAGGGTTAGGGTTAGGGTTAGGGTTAGGGTTAGGGTTAGGGTTAGGGTTAGGGTTAGGGTTAGGGTTAGGGTTAGGGTTAGGGTTAGGGTTAGGGTTAGGGTTAGGGTTAGGGTTAGGGTTAGGGTTAGGGTTAGGGTTAGGGTTAGGGTTAGGGTTAGGGTTAGGGTTAGGGTTAGGGTTAGGGTTAGGGTTAGGGTTAGGGTTAGGGTTAGGGTTAGGGTTAGGGTTAGGGTTAGGGTTAGGGTTAGGGTTAGGGTTAGGGTTAGGGTTAGGGTTAGGGTTAGGGTTAGGGTTAGGGTTAGGGTTAGGGTTAGGGTTAGGGTTAGGGTTAGGGTTAGGGTTAGGGTTAGGGTTAGGGTTAGGGTTAGGGTTAGGGTTAGGGTTAGGGTTAGGGTTAGGGTTAGGGTTAGGGTTAGGGTTAGGGTTAGGGTTAGGGTTAGGGTTAGGGTTAGGGTTAGGGTTAGGGTTAGGGTTAGGGTTAGGGTTAGGGTTAGGGTTAGGGTTAGGGTTAGGGTTAGGGTTAGGGTTAGGGTTAGGGTTAGGGTTAGGGTTAGGGTTAGGGTTAGGGTTAGGGTTAGGGTTAGGGTTAGGGTTAGGGTTAGGGTTAGGGTTAGGGTTAGGGTTAGGGTTAGGGTTAGGGTTAGGGTTAGGGTTAGGGTTAGGGTTAGGGTTAGGGTTAGGGTTAGGGTTAGGGTTAGGGTTAGGGTTAGGGTTAGGGTTAGGGTTAGGGTTAGGGTTAGGGTTAGGGTTAGGGTTAGGGTTAGGGTTAGGGTTAGGGTTAGGGTTAGGGTTAGGGTTAGGGTTAGGGTTAGGGTTAGGGTTAGGGTTAGGGTTAGGGTTAGGGTTAGGGTTAGGGTTAGGGTTAGGGTTAGGGTTAGGGTTAGGGTTAGGGTTAGGGTTAGGGTTAGGGTTAGGGTTAGGGTTAGGGTTAGGGTTAGGGTTAGGGTTAGGGTTAGGGTTAGGGTTAGGGTTAGGGTTAGGGTTAGGGTTAGGGTTAGGGTTAGGGTTAGGGTTAGGGTTAGGGTTAGGGTTAGGGTTAGGGTTAGGGTTAGGGTTAGGGTTAGGGTTAGGGTTAGGGTTAGGGTTAGGGTTAGGGTTAGGGTTAGGGTTAGGGTTAGGGTTAGGGTTAGGGTTAGGGTTAGGGTTAGGGTTAGGGTTAGGGTTAGGGTTAGGGTTAGGGTTAGGGTTAGGGTTAGGGTTAGGGTTAGGGTTAGGGTTAGGGTTAGGGTTAGGGTTAGGGTTAGGGTTAGGGTTAGGGTTAGGGTTAGGGTTAGGGTTAGGGTTAGGGTTAGGGTTAGGGTTAGGGTTAGGGTTAGGGTTAGGGTTAGGGTTAGGGTTAGGGTTAGGGTTAGGGTTAGGGTTAGGGTTAGGGTTAGGGTTAGGGTTAGGGTTAGGGTTAGGGTTAGGGTTAGGGTTAGGGTTAGGGTTAGGGTTAGGGTTAGGGTTAGGGTTAGGGTTAGGGTTAGGGTTAGGGTTAGGGTTAGGGTTAGGGTTAGGGTTAGGGTTAGGGTTAGGGTTAGGGTTAGGGTTAGGGTTAGGGTTAGGGTTAGGGTTAGGGTTAGGGTTAGGGTTAGGGTTAGGGTTAGGGTTAGGGTTAGGGTTAGGGTTAGGGTTAGGGTTAGGGTTAGGGTTAGGGTTAGGGTTAGGGTTAGGGTTAGGGTTAGGGTTAGGGTTAGGGTTAGGGTTAGGGTTAGGGTTAGGGTTAGGGTTAGGGTTAGGGTTAGGGTTAGGGTTAGGGTTAGGGTTAGGGTTAGGGTTAGGGTTAGGGTTAGGGTTAGGGTTAGGGTTAGGGTTAGGGTTAGGGTTAGGGTTAGGGTTAGGGTTAGGGTTAGGGTTAGGGTTAGGGTTAGGGTTAGGGTTAGGGTTAGGGTTAGGGTTAGGGTTAGGGTTAGGGTTAGGGTTAGGGTTAGGGTTAGGGTTAGGGTTAGGGTTAGGGTTAGGGTTAGGGTTAGGGTTAGGGTTAGGGTTAGGGTTAGGGTTAGGGTTAGGGTTAGGGTTAGGGTTAGGGTTAGGGTTAGGGTTAGGGTTAGGGTTAGGGTTAGGGTTAGGGTTAGGGTTAGGGTTAGGGTTAGGGTTAGGGTTAGGGTTAGGGTTAGGGTTAGGGTTAGGGTTAGGGTTAGGGTTAGGGTTAGGGTTAGGGTTAGGGTTAGGGTTAGGGTTAGGGTTAGGGTTAGGGTTAGGGTTAGGGTTAGGGTTAGGGTTAGGGTTAGGGTTAGGGTTAGGGTTAGGGTTAGGGTTAGGGTTAGGGTTAGGGTTAGGGTTAGGGTTAGGGTTAGGGTTAGGGTTAGGGTTAGGGTTAGGGTTAGGGTTAGGGTTAGGGTTAGGGTTAGGGTTAGGGTTAGGGTTAGGGTTAGGGTTAGGGTTAGGGTTAGGGTTAGGGTTAGGGTTAGGGTTAGGGTTAGGGTTAGGGTTAGGGTTAGGGTTAGGGTTAGGGTTAGGGTTAGGGTTAGGGTTAGGGTTAGGGTTAGGGTTAGGGTTAGGGTTAGGGTTAGGGTTAGGGTTAGGGTTAGGGTTAGGGTTAGGGTTAGGGTTAGGGTTAGGGTTAGGGTTAGGGTTAGGGTTAGGGTTAGGGTTAGGGTTAGGGTTAGGGTTAGGGTTAGGGTTAGGGTTAGGGTTAGGGTTAGGGTTAGGGTTAGGGTTAGGGTTAGGGTTAGGGTTAGGGTTAGGGTTAGGGTTAGGGTTAGGGTTAGGGTTAGGGTTAGGGTTAGGGTTAGGGTTAGGGTTAGGGTTAGGGTTAGGGTTAGGGTTAGGGTTAGGGTTAGGGTTAGGGTTAGGGTTAGGGTTAGGGTTAGGGTTAGGGTTAGGGTTAGGGTTAGGGTTAGGGTTAGGGTTAGGGTTAGGGTTAGGGTTAGGGTTAGGGTTAGGGTTAGGGTTAGGGTTAGGGTTAGGGTTAGGGTTAGGGTTAGGGTTAGGGTTAGGGTTAGGGTTAGGGTTAGGGTTAGGGTTAGGGTTAGGGTTAGGGTTAGGGTTAGGGTTAGGGTTAGGGTTAGGGTTAGGGTTAGGGTTAGGGTTAGGGTTAGGGTTAGGGTTAGGGTTAGGGTTAGGGTTAGGGTTAGGGTTAGGGTTAGGGTTAGGGTTAGGGTTAGGGTTAGGGTTAGGGTTAGGGTTAGGGTTAGGGTTAGGGTTAGGGTTAGGGTTAGGGTTAGGGTTAGGGTTAGGGTTAGGGTTAGGGTTAGGGTTAGGGTTAGGGTTAGGGTTAGGGTTAGGGTTAGGGTTAGGGTTAGGGTTAGGGTTAGGGTTAGGGTTAGGGTTAGGGTTAGGGTTAGGGTTAGGGTTAGGGTTAGGGTTAGGGTTAGGGTTAGGGTTAGGGTTAGGGTTAGGGTTAGGGTTAGGGTTAGGGTTAGGGTTAGGGTTAGGGTTAGGGTTAGGGTTAGGGTTAGGGTTAGGGTTAGGGTTAGGGTTAGGGTTAGGGTTAGGGTTAGGGTTAGGGTTAGGGTTAGGGTTAGGGTTAGGGTTAGGGTTAGGGTTAGGGTTAGGGTTAGGGTTAGGGTTAGGGTTAGGGTTAGGGTTAGGGTTAGGGTTAGGGTTAGGGTTAGGGTTAGGGTTAGGGTTAGGGTTAGGGTTAGGGTTAGGGTTAGGGTTAGGGTTAGGGTTAGGGTTAGGGTTAGGGCTAGGGTTAGGGTTAGGGCTAGGGTTAGGGTTAGGGCTAGGGTTAGGGTTAGGGCTAGGGTTAGGGTTAGGGTTAGGGTTAGGGTTAGGGTTAGGGCTAGGGTTAGGGTTAGGGTTAGGGTTAGGGTTAGGGTTAGGGTTAGGGTTAGGGTTAGGGTTAGGGTTAGGGTTAGGGTTAGGGTTAGGGTTAGGGTTAGGGTTAGGGTTAGGGTTAGGGTTAGGGTTAGGGTTAGGGTTAGGGTTAGGGTTAGGGTTAGGGTTAGGGTTAGGGTTAGGGTTAGGGTTAGGGTTAGGGTTAGGGTTAGGGTTAGGGTTAGGGTTAGGGTTAGGGTTAGGGTTAGGGTTAGGGTTAGGGTTAGGGTTAGGGTTAGGGTTAGGGTTAGGGTTAGGGTTAGGGTTAGGGTTAGGGTTAGGGTTAGGGTTAGGGTTAGGGTTAGGGTTAGGGTTAGGGTTAGGGTTAGGGTTAGGGTTAGGGTTAGGGTTAGGGTTAGGGTTAGGGTTAGGGTTAGGGTTAGGGTTAGGGTTAGGGTTAGGGTTAGGGTTAGGGTTAGGGTTAGGGTTAGGGTTAGGGTTAGGGTTAGGGTTAGGGTTAGGGTTAGGGTTAGGGTTAGGGTTAGGGTTAGGGTTAGGGTTAGGGTTAGGGTTAGGGTTAGGGTTAGGGTTAGGGTTAGGGTTAGGGTTAGGGTTAGGGTTAGGGTTAGGGTTAGGGTTAGGGTTAGGGTTAGGGTTAGGGTTAGGGTTAGGGTTAGGGTTAGGGTTAGGGTTAGGGTTAGGGTTAGGGTTAGGGTTAGGGTTAGGGTTAGGGTTAGGGTTAGGGTTAGGGTTAGGGTTAGGGTTAGGGTTAGGGTTAGGGTTAGGGTTAGGGTTAGGGTTAGGGTTAGGGTTAGGGTTAGGGTTAGGGTTAGGGTTAGGGTTAGGGTTAGGGTTAGGGTTAGGGTTAGGGTTAGGGTTAGGGTTAGGGTTAGGGTTAGGGTTAGGGTTAGGGTTAGGGTTAGGGTTAGGGTTAGGGTTAGGGTTAGGGTTAGGGTTAGGGTTAGGGTTAGGGTTAGGGTTAGGGTTAGGGTTAGGGTTAGGGTTAGGGTTAGGGTTAGGGTTAGGGTTAGGGTTAGGGTTAGGGTTAGGGTTAGGGTTAGGGTTAGGGTTAGGGTTAGGGTTAGGGTTAGGGTTAGGGTTAGGGTTAGGGTTAGGGTTAGGGTTAGGGTTAGGGTTAGGGTTAGGGTTAGGGTTAGGGTTAGGGTTAGGGTTAGGGTTAGGGTTAGGGTTAGGGTTAGGGTTAGGGTTAGGGTTAGGGTTAGGGTTAGGGTTAGGGTTAGGGTTAGGGTTAGGGTTAGGGTTAGGGTTAGGGTTAGGGTTAGGGTTAGGGTTAGGGTTAGGGTTAGGGTTAGGGTTAGGGTTAGGGTTAGGGTTAGGGTTAGGGTTAGGGTTAGGGTTAGGGTTAGGGTTAGGGTTAGGGTTAGGGTTAGGGTTAGGGTTAGGGTTAGGGTTAGGGTTAGGGTTAGGGTTAGGGTTAGGGTTAGGGTTAGGGTTAGGGTTAGGGTTAGGGTTAGGGTTAGGGTTAGGGTTAGGGTTAGGGTTAGGGTTAGGGTTAGGGTTAGGGTTAGGGTTAGGGTTAGGGTTAGGGTTAGGGTTAGGGTTAGGGTTAGGGTTAGGGTTAGGGTTAGGGTTAGGGTTAGGGTTAGGGTTAGGGTTAGGGTTAGGGTTAGGGTTAGGGTTAGGGTTAGGGTTAGGGTTAGGGTTAGGGTTAGGGTTAGGGTTAGGGTTAGGGTTAGGGTTAGGGTTAGGGTTAGGGTTAGGGTTAGGGTTAGGGTTAGGGTTAGGGTTAGGGTTAGGGTTAGGGTTAGGGTTAGGGTTAGGGTTAGGGTTAGGGTTAGGGTTAGGGTTAGGGTTAGGGTTAGGGTTAGGGTTAGGGTTAGGGTTAGGGTTAGGGTTAGGGTTAGGGTTAGGGTTAGGGTTAGGGTTAGGGTTAGGGTTAGGGTTAGGGTTAGGGTTAGGGTTAGGGTTAGGGTTAGGGTTAGGGTTAGGGTTAGGGTTAGGGTTAGGGTTAGGGTTAGGGTTAGGGTTAGGGTTAGGGTTAGGGTTAGGGTTAGGGTTAGGGTTAGGGTTAGGGTTAGGGTTAGGGTTAGGGTTAGGGTTAGGGTTAGGGTTAGGGTTAGGGTTAGGGTTAGGGTTAGGGTTAGGGTTAGGGTTAGGGTTAGGGTTAGGGTTAGGGTTAGGGTTAGGGTTAGGGTTAGGGTTAGGGTTAGGGTTAGGGTTAGGGTTAGGGTTAGGGTTAGGGTTAGGGTTAGGGTTAGGGTTAGGGTTAGGGTTAGGGTTAGGGTTAGGGTTAGGGTTAGGGTTAGGGTTAGGGTTAGGGTTAGGGTTAGGGTTAGGGTTAGGGTTAGGGTTAGGGTTAGGGTTAGGGTTAGGGTTAGGGTTAGGGTTAGGGTTAGGGTTAGGGTTAGGGTTAGGGTTAGGGTTAGGGTTAGGGTTAGGGTTAGGGTTAGGGTTAGGGTTAGGGTTAGGGTTAGGGTTAGGGTTAGGGTTAGGGTTAGGGTTAGGGTTAGGGTTAGGGTTAGGGTTAGGGTTAGGGTTAGGGTTAGGGTTAGGGTTAGGGTTAGGGTTAGGGTTAGGGTTAGGGTTAGGGTTAGGGTTAGGGTTAGGGTTAGGGTTAGGGTTAGGGTTAGGGTTAGGGTTAGGGTTAGGGTTAGGGTTAGGGTTAGGGTTAGGGTTAGGGTTAGGGTTAGGGTTAGGGTTAGGGTTAGGGTTAGGGTTAGGGTTAGGGTTAGGGTTAGGGTTAGGGTTAGGGTTAGGGTTAGGGTTAGGGTTAGGGTTAGGGTTAGGGTTAGGGTTAGGGTTAGGGTTAGGGTTAGGGTTAGGGTTAGGGTTAGGGTTAGGGTTAGGGTTAGGGTTAGGGTTAGGGTTAGGGTTAGGGTTAGGGTTAGGGTTAGGGTTAGGGTTAGGGTTAGGGTTAGGGTTAGGGTTAGGGTTAGGGTTAGGGTTAGGGTTAGGGTTAGGGTTAGGGTTAGGGTTAGGGTTAGGGTTAGGGTTAGGGTTAGGGTTAGGGTTAGGGTTAGGGTTAGGGTTAGGGTTAGGGTTAGGGTTAGGGTTAGGGTTAGGGTTAGGGTTAGGGTTAGGGTTAGGGTTAGGGTTAGGGTTAGGGTTAGGGTTAGGGTTAGGGTTAGGGTTAGGGTTAGGGTTAGGGTTAGGGTTAGGGTTAGGGTTAGGGTTAGGGTTAGGGTTAGGGTTAGGGTTAGGGTTAGGGTTAGGGTTAGGGTTAGGGTTAGGGTTAGGGTTAGGGTTAGGGTTAGGGTTAGGGTTAGGGTTAGGGTTAGGGTTAGGGTTAGGGTTAGGGTTAGGGTTAGGGTTAGGGTTAGGGTTAGGGTTAGGGTTAGGGTTAGGGTTAGGGTTAGGGTTAGGGTTAGGGTTAGGGTTAGGGTTAGGGTTAGGGTTAGGGTTAGGGTTAGGGTTAGGGTTAGGGTTAGGGTTAGGGTTAGGGTTAGGGTTAGGGTTAGGGTTAGGGTTAGGGTTAGGGTTAGGGTTAGGGTTAGGGTTAGGGTTAGGGTTAGGGTTAGGGTTAGGGTTAGGGTTAGGGTTAGGGTTAGGGTTAGGGTTAGGGTTAGGGTTAGGGTTAGGGTTAGGGTTAGGGTTAGGGTTAGGGTTAGGGTTAGGGTTAGGGTTAGGGTTAGGGTTAGGGTTAGGGTTAGGGTTAGGGTTAGGGTTAGGGTTAGGGTTAGGGTTAGGGTTAGGGTTAGGGTTAGGGTTAGGGTTAGGGTTAGGGTTAGGGTTAGGGTTAGGGTTAGGGTTAGGGTTAGGGTTAGGGTTAGGGTTAGGGTTAGGGTTAGGGTTAGGGTTAGGGTTAGGGTTAGGGTTAGGGTTAGGGTTAGGGTTAGGGTTAGGGTTAGGGTTAGGGTTAGGGTTAGGGTTAGGGTTAGGGTTAGGGTTAGGGTTAGGGTTAGGGTTAGGGTTAGGGTTAGGGTTAGGGTTAGGGTTAGGGTTAGGGTTAGGGTTAGGGTTAGGGTTAGGGTTAGGGTTAGGGTTAGGGTTAGGGTTAGGGTTAGGGTTAGGGTTAGGGTTAGGGTTAGGGTTAGGGTTAGGGTTAGGGTTAGGGTTAGGGTTAGGGTTAGGGTTAGGGTTAGGGTTAGGGTTAGGGTTAGGGTTAGGGTTAGGGTTAGGGTTAGGGTTAGGGTTAGGGTTAGGGTTAGGGTTAGGGTTAGGGTTAGGGTTAGGGTTAGGGTTAGGGTTAGGGTTAGGGTTAGGGTTAGGGTTAGGGTTAGGGTTAGGGTTAGGGTTAGGGTTAGGGTTAGGGTTAGGGTTAGGGTTAGGGTTAGGGTTAGGGTTAGGGTTAGGGTTAGGGTTAGGGTTAGGGTTAGGGTTAGGGTTAGGGTTAGGGTTAGGGTTAGGGTTAGGGTTAGGGTTAGGGTTAGGGTTAGGGTTAGGGTTAGGGTTAGGGTTAGGGTTAGGGTTAGGGTTAGGGTTAGGGTTAGGGTTAGGGTTAGGGTTAGGGTTAGGGTTAGGGTTAGGGTTAGGGTTAGGGTTAGGGTTAGGGTTAGGGTTAGGGTTAGGGTTAGGGTTAGGGTTAGGGTTAGGGTTAGGGTTAGGGTTAGGGTTAGGGTTAGGGTTAGGGTTAGGGTTAGGGTTAGGGTTAGGGTTAGGGTTAGGGTTAGGGTTAGGGTTAGGGTTAGGGTTAGGGTTAGGGTTAGGGTTAGGGTTAGGGTTAGGGTTAGGGTTAGGGTTAGGGTTAGGGTTAGGGTTAGGGTTAGGGTTAGGGTTAGGGTTAGGGTTAGGGTTAGGGTTAGGGTTAGGGTTAGGGTTAGGGTTAGGGTTAGGGTTAGGGTTAGGGTTAGGGTTAGGGTTAGGGTTAGGGTTAGGGTTAGGGTTAGGGTTAGGGTTAGGGTTAGGGTTAGGGTTAGGGTTAGGGTTAGGGTTAGGGTTAGGGTTAGGGTTAGGGTTAGGGTTAGGGTTAGGGTTAGGGTTAGGGTTAGGGTTAGGGTTAGGGTTAGGGTTAGGGTTAGGGTTAGGGTTAGGGTTAGGGTTAGGGTTAGGGTTAGGGTTAGGGTTAGGGTTAGGGTTAGGGTTAGGGTTAGGGTTAGGGTTAGGGTTAGGGTTAGGGTTAGGGTTAGGGTTAGGGTTAGGGTTAGGGTTAGGGTTAGGGTTAGGGTTAGGGTTAGGGTTAGGGTTAGGGTTAGGGTTAGGGTTAGGGTTAGGGTTAGGGTTAGGGTTAGGGTTAGGGTTAGGGTTAGGGTTAGGGTTAGGGTTAGGGTTAGGGTTAGGGTTAGGGTTAGGGTTAGGGTTAGGGTTAGGGTTAGGGTTAGGGTTAGGGTTAGGGTTAGGGTTAGGGTTAGGGTTAGGGTTAGGGTTAGGGTTAGGGTTAGGGTTAGGGTTAGGGTTAGGGTTAGGGTTAGGGTTAGGGTTAGGGTTAGGGTTAGGGTTAGGGTTAGGGTTAGGGTTAGGGTTAGGGTTAGGGTTAGGGTTAGGGTTAGGGTTAGGGTTAGGGTTAGGGTTAGGGTTAGGGTTAGGGTTAGGGTTAGGGTTAGGGTTAGGGTTAGGGTTAGGGTTAGGGTTAGGGTTAGGGTTAGGGTTAGGGTTAGGGTTAGGGTTAGGGTTAGGGTTAGGGTTAGGGTTAGGGTTAGGGTTAGGGTTAGGGTTAGGGTTAGGGTTAGGGTTAGGGTTAGGGTTAGGGTTAGGGTTAGGGTTAGGGTTAGGGTTAGGGTTAGGGTTAGGGTTAGGGTTAGGGTTAGGGTTAGGGTTAGGGTTAGGGTTAGGGTTAGGGTTAGGGTTAGGGTTAGGGTTAGGGTTAGGGTTAGGGTTAGGGTTAGGGTTAGGGTTAGGGTTAGGGTTAGGGTTAGGGTTAGGGTTAGGGTTAGGGTTAGGGTTAGGGTTAGGGTTAGGGTTAGGGTTAGGGTTAGGGTTAGGGTTAGGGTTAGGGTTAGGGTTAGGGTTAGGGTTAGGGTTAGGGTTAGGGTTAGGGTTAGGGTTAGGGTTAGGGTTAGGGTTAGGGTTAGGGTTAGGGTTAGGGTTAGGGTTAGGGTTAGGGTTAGGGTTAGGGTTAGGGTTAGGGTTAGGGTTAGGGTTAGGGTTAGGGTTAGGGTTAGGGTTAGGGTTAGGGTTAGGGTTAGGGTTAGGGTTAGGGTTAGGGTTAGGGTTAGGGTTAGGGTTAGGGTTAGGGTTAGGGTTAGGGTTAGGGTTAGGGTTAGGGTTAGGGTTAGGGTTAGGGTTAGGGTTAGGGTTAGGGTTAGGGTTAGGGTTAGGGTTAGGGTTAGGGTTAGGGTTAGGGTTAGGGTTAGGGTTAGGGTTAGGGTTAGGGTTAGGGTTAGGGTTAGGGTTAGGGTTAGGGTTAGGGTTAGGGTTAGGGTTAGGGTTAGGGTTAGGGTTAGGGTTAGGGTTAGGGTTAGGGTTAGGGTTAGGGTTAGGGTTAGGGTTAGGGTTAGGGTTAGGGTTAGGGTTAGGGTTAGGGTTAGGGTTAGGGTTAGGGTTAGGGTTAGGGTTAGGGTTAGGGTTAGGGTTAGGGTTAGGGTTAGGGTTAGGGTTAGGGTTAGGGTTAGGGTTAGGGTTAGGGTTAGGGTTAGGGTTAGGGTTAGGGTTAGGGTTAGGGTTAGGGTTAGGGTTAGGGTTAGGGTTAGGGTTAGGGTTAGGGTTAGGGTTAGGGTTAGGGTTAGGGTTAGGGTTAGGGTTAGGGTTAGGGTTAGGGTTAGGGTTAGGGTTAGGGTTAGGGTTAGGGTTAGGGTTAGGGTTAGGGTTAGGGTTAGGGTTAGGGTTAGGGTTAGGGTTAGGGTTAGGGTTAGGGTTAGGGTTAGGGTTAGGGTTAGGGTTAGGGTTAGGGTTAGGGTTAGGGTTAGGGTTAGGGTTAGGGTTAGGGTTAGGGTTAGGGTTAGGGTTAGGGTTAGGGTTAGGGTTAGGGTTAGGGTTAGGGTTAGGGTTAGGGTTAGGGTTAGGGTTAGGGTTAGGGTTAGGGTTAGGGTTAGGGTTAGGGTTAGGGTTAGGGTTAGGGTTAGGGTTAGGGTTAGGGTTAGGGTTAGGGTTAGGGTTAGGGTTAGGGTTAGGGTTAGGGTTAGGGTTAGGGTTAGGGTTAGGGTTAGGGTTAGGGTTAGGGTTAGGGTTAGGGTTAGGGTTAGGGTTAGGGTTAGGGTTAGGGTTAGGGTTAGGGTTAGGGTTAGGGTTAGGGTTAGGGTTAGGGTTAGGGTTAGGGTTAGGGTTAGGGTTAGGGTTAGGGTTAGGGTTAGGGTTAGGGTTAGGGTTAGGGTTAGGGTTAGGGTTAGGGTTAGGGTTAGGGTTAGGGTTAGGGTTAGGGTTAGGGTTAGGGTTAGGGTTAGGGTTAGGGTTAGGGTTAGGGTTAGGGTTAGGGTTAGGGTTAGGGTTAGGGTTAGGGTTAGGGTTAGGGTTAGGGTTAGGGTTAGGGTTAGGGTTAGGGTTAGGGTTAGGGTTAGGGTTAGGGTTAGGGTTAGGGTTAGGGTTAGGGTTAGGGTTAGGGTTAGGGTTAGGGTTAGGGTTAGGGTTAGGGTTAGGGTTAGGGTTAGGGTTAGGGTTAGGGTTAGGGTTAGGGTTAGGGTTAGGGTTAGGGTTAGGGTTAGGGTTAGGGTTAGGGTTAGGGTTAGGGTTAGGGTTAGGGTTAGGGTTAGGGTTAGGGTTAGGGTTAGGGTTAGGGTTAGGGTTAGGGTTAGGGTTAGGGTTAGGGTTAGGGTTAGGGTTAGGGTTAGGGTTAGGGTTAGGGTTAGGGTTAGGGTTAGGGTTAGGGTTAGGGTTAGGGTTAGGGTTAGGGTTAGGGTTAGGGTTAGGGTTAGGGTTAGGGTTAGGGTTAGGGTTAGGGTTAGGGTTAGGGTTAGGGTTAGGGTTAGGGTTAGGGTTAGGGTTAGGGTTAGGGTTAGGGTTAGGGTTAGGGTTAGGGTTAGGGTTAGGGTTAGGGTTAGGGTTAGGGTTAGGGTTAGGGTTAGGGTTAGGGTTAGGGTTAGGGTTAGGGTTAGGGTTAGGGTTAGGGTTAGGGTTAGGGTTAGGGTTAGGGTTAGGGTTAGGGTTAGGGTTAGGGTTAGGGTTAGGGTTAGGGTTAGGGTTAGGGTTAGGGTTAGGGTTAGGGTTAGGGTTAGGGTTAGGGTTAGGGTTAGGGTTAGGGTTAGGGTTAGGGTTAGGGTTAGGGTTAGGGTTAGGGTTAGGGTTAGGGTTAGGGTTAGGGTTAGGGTTAGGGTTAGGGTTAGGGTTAGGGTTAGGGTTAGGGTTAGGGTTAGGGTTAGGGTTAGGGTTAGGGTTAGGGTTAGGGTTAGGGTTAGGGTTAGGGTTAGGGTTAGGGTTAGGGTTAGGGTTAGGGTTAGGGTTAGGGTTAGGGTTAGGGTTAGGGTTAGGGTTAGGGTTAGGGTTAGGGTTAGGGTTAGGGTTAGGGTTAGGGTTAGGGTTAGGGTTAGGGTTAGGGTTAGGGTTAGGGTTAGGGTTAGGGTTAGGGTTAGGGTTAGGGTTAGGGTTAGGGTTAGGGTTAGGGTTAGGGTTAGGGTTAGGGTTAGGGTTAGGGTTAGGGTTAGGGTTAGGGTTAGGGTTAGGGTTAGGGTTAGGGTTAGGGTTAGGGTTAGGGTTAGGGTTAGGGTTAGGGTTAGGGTTAGGGTTAGGGTTAGGGTTAGGGTTAGGGTTAGGGTTAGGGTTAGGGTTAGGGTTAGGGT
The DNA here is from genome assembly GCF_057233095.1 of Heloderma suspectum. NCBI lineage: Eukaryota > Metazoa > Chordata > Lepidosauria > Squamata > Helodermatidae > Heloderma > Heloderma suspectum. The sequence continues at coordinate 408,160,507 of NC_139459.1, forward strand.
TAGGGTTAGGGTTAGGGTTAGGGTTAGGGTTAGGGTTAGGGTTAGGGTTAGGGTTAGGGTTAGGGTTAGGGTTAGGGTTAGGGTTAGGGTTAGGGTTAGGGTTAGGGTTAGGGTTAGGGTTAGGGTTAGGGTTAGGGTTAGGGTTAGGGTTAGGGTTAGGGTTAGGGTTAGGGTTAGGGTTAGGGTTAGGGTTAGGGTTAGGGTTAGGGTTAGGGTTAGGGTTAGGGTTAGGGTTAGGGTTAGGGTTAGGGTTAGGGTTAGGGTTAGGGTTAGGGTTAGGGTTAGGGTTAGGGTTAGGGTTAGGGTTAGGGTTAGGGTTAGGGTTAGGGTTAGGGTTAGGGTTAGGGTTAGGGTTAGGGTTAGGGTTAGGGTTAGGGTTAGGGTTAGGGTTAGGGTTAGGGTTAGGGTTAGGGTTAGGGTTAGGGTTAGGGTTAGGGTTAGGGTTAGGGTTAGGGTTAGGGTTAGGGTTAGGGTTAGGGTTAGGGTTAGGGTTAGGGTTAGGGTTAGGGTTAGGGTTAGGGTTAGGGTTAGGGTTAGGGTTAGGGTTAGGGTTAGGGTTAGGGTTAGGGTTAGGGTTAGGGTTAGGGTTAGGGTTAGGGTTAGGGTTAGGGTTAGGGTTAGGGTTAGGGTTAGGGTTAGGGTTAGGGTTAGGGTTAGGGTTAGGGTTAGGGTTAGGGTTAGGGTTAGGGTTAGGGTTAGGGTTAGGGTTAGGGTTAGGGTTAGGGTTAGGGTTAGGGTTAGGGTTAGGGTTAGGGTTAGGGTTAGGGTTAGGGTTAGGGTTAGGGTTAGGGTTAGGGTTAGGGTTAGGGTTAGGGTTAGGGTTAGGGTTAGGGTTAGGGTTAGGGTTAGGGTTAGGGTTAGGGTTAGGGTTAGGGTTAGGGTTAGGGTTAGGGTTAGGGTTAGGGTTAGGGTTAGGGTTAGGGTTAGGGTTAGGGTTAGGGTTAGGGTTAGGGTTAGGGTTAGGGTTAGGGTTAGGGTTAGGGTTAGGGTTAGGGTTAGGGTTAGGGTTAGGGTTAGGGTTAGGGTTAGGGTTAGGGTTAGGGTTAGGGTTAGGGTTAGGGTTAGGGTTAGGGTTAGGGTTAGGGTTAGGGTTAGGGTTAGGGTTAGGGTTAGGGTTAGGGTTAGGGTTAGGGTTAGGGTTAGGGTTAGGGTTAGGGTTAGGGTTAGGGTTAGGGTTAGGGTTAGGGTTAGGGTTAGGGTTAGGGTTAGGGTTAGGGTTAGGGTTAGGGTTAGGGTTAGGGTTAGGGTTAGGGTTAGGGTTAGGGTTAGGGTTAGGGTTAGGGTTAGGGTTAGGGTTAGGGTTAGGGTTAGGGTTAGGGTTAGGGTTAGGGTTAGGGTTAGGGTTAGGGTTAGGGTTAGGGTTAGGGTTAGGGTTAGGGTTAGGGTTAGGGTTAGGGTTAGGGTTAGGGTTAGGGTTAGGGTTAGGGTTAGGGTTAGGGTTAGGGTTAGGGTTAGGGTTAGGGTTAGGGTTAGGGTTAGGGTTAGGGTTAGGGTTAGGGTTAGGGTTAGGGTTAGGGTTAGGGTTAGGGTTAGGGTTAGGGTTAGGGTTAGGGTTAGGGTTAGGGTTAGGGTTAGGGTTAGGGTTAGGGTTAGGGTTAGGGTTAGGGTTAGGGTTAGGGTTAGGGTTAGGGTTAGGGTTAGGGTTAGGGTTAGGGTTAGGGTTAGGGTTAGGGTTAGGGTTAGGGTTAGGGTTAGGGTTAGGGTTAGGGTTAGGGTTAGGGTTAGGGTTAGGGTTAGGGTTAGGGTTAGGGTTAGGGTTAGGGTTAGGGTTAGGGTTAGGGTTAGGGTTAGGGTTAGGGTTAGGGTTAGGGTTAGGGTTAGGGTTAGGGTTAGGGTTAGGGTTAGGGTTAGGGTTAGGGTTAGGGTTAGGGTTAGGGTTAGGGTTAGGGTTAGGGTTAGGGTTAGGGTTAGGGTTAGGGTTAGGGTTAGGGTTAGGGTTAGGGTTAGGGTTAGGGTTAGGGTTAGGGTTAGGGTTAGGGTTAGGGTTAGGGTTAGGGTTAGGGTTAGGGTTAGGGTTAGGGTTAGGGTTAGGGTTAGGGTTAGGGTTAGGGTTAGGGTTAGGGTTAGGGTTAGGGTTAGGGTTAGGGTTAGGGTTAGGGTTAGGGTTAGGGTTAGGGTTAGGGTTAGGGTTAGGGTTAGGGTTAGGGTTAGGGTTAGGGTTAGGGTTAGGGTTAGGGTTAGGGTTAGGGTTAGGGTTAGGGTTAGGGTTAGGGTTAGGGTTAGGGTTAGGGTTAGGGTTAGGGTTAGGGTTAGGGTTAGGGTTAGGGTTAGGGTTAGGGTTAGGGTTAGGGTTAGGGTTAGGGTTAGGGTTAGGGTTAGGGTTAGGGTTAGGGTTAGGGTTAGGGTTAGGGTTAGGGTTAGGGTTAGGGTTAGGGTTAGGGTTAGGGTTAGGGTTAGGGTTAGGGTTAGGGTTAGGGTTAGGGTTAGGGTTAGGGTTAGGGTTAGGGTTAGGGTTAGGGTTAGGGTTAGGGTTAGGGTTAGGGTTAGGGTTAGGGTTAGGGTTAGGGTTAGGGTTAGGGTTAGGGTTAGGGTTAGGGTTAGGGTTAGGGTTAGGGTTAGGGTTAGGGTTAGGGTTAGGGTTAGGGTTAGGGTTAGGGTTAGGGTTAGGGTTAGGGTTAGGGTTAGGGTTAGGGTTAGGGTTAGGGTTAGGGTTAGGGTTAGGGTTAGGGTTAGGGTTAGGGTTAGGGTTAGGGTTAGGGTTAGGGTTAGGGTTAGGGTTAGGGTTAGGGTTAGGGTTAGGGTTAGGGTTAGGGTTAGGGTTAGGGTTAGGGTTAGGGTTAGGGTTAGGGTTAGGGTTAGGGTTAGGGTTAGGGTTAGGGTTAGGGTTAGGGTTAGGGTTAGGGTTAGGGTTAGGGTTAGGGTTAGGGTTAGGGTTAGGGTTAGGGTTAGGGTTAGGGTTAGGGTTAGGGTTAGGGTTAGGGTTAGGGTTAGGGTTAGGGTTAGGGTTAGGGTTAGGGTTAGGGTTAGGGTTAGGGTTAGGGTTAGGGTTAGGGTTAGGGTTAGGGTTAGGGTTAGGGTTAGGGTTAGGGTTAGGGTTAGGGTTAGGGTTAGGGTTAGGGTTAGGGTTAGGGTTAGGGTTAGGGTTAGGGTTAGGGTTAGGGTTAGGGTTAGGGTTAGGGTTAGGGTTAGGGTTAGGGTTAGGGTTAGGGTTAGGGTTAGGGTTAGGGTTAGGGTTAGGGTTAGGGTTAGGGTTAGGGTTAGGGTTAGGGTTAGGGTTAGGGTTAGGGTTAGGGTTAGGGTTAGGGTTAGGGTTAGGGTTAGGGTTAGGGTTAGGGTTAGGGTTAGGGTTAGGGTTAGGGTTAGGGTTAGGGTTAGGGTTAGGGTTAGGGTTAGGGTTAGGGTTAGGGTTAGGGTTAGGGTTAGGGTTAGGGTTAGGGTTAGGGTTAGGGTTAGGGTTAGGGTTAGGGTTAGGGTTAGGGTTAGGGTTAGGGTTAGGGTTAGGGTTAGGGTTAGGGTTAGGGTTAGGGTTAGGGTTAGGGTTAGGGTTAGGGTTAGGGTTAGGGTTAGGGTTAGGGTTAGGGTTAGGGTTAGGGTTAGGGTTAGGGTTAGGGTTAGGGTTAGGGTTAGGGTTAGGGTTAGGGTTAGGGTTAGGGTTAGGGTTAGGGTTAGGGTTAGGGTTAGGGTTAGGGTTAGGGTTAGGGTTAGGGTTAGGGTTAGGGTTAGGGTTAGGGTTAGGGTTAGGGTTAGGGTTAGGGTTAGGGTTAGGGTTAGGGTTAGGGTTAGGGTTAGGGTTAGGGTTAGGGTTAGGGTTAGGGTTAGGGTTAGGGTTAGGGTTAGGGTTAGGGTTAGGGTTAGGGTTAGGGTTAGGGTTAGGGTTAGGGTTAGGGTTAGGGTTAGGGTTAGGGTTAGGGTTAGGGTTAGGGTTAGGGTTAGGGTTAGGGTTAGGGTTAGGGTTAGGGTTAGGGTTAGGGTTAGGGTTAGGGTTAGGGTTAGGGTTAGGGTTAGGGTTAGGGTTAGGGTTAGGGTTAGGGTTAGGGTTAGGGTTAGGGTTAGGGTTAGGGTTAGGGTTAGGGTTAGGGTTAGGGTTAGGGTTAGGGTTAGGGTTAGGGTTAGGGTTAGGGTTAGGGTTAGGGTTAGGGTTAGGGTTAGGGTTAGGGTTAGGGTTAGGGTTAGGGTTAGGGTTAGGGTTAGGGTTAGGGTTAGGGTTAGGGTTAGGGTTAGGGTTAGGGTTAGGGTTAGGGTTAGGGTTAGGGTTAGGGTTAGGGTTAGGGTTAGGGTTAGGGTTAGGGTTAGGGTTAGGGTTAGGGTTAGGGTTAGGGTTAGGGTTAGGGTTAGGGTTAGGGTTAGGGTTAGGGTTAGGGTTAGGGTTAGGGTTAGGGTTAGGGTTAGGGTTAGGGTTAGGGTTAGGGTTAGGGTTAGGGTTAGGGTTAGGGTTAGGGTTAGGGTTAGGGTTAGGGTTAGGGTTAGGGTTAGGGTTAGGGTTAGGGTTAGGGTTAGGGTTAGGGTTAGGGTTAGGGTTAGGGTTAGGGTTAGGGTTAGGGTTAGGGTTAGGGTTAGGGTTAGGGTTAGGGTTAGGGTTAGGGTTAGGGTTAGGGTTAGGGTTAGGGTTAGGGTTAGGGTTAGGGTTAGGGTTAGGGTTAGGGTTAGGGTTAGGGTTAGGGTTAGGGTTAGGGTTAGGGTTAGGGTTAGGGTTAGGGTTAGGGTTAGGGTTAGGGTTAGGGTTAGGGTTAGGGTTAGGGTTAGGGTTAGGGTTAGGGTTAGGGTTAGGGTTAGGGTTAGGGTTAGGGTTAGGGTTAGGGTTAGGGTTAGGGTTAGGGTTAGGGTTAGGGTTAGGGTTAGGGTTAGGGTTAGGGTTAGGGTTAGGGTTAGGGTTAGGGTTAGGGTTAGGGTTAGGGTTAGGGTTAGGGTTAGGGTTAGGGTTAGGGTTAGGGTTAGGGTTAGGGTTAGGGTTAGGGTTAGGGTTAGGGTTAGGGTTAGGGTTAGGGTTAGGGTTAGGGTTAGGGTTAGGGTTAGGGTTAGGGTTAGGGTTAGGGTTAGGGTTAGGGTTAGGGTTAGGGTTAGGGTTAGGGTTAGGGTTAGGGTTAGGGTTAGGGTTAGGGTTAGGGTTAGGGTTAGGGTTAGGGTTAGGGTTAGGGTTAGGGTTAGGGTTAGGGTTAGGGTTAGGGTTAGGGTTAGGGTTAGGGTTAGGGTTAGGGTTAGGGTTAGGGTTAGGGTTAGGGTTAGGGTTAGGGTTAGGGTTAGGGTTAGGGTTAGGGTTAGGGTTAGGGTTAGGGTTAGGGTTAGGGTTAGGGTTAGGGTTAGGGTTAGGGTTAGGGTTAGGGTTAGGGTTAGGGTTAGGGTTAGGGTTAGGGTTAGGGTTAGGGTTAGGGTTAGGGTTAGGGTTAGGGTTAGGGTTAGGGTTAGGGTTAGGGTTAGGGTTAGGGTTAGGGTTAGGGTTAGGGTTAGGGTTAGGGTTAGGGTTAGGGTTAGGGTTAGGGTTAGGGTTAGGGTTAGGGTTAGGGTTAGGGTTAGGGTTAGGGTTAGGGTTAGGGTTAGGGTTAGGGTTAGGGTTAGGGTTAGGGTTAGGGTTAGGGTTAGGGTTAGGGTTAGGGTTAGGGTTAGGGTTAGGGTTAGGGTTAGGGTTAGGGTTAGGGTTAGGGTTAGGGTTAGGGTTAGGGTTAGGGTTAGGGTTAGGGTTAGGGTTAGGGTTAGGGTTAGGGTTAGGGTTAGGGTTAGGGTTAGGGTTAGGGTTAGGGTTAGGGTTAGGGTTAGGGTTAGGGTTAGGGTTAGGGTTAGGGTTAGGGTTAGGGTTAGGGTTAGGGTTAGGGTTAGGGTTAGGGTTAGGGTTAGGGTTAGGGTTAGGGTTAGGGTTAGGGTTAGGGTTAGGGTTAGGGTTAGGGTTAGGGTTAGGGTTAGGGTTAGGGTTAGGGTTAGGGTTAGGGTTAGGGTTAGGGTTAGGGTTAGGGTTAGGGTTAGGGTTAGGGTTAGGGTTAGGGTTAGGGTTAGGGTTAGGGTTAGGGTTAGGGTTAGGGTTAGGGTTAGGGTTAGGGTTAGGGTTAGGGTTAGGGTTAGGGTTAGGGTTAGGGTTAGGGTTAGGGTTAGGGTTAGGGTTAGGGTTAGGGTTAGGGTTAGGGTTAGGGTTAGGGTTAGGGTTAGGGTTAGGGTTAGGGTTAGGGTTAGGGTTAGGGTTAGGGTTAGGGTTAGGGTTAGGGTTAGGGTTAGGGTTAGGGTTAGGGTTAGGGTTAGGGTTAGGGTTAGGGTTAGGGTTAGGGTTAGGGTTAGGGTTAGGGTTAGGGTTAGGGTTAGGGTTAGGGTTAGGGTTAGGGTTAGGGTTAGGGTTAGGGTTAGGGTTAGGGTTAGGGTTAGGGTTAGGGTTAGGGTTAGGGTTAGGGTTAGGGTTAGGGTTAGGGTTAGGGTTAGGGTTAGGGTTAGGGTTAGGGTTAGGGTTAGGGTTAGGGTTAGGGTTAGGGTTAGGGTTAGGGTTAGGGTTAGGGTTAGGGTTAGGGTTAGGGTTAGGGTTAGGGTTAGGGTTAGGGTTAGGGTTAGGGTTAGGGTTAGGGTTAGGGTTAGGGTTAGGGTTAGGGTTAGGGTTAGGGTTAGGGTTAGGGTTAGGGTTAGGGTTAGGGTTAGGGTTAGGGTTAGGGTTAGGGTTAGGGTTAGGGTTAGGGTTAGGGTTAGGGTTAGGGTTAGGGTTAGGGTTAGGGTTAGGGTTAGGGTTAGGGTTAGGGTTAGGGTTAGGGTTAGGGTTAGGGTTAGGGTTAGGGTTAGGGTTAGGGTTAGGGTTAGGGTTAGGGTTAGGGTTAGGGTTAGGGTTAGGGTTAGGGTTAGGGTTAGGGTTAGGGTTAGGGTTAGGGTTAGGGTTAGGGTTAGGGTTAGGGTTAGGGTTAGGGTTAGGGTTAGGGTTAGGGTTAGGGTTAGGGTTAGGGTTAGGGTTAGGGTTAGGGTTAGGGTTAGGGTTAGGGTTAGGGTTAGGGTTAGGGTTAGGGTTAGGGTTAGGGTTAGGGTTAGGGTTAGGGTTAGGGTTAGGGTTAGGGTTAGGGTTAGGGTTAGGGTTAGGGTTAGGGTTAGGGTTAGGGTTAGGGTTAGGGTTAGGGTTAGGGTTAGGGTTAGGGTTAGGGTTAGGGTTAGGGTTAGGGTTAGGGTTAGGGTTAGGGTTAGGGTTAGGGTTAGGGTTAGGGTTAGGGTTAGGGTTAGGGTTAGGGTTAGGGTTAGGGTTAGGGTTAGGGTTAGGGTTAGGGTTAGGGTTAGGGTTAGGGTTAGGGTTAGGGTTAGGGTTAGGGTTAGGGTTAGGGTTAGGGTTAGGGTTAGGGTTAGGGTTAGGGTTAGGGTTAGGGTTAGGGTTAGGGTTAGGGTTAGGGTTAGGGTTAGGGTTAGGGTTAGGGTTAGGGTTAGGGTTAGGGTTAGGGTTAGGGTTAGGGTTAGGGTTAGGGTTAGGGTTAGGGTTAGGGTTAGGGTTAGGGTTAGGGTTAGGGTTAGGGTTAGGGTTAGGGTTAGGGTTAGGGTTAGGGTTAGGGTTAGGGTTAGGGTTAGGGTTAGGGTTAGGGTTAGGGTTAGGGTTAGGGTTAGGGTTAGGGTTAGGGTTAGGGTTAGGGTTAGGGTTAGGGTTAGGGTTAGGGTTAGGGTTAGGGTTAGGGTTAGGGTTAGGGTTAGGGTTAGGGTTAGGGTTAGGGTTAGGGTTAGGGTTAGGGTTAGGGTTAGGGTTAGGGTTAGGGTTAGGGTTAGGGTTAGGGTTAGGGTTAGGGTTAGGGTTAGGGTTAGGGTTAGGGTTAGGGTTAGGGTTAGGGTTAGGGTTAGGGTTAGGGTTAGGGTTAGGGTTAGGGTTAGGGTTAGGGTTAGGGTTAGGGTTAGGGTTAGGGTTAGGGTTAGGGTTAGGGTTAGGGTTAGGGTTAGGGTTAGGGTTAGGGTTAGGGTTAGGGTTAGGGTTAGGGTTAGGGTTAGGGTTAGGGTTAGGGTTAGGGTTAGGGTTAGGGTTAGGGTTAGGGTTAGGGTTAGGGTTAGGGTTAGGGTTAGGGTTAGGGTTAGGGTTAGGGTTAGGGTTAGGGTTAGGGTTAGGGTTAGGGTTAGGGTTAGGGTTAGGGTTAGGGTTAGGGTTAGGGTTAGGGTTAGGGTTAGGGTTAGGGTTAGGGTTAGGGTTAGGGTTAGGGTTAGGGTTAGGGTTAGGGTTAGGGTTAGGGTTAGGGTTAGGGTTAGGGTTAGGGTTAGGGTTAGGGTTAGGGTTAGGGTTAGGGTTAGGGTTAGGGTTAGGGTTAGGGTTAGGGTTAGGGTTAGGGTTAGGGTTAGGGTTAGGGTTAGGGTTAGGGTTAGGGTTAGGGTTAGGGTTAGGGTTAGGGTTAGGGTTAGGGTTAGGGTTAGGGTTAGGGTTAGGGTTAGGGTTAGGGTTAGGGTTAGGGTTAGGGTTAGGGTTAGGGTTAGGGTTAGGGTTAGGGTTAGGGTTAGGGTTAGGGTTAGGGTTAGGGTTAGGGTTAGGGTTAGGGTTAGGGTTAGGGTTAGGGTTAGGGTTAGGGTTAGGGTTAGGGTTAGGGTTAGGGTTAGGGTTAGGGTTAGGGTTAGGGTTAGGGTTAGGGTTAGGGTTAGGGTTAGGGTTAGGGTTAGGGTTAGGGTTAGGGTTAGGGTTAGGGTTAGGGTTAGGGTTAGGGTTAGGGTTAGGGTTAGGGTTAGGGTTAGGGTTAGGGTTAGGGTTAGGGTTAGGGTTAGGGTTAGGGTTAGGGTTAGGGTTAGGGTTAGGGTTAGGGTTAGGGTTAGGGTTAGGGTTAGGGTTAGGGTTAGGGTTAGGGTTAGGGTTAGGGTTAGGGTTAGGGTTAGGGTTAGGGTTAGGGTTAGGGTTAGGGTTAGGGTTAGGGTTAGGGTTAGGGTTAGGGTTAGGGTTAGGGTTAGGGTTAGGGTTAGGGTTAGGGTTAGGGTTAGGGTTAGGGTTAGGGTTAGGGTTAGGGTTAGGGTTAGGGTTAGGGTTAGGGTTAGGGTTAGGGTTAGGGTTAGGGTTAGGGTTAGGGTTAGGGTTAGGGTTAGGGTTAGGGTTAGGGTTAGGGTTAGGGTTAGGGTTAGGGTTAGGGTTAGGGTTAGGGTTAGGGTTAGGGTTAGGGTTAGGGTTAGGGTTAGGGTTAGGGTTAGGGTTAGGGTTAGGGTTAGGGTTAGGGTTAGGGTTAGGGTTAGGGTTAGGGTTAGGGTTAGGGTTAGGGTTAGGGTTAGGGTTAGGGTTAGGGTTAGGGTTAGGGTTAGGGTTAGGGTTAGGGTTAGGGTTAGGGTTAGGGTTAGGGTTAGGGTTAGGGTTAGGGTTAGGGTTAGGGTTAGGGTTAGGGTTAGGGTTAGGGTTAGGGTTAGGGTTAGGGTTAGGGTTAGGGTTAGGGTTAGGGTTAGGGTTAGGGTTAGGGTTAGGGTTAGGGTTAGGGTTAGGGTTAGGGTTAGGGTTAGGGTTAGGGTTAGGGTTAGGGTTAGGGTTAGGGTTAGGGTTAGGGTTAGGGTTAGGGTTAGGGTTAGGGTTAGGGTTAGGGTTAGGGTTAGGGTTAGGGTTAGGGTTAGGGTTAGGGTTAGGGTTAGGGTTAGGGTTAGGGTTAGGGTTAGGGTTAGGGTTAGGGTTAGGGTTAGGGTTAGGGTTAGGGTTAGGGTTAGGGTTAGGGTTAGGGTTAGGGTTAGGGTTAGGGTTAGGGTTAGGGTTAGGGTTAGGGTTAGGGTTAGGGTTAGGGTTAGGGTTAGGGTTAGGGTTAGGGTTAGGGTTAGGGTTAGGGTTAGGGTTAGGGTTAGGGTTAGGGTTAGGGTTAGGGTTAGGGTTAGGGTTAGGGTTAGGGTTAGGGTTAGGGTTAGGGTTAGGGTTAGGGTTAGGGTTAGGGTTAGGGTTAGGGTTAGGGTTAGGGTTAGGGTTAGGGTTAGGGTTAGGGTTAGGGTTAGGGTTAGGGTTAGGGTTAGGGTTAGGGTTAGGGTTAGGGTTAGGGTTAGGGTTAGGGTTAGGGTTAGGGTTAGGGTTAGGGTTAGGGTTAGGGTTAGGGTTAGGGTTAGGGTTAGGGTTAGGGTTAGGGTTAGGGTTAGGGTTAGGGTTAGGGTTAGGGTTAGGGTTAGGGTTAGGGTTAGGGTTAGGGTTAGGGTTAGGGTTAGGGTTAGGGTTAGGGTTAGGGTTAGGGTTAGGGTTAGGGTTAGGGTTAGGGTTAGGGTTAGGGTTAGGGTTAGGGTTAGGGTTAGGGTTAGGGTTAGGGTTAGGGTTAGGGTTAGGGTTAGGGTTAGGGTTAGGGTTAGGGTTAGGGTTAGGGTTAGGGTTAGGGTTAGGGTTAGGGTTAGGGTTAGGGTTAGGGTTAGGGTTAGGGTTAGGGTTAGGGTTAGGGTTAGGGTTAGGGTTAGGGTTAGGGTTAGGGTTAGGGTTAGGGTTAGGGTTAGGGTTAGGGTTAGGGTTAGGGTTAGGGTTAGGGTTAGGGTTAGGGTTAGGGTTAGGGTTAGGGTTAGGGTTAGGGTTAGGGTTAGGGTTAGGGTTAGGGTTAGGGTTAGGGTTAGGGTTAGGGTTAGGGTTAGGGTTAGGGTTAGGGTTAGGGTTAGGGTTAGGGTTAGGGTTAGGGTTAGGGTTAGGGTTAGGGTTAGGGTTAGGGTTAGGGTTAGGGTTAGGGTTAGGGTTAGGGTTAGGGTTAGGGTTAGGGTTAGGGTTAGGGTTAGGGTTAGGGTTAGGGTTAGGGTTAGGGTTAGGGTTAGGGTTAGGGTTAGGGTTAGGGTTAGGGTTAGGGTTAGGGTTAGGGTTAGGGTTAGGGTTAGGGTTAGGGTTAGGGTTAGGGTTAGGGTTAGGGTTAGGGTTAGGGTTAGGGTTAGGGTTAGGGTTAGGGTTAGGGTTAGGGTTAGGGTTAGGGTTAGGGTTAGGGTTAGGGTTAGGGTTAGGGTTAGGGTTAGGGTTAGGGTTAGGGTTAGGGTTAGGGTTAGGGTTAGGGTTAGGGTTAGGGTTAGGGTTAGGGTTAGGGTTAGGGTTAGGGTTAGGGTTAGGGTTAGGGTTAGGGTTAGGGTTAGGGTTAGGGTTAGGGTTAGGGTTAGGGTTAGGGTTAGGGTTAGGGTTAGGGTTAGGGTTAGGGTTAGGGTTAGGGTTAGGGTTAGGGTTAGGGTTAGGGTTAGGGTTAGGGTTAGGGTTAGGGTTAGGGTTAGGGTTAGGGTTAGGGTTAGGGTTAGGGTTAGGGTTAGGGTTAGGGTTAGGGTTAGGGTTAGGGTTAGGGTTAGGGTTAGGGTTAGGGTTAGGGTTAGGGTTAGGGTTAGGGTTAGGGTTAGGGTTAGGGTTAGGGTTAGGGTTAGGGTTAGGGTTAGGGTTAGGGTTAGGGTTAGGGTTAGGGTTAGGGTTAGGGTTAGGGTTAGGGTTAGGGTTAGGGTTAGGGTTAGGGTTAGGGTTAGGGTTAGGGTTAGGGTTAGGGTTAGGGTTAGGGTTAGGGTTAGGGTTAGGGTTAGGGTTAGGGTTAGGGTTAGGGTTAGGGTTAGGGTTAGGGTTAGGGTTAGGGTTAGGGTTAGGGTTAGGGTTAGGGTTAGGGTTAGGGTTAGGGTTAGGGTTAGGGTTAGGGTTAGGGTTAGGGTTAGGGTTAGGGTTAGGGTTAGGGTTAGGGTTAGGGTTAGGGTTAGGGTTAGGGTTAGGGTTAGGGTTAGGGTTAGGGTTAGGGTTAGGGTTAGGGTTAGGGTTAGGGTTAGGGTTAGGGTTAGGGTTAGGGTTAGGGTTAGGGTTAGGGTTAGGGTTAGGGTTAGGGTTAGGGTTAGGGTTAGGGTTAGGGTTAGGGTTAGGGTTAGGGTTAGGGTTAGGGTTAGGGTTAGGGTTAGGGTTAGGGTTAGGGTTAGGGTTAGGGTTAGGGTTAGGGTTAGGGTTAGGGTTAGGGTTAGGGTTAGGGTTAGGGTTAGGGTTAGGGTTAGGGTTAGGGTTAGGGTTAGGGTTAGGGTTAGGGTTAGGGTTAGGGTTAGGGTTAGGGTTAGGGTTAGGGTTAGGGTTAGGGTTAGGGTTAGGGTTAGGGTTAGGGTTAGGGTTAGGGTTAGGGTTAGGGTTAGGGTTAGGGTTAGGGTTAGGGTTAGGGTTAGGGTTAGGGTTAGGGTTAGGGTTAGGGTTAGGGTTAGGGTTAGGGTTAGGGTTAGGGTTAGGGTTAGGGTTAGGGTTAGGGTTAGGGTTAGGGTTAGGGTTAGGGTTAGGGTTAGGGTTAGGGTTAGGGTTAGGGTTAGGGTTAGGGTTAGGGTTAGGGTTAGGGTTAGGGTTAGGGTTAGGGTTAGGGTTAGGGTTAGGGTTAGGGTTAGGGTTAGGGTTAGGGTTAGGGTTAGGGTTAGGGTTAGGGTTAGGGTTAGGGTTAGGGTTAGGGTTAGGGTTAGGGTTAGGGTTAGGGTTAGGGTTAGGGTTAGGGTTAGGGTTAGGGTTAGGGTTAGGGTTAGGGTTAGGGTTAGGGTTAGGGTTAGGGTTAGGGTTAGGGTTAGGGTTAGGGTTAGGGTTAGGGTTAGGGTTAGGGTTAGGGTTAGGGTTAGGGTTAGGGTTAGGGTTAGGGTTAGGGTTAGGGTTAGGGTTAGGGTTAGGGTTAGGGTTAGGGTTAGGGTTAGGGTTAGGGTTAGGGTTAGGGTTAGGGTTAGGGTTAGGGTTAGGGTTAGGGTTAGGGTTAGGGTTAGGGTTAGGGTTAGGGTTAGGGTTAGGGTTAGGGTTAGGGTTAGGGTTAGGGTTAGGGTTAGGGTTAGGGTTAGGGTTAGGGTTAGGGTTAGGGTTAGGGTTAGGGTTAGGGTTAGGGTTAGGGTTAGGGTTAGGGTTAGGGTTAGGGTTAGGGTTAGGGTTAGGGTTAGGGTTAGGGTTAGGGTTAGGGTTAGGGTTAGGGTTAGGGTTAGGGTTAGGGTTAGGGTTAGGGTTAGGGTTAGGGTTAGGGTTAGGGTTAGGGTTAGGGTTAGGGTTAGGGTTAGGGTTAGGGTTAGGGTTAGGGTTAGGGTTAGGGTTAGGGTTAGGGTTAGGGTTAGGGTTAGGGTTAGGGTTAGGGTTAGGGTTAGGGTTAGGGTTAGGGTTAGGGTTAGGGTTAGGGTTAGGGTTAGGGTTAGGGTTAGGGTTAGGGTTAGGGTTAGGGTTAGGGTTAGGGTTAGGGTTAGGGTTAGGGTTAGGGTTAGGGTTAGGGTTAGGGTTAGGGTTAGGGTTAGGGTTAGGGTTAGGGTTAGGGTTAGGGTTAGGGTTAGGGTTAGGGTTAGGGTTAGGGTTAGGGTTAGGGTTAGGGTTAGGGTTAGGGTTAGGGTTAGGGTTAGGGTTAGGGTTAGGGTTAGGGTTAGGGTTAGGGTTAGGGTTAGGGTTAGGGTTAGGGTTAGGGTTAGGGTTAGGGTTAGGGTTAGGGTTAGGGTTAGGGTTAGGGTTAGGGTTAGGGTTAGGGTTAGGGTTAGGGTTAGGGTTAGGGTTAGGGTTAGGGTTAGGGTTAGGGTTAGGGTTAGGGTTAGGGTTAGGGTTAGGGTTAGGGTTAGGGTTAGGGTTAGGGTTAGGGTTAGGGTTAGGGTTAGGGTTAGGGTTAGGGTTAGGGTTAGGGTTAGGGTTAGGGTTAGGGTTAGGGTTAGGGTTAGGGTTAGGGTTAGGGTTAGGGTTAGGGTTAGGGTTAGGGTTAGGGTTAGGGTTAGGGTTAGGGTTAGGGTTAGGGTTAGGGTTAGGGTTAGGGTTAGGGTTAGGGTTAGGGTTAGGGTTAGGGTTAGGGTTAGGGTTAGGGTTAGGGTTAGGGTTAGGGTTAGGGTTAGGGTTAGGGTTAGGGTTAGGGTTAGGGTTAGGGTTAGGGTTAGGGTTAGGGTTAGGGTTAGGGTTAGGGTTAGGGTTAGGGTTAGGGTTAGGGTTAGGGTTAGGGTTAGGGTTAGGGTTAGGGTTAGGGTTAGGGTTAGGGTTAGGGTTAGGGTTAGGGTTAGGGTTAGGGTTAGGGTTAGGGTTAGGGTTAGGGTTAGGGTTAGGGTTAGGGTTAGGGTTAGGGTTAGGGTTAGGGTTAGGGTTAGGGTTAGGGTTAGGGTTAGGGTTAGGGTTAGGGTTAGGGTTAGGGTTAGGGATTAGGGTTAGGGTTAGGGTTAGGATTAGGGTTAGGGTTAGGGTTAGGGTTAGGGTTAGGGTTAGGGTTAGGGTTAGGGTTAGGGTTAGGGTTAGGGTTAGGGTTAGGGTTAGGGTTAGGGTTAGGGTTAGGGTTAGGGTTAGGGTTAGGGTTAGGGTTAGGGTTAGGGTTAGGGTTAGGGTTAGGGTTAGGGTTAGGGTTAGGGTTAGGGTTAGGGTTAGGGTTAGGGTTAGGGTTAGGGTTAGGGTTAGGGTTAGGGTTAGGGTTAGGGTTAGGGTTAGGGTTAGGGTTAGGGTTAGGGTTAGGGTTAGGGTTAGGGTTAGGGTTAGGGTTAGGGTTAGGGTTAGGGTTAGGGTTAGGGTTAGGGTTAGGGTTAGGGTTAGGGTTAGGGTTAGGGTTAGGGTTAGGGTTAGGGTTAGGGTTAGGGTTAGGGTTAGGGTTAGGGTTAGGGTTAGGGTTAGGGTTAGGGTTAGGGTTAGGGTTAGGGTTAGGGTTAGGGTTAGGGTTAGGGTTAGGGTTAGGGTTAGGGTTAGGGTTAGGGTTAGGGTTAGGGTTAGGGTTAGGGTTAGGGTTAGGGTTAGGGTTAGGGTTAGGGTTAGGGTTAGGGTTAGGGTTAGGGTTAGGGTTAGGGTTAGGGTTAGGGTTAGGGTTAGGGTTAGGGTTAGGGTTAGGGTTAGGGTTAGGGTTAGGGTTAGGGTTAGGGTTAGGGTTAGGGTTAGGGTTAGGGTTAGGGTTAGGGTTAGGGTTAGGGTTAGGGTTAGGGTTAGGGTTAGGGTTAGGGTTAGGGTTAGGGTTAGGGTTAGGGTTAGGGTTAGGGTTAGGGTTAGGGTTAGGGTTAGGGTTAGGGTTAGGGTTAGGGTTAGGGTTAGGGTTAGGGTTAGGGTTAGGGTTAGGGTTAGGGTTAGGGTTAGGGTTAGGGTTAGGGTTAGGGTTAGGGTTAGGGTTAGGGTTAGGGTTAGGGTTAGGGTTAGGGTTAGGGTTAGGGTTAGGGTTAGGGTTAGGGTTAGGGTTAGGGTTAGGGTTAGGGTTAGGGTTAGGGTTAGGGTTAGGGTTAGGGTTAGGGTTAGGGTTAGGGTTAGGGTTAGGGTTAGGGTTAGGGTTAGGGTTAGGGTTAGGGTTAGGGTTAGGGTTAGGGTTAGGGTTAGGGTTAGGGTTAGGGTTAGGGTTAGGGTTAGGGTTAGGGTTAGGGTTAGGGTTAGGGTTAGGGTTAGGGTTAGGGTTAGGGTTAGGGTTAGGGTTAGGGTTAGGGTTAGGGTTAGGGTTAGGGTTAGGGTTAGGGTTAGGGTTAGGGTTAGGGTTAGGGTTAGGGTTAGGGTTAGGGTTAGGGTTAGGGTTAGGGTTAGGGTTAGGGTTAGGGTTAGGGTTAGGGTTAGGGTTAGGGTTAGGGTTAGGGTTAGGGTTAGGGTTAGGGTTAGGGTTAGGGTTAGGGTTAGGGTTAGGGTTAGGGTTAGGGTTAGGGTTAGGGTTAGGGTTAGGGTTAGGGTTAGGGTTAGGGTTAGGGTTAGGGTTAGGGTTAGGGTTAGGGTTAGGGTTAGGGTTAGGGTTAGGGTTAGGGTTAGGGTTAGGGTTAGGGTTAGGGTTAGGGTTAGGGTTAGGGTTAGGGTTAGGGTTAGGGTTAGGGTTAGGGTTAGGGTTAGGGTTAGGGTTAGGGTTAGGGTTAGGGTTAGGGTTAGGGTTAGGGTTAGGGTTAGGGTTAGGGTTAGGGTTAGGGTTAGGGTTAGGGTTAGGGTTAGGGTTAGGGTTAGGGTTAGGGTTAGGGTTAGGGTTAGGGTTAGGGTTAGGGTTAGGGTTAGGGTTAGGGTTAGGGTTAGGGTTAGGGTTAGGGTTAGGGTTAGGGTTAGGGTTAGGGTTAGGGTTAGGGTTAGGGTTAGGGTTAGGGTTAGGGTTAGGGTTAGGGTTAGGGTTAGGGTTAGGGTTAGGGTTAGGGTTAGGGTTAGGGTTAGGGTTAGGGTTAGGGTTAGGGTTAGGGTTAGGGTTAGGGTTAGGGTTAGGGTTAGGGTTAGGGTTAGGGTTAGGGTTAGGGTTAGGGTTAGGGTTAGGGTTAGGGTTAGGGTTAGGGTTAGGGTTAGGGTTAGGGTTAGGGTTAGGGTTAGGGTTAGGGTTAGGGTTAGGGTTAGGGTTAGGGTTAGGGTTAGGGTTAGGGTTAGGGTTAGGGTTAGGGTTAGGGTTAGGGTTAGGGTTAGGGTTAGGGTTAGGGTTAGGGTTAGGGTTAGGGTTAGGGTTAGGGTTAGGGTTAGGGTTAGGGTTAGGGTTAGGGTTAGGGTTAGGGTTAGGGTTAGGGTTAGGGTTAGGGTTAGGGTTAGGGTTAGGGTTAGGGTTAGGGTTAGGGTTAGGGTTAGGGTTAGGGTTAGGGTTAGGGTTAGGGTTAGGGTTAGGGTTAGGGTTAGGGTTAGGGTTAGGGTTAGGGTTAGGGTTAGGGTTAGGGTTAGGGTTAGGGTTAGGGTTAGGGTTAGGGTTAGGGTTAGGGTTAGGGTTAGGGTTAGGGTTAGGGTTAGGGTTAGGGTTAGGGTTAGGGTTAGGGTTAGGGTTAGGGTTAGGGTTAGGGTTAGGGTTAGGGTTAGGGTTAGGGTTAGGGTTAGGGTTAGGGTTAGGGTTAGGGTTAGGGTTAGGGTTAGGGTTAGGGTTAGGGTTAGGGTTAGGGTTAGGGTTAGGGTTAGGGTTAGGGTTAGGGTTAGGGTTAGGGTTAGGGTTAGGGTTAGGGTTAGGGTTAGGGTTAGGGTTAGGGTTAGGGTTAGGGTTAGGGTTAGGGTTAGGGTTAGGGTTAGGGTTAGGGTTAGGGTTAGGGTTAGGGTTAGGGTTAGGGTTAGGGTTAGGGTTAGGGTTAGGGTTAGGGTTAGGGTTAGGGTTAGGGTTAGGGTTAGGGTTAGGGTTAGGGTTAGGGTTAGGGTTAGGGTTAGGGTTAGGGTTAGGGTTAGGGTTAGGGTTAGGGTTAGGGTTAGGGTTAGGGTTAGGGTTAGGGTTAGGGTTAGGGTTAGGGTTAGGGTTAGGGTTAGGGTTAGGGTTAGGGTTAGGGTTAGGGTTAGGGTTAGGGTTAGGGTTAGGGTTAGGGTTAGGGTTAGGGTTAGGGTTAGGGTTAGGGTTAGGGTTAGGGTTAGGGTTAGGGTTAGGGTTAGGGTTAGGGTTAGGGTTAGGGTTAGGGTTAGGGTTAGGGTTAGGGTTAGGGTTAGGGTTAGGGTTAGGGTTAGGGTTAGGGTTAGGGTTAGGGTTAGGGTTAGGGTTAGGGTTAGGGTTAGGGTTAGGGTTAGGGTTAGGGTTAGGGTTAGGGTTAGGGTTAGGGTTAGGGTTAGGGTTAGGGTTAGGGTTAGGGTTAGGGTTAGGGTTAGGGTTAGGGTTAGGGTTAGGGTTAGGGTTAGGGTTAGGGTTAGGGTTAGGGTTAGGGTTAGGGTTAGGGTTAGGGTTAGGGTTAGGGTTAGGGTTAGGGTTAGGGTTAGGGTTAGGGTTAGGGTTAGGGTTAGGGTTAGGGTTAGGGTTAGGGTTAGGGTTAGGGTTAGGGTTAGGGTTAGGGTTAGGGTTAGGGTTAGGGTTAGGGTTAGGGTTAGGGTTAGGGTTAGGGTTAGGGTTAGGGTTAGGGTTAGGGTTAGGGTTAGGGTTAGGGTTAGGGTTAGGGTTAGGGTTAGGGTTAGGGTTAGGGTTAGGGTTAGGGTTAGGGTTAGGGTTAGGGTTAGGGTTAGGGTTAGGGTTAGGGTTAGGGTTAGGGTTAGGGTTAGGGTTAGGGTTAGGGTTAGGGTTAGGGTTAGGGTTAGGGTTAGGGTTAGGGTTAGGGTTAGGGTTAGGGTTAGGGTTAGGGTTAGGGTTAGGGTTAGGGTTAGGGTTAGGGTTAGGGTTAGGGTTAGGGTTAGGGTTAGGGTTAGGGTTAGGGTTAGGGTTAGGGTTAGGGTTAGGGTTAGGGTTAGGGTTAGGGTTAGGGTTAGGGTTAGGGTTAGGGTTAGGGTTAGGGTTAGGGTTAGGGTTAGGGTTAGGGTTAGGGTTAGGGTTAGGGTTAGGGTTAGGGTTAGGGTTAGGGTTAGGGTTAGGGTTAGGGTTAGGGTTAGGGTTAGGGTTAGGGTTAGGGTTAGGGTTAGGGTTAGGGTTAGGGTTAGGGTTAGGGTTAGGGTTAGGGTTAGGGTTAGGGTTAGGGTTAGGGTTAGGGTTAGGGTTAGGGTTAGGGTTAGGGTTAGGGTTAGGGTTAGGGTTAGGGTTAGGGTTAGGGTTAGGGTTAGGGTTAGGGTTAGGGTTAGGGTTAGGGTTAGGGTTAGGGTTAGGGTTAGGGTTAGGGTTAGGGTTAGGGTTAGGGTTAGGGTTAGGGTTAGGGTTAGGGTTAGGGTTAGGGTTAGGGTTAGGGTTAGGGTTAGGGTTAGGGTTAGGGTTAGGGTTAGGGTTAGGGTTAGGGTTAGGGTTAGGGTTAGGGTTAGGGTTAGGGTTAGGGTTAGGGTTAGGGTTAGGGTTAGGGTTAGGGTTAGGGTTAGGGTTAGGGTTAGGGTTAGGGTTAGGGTTAGGGTTAGGGTTAGGGTTAGGGTTAGGGTTAGGGTTAGGGTTAGGGTTAGGGTTAGGGTTAGGGTTAGGGTTAGGGTTAGGGTTAGGGTTAGGGTTAGGGTTAGGGTTAGGGTTAGGGTTAGGGTTAGGGTTAGGGTTAGGGTTAGGGTTAGGGTTAGGGTTAGGGTTAGGGTTAGGGTTAGGGTTAGGGTTAGGGTTAGGGTTAGGGTTAGGGTTAGGGTTAGGGTTAGGGTTAGGGTTAGGGTTAGGGTTAGGGTTAGGGTTAGGGTTAGGGTTAGGGTTAGGGTTAGGGTTAGGGTTAGGGTTAGGGTTAGGGTTAGGGTTAGGGTTAGGGTTAGGGTTAGGGTTAGGGTTAGGGTTAGGGTTAGGGTTAGGGTTAGGGTTAGGGTTAGGGTTAGGGTTAGGGTTAGGGTTAGGGTTAGGGTTAGGGTTAGGGTTAGGGTTAGGGTTAGGGTTAGGGTTAGGGTTAGGGTTAGGGTTAGGGTTAGGGTTAGGGTTAGGGTTAGGGTTAGGGTTAGGGTTAGGGTTAGGGTTAGGGTTAGGGTTAGGGTTAGGGTTAGGGTTAGGGTTAGGGTTAGGGTTAGGGTTAGGGTTAGGGTTAGGGTTAGGGTTAGGGTTAGGGTTAGGGTTAGGGTTAGGGTTAGGGTTAGGGTTAGGGTTAGGGTTAGGGTTAGGGTTAGGGTTAGGGTTAGGGTTAGGGTTAGGGTTAGGGTTAGGGTTAGGGTTAGGGTTAGGGTTAGGGTTAGGGTTAGGGTTAGGGTTAGGGTTAGGGTTAGGGTTAGGGTTAGGGTTAGGGTTAGGGTTAGGGTTAGGGTTAGGGTTAGGGTTAGGGTTAGGGTTAGGGTTAGGGTTAGGGTTAGGGTTAGGGTTAGGGTTAGGGTTAGGGTTAGGGTTAGGGTTAGGGTTAGGGTTAGGGTTAGGGTTAGGGTTAGGGTTAGGGTTAGGGTTAGGGTTAGGGTTAGGGTTAGGGTTAGGGTTAGGGTTAGGGTTAGGGTTAGGGTTAGGGTTAGGGTTAGGGTTAGGGTTAGGGTTAGGGTTAGGGTTAGGGTTAGGGTTAGGGTTAGGGTTAGGGTTAGGGTTAGGGTTAGGGTTAGGGTTAGGGTTAGGGTTAGGGTTAGGGTTAGGGTTAGGGTTAGGGTTAGGGTTAGGGTTAGGGTTAGGGTTAGGGTTAGGGTTAGGGTTAGGGTTAGGGTTAGGGTTAGGGTTAGGGTTAGGGTTAGGGTTAGGGTTAGGGTTAGGGTTAGGGTTAGGGTTAGGGTTAGGGTTAGGGTTAGGGTTAGGGTTAGGGTTAGGGTTAGGGTTAGGGTTAGGGTTAGGGTTAGGGTTAGGGTTAGGGTTAGGGTTAGGGTTAGGGTTAGGGTTAGGGTTAGGGTTAGGGTTAGGGTTAGGGTTAGGGTTAGGGTTAGGGTTAGGGTTAGGGTTAGGGTTAGGGTTAGGGTTAGGGTTAGGGTTAGGGTTAGGGTTAGGGTTAGGGTTAGGGTTAGGGTTAGGGTTAGGGTTAGGGTTAGGGTTAGGGTTAGGGTTAGGGTTAGGGTTAGGGTTAGGGTTAGGGTTAGGGTTAGGGTTAGGGTTAGGGTTAGGGTTAGGGTTAGGGTTAGGGTTAGGGTTAGGGTTAGGGTTAGGGTTAGGGTTAGGGTTAGGGTTAGGGTTAGGGTTAGGGTTAGGGTTAGGGTTAGGGTTAGGGTTAGGGTTAGGGTTAGGGTTAGGGTTAGGGTTAGGGTTAGGGTTAGGGTTAGGGTTAGGGTTAGGGTTAGGGTTAGGGTTAGGGTTAGGGTTAGGGTTAGGGTTAGGGTTAGGGTTAGGGTTAGGGTTAGGGTTAGGGTTAGGGTTAGGGTTAGGGTTAGGGTTAGGGTTAGGGTTAGGGTTAGGGTTAGGGTTAGGGTTAGGGTTAGGGTTAGGGTTAGGGTTAGGGTTAGGGTTAGGGTTAGGGTTAGGGTTAGGGTTAGGGTTAGGGTTAGGGTTAGGGTTAGGGTTAGGGTTAGGGTTAGGGTTAGGGTTAGGGTTAGGGTTAGGGTTAGGGTTAGGGTTAGGGTTAGGGTTAGGGTTAGGGTTAGGGTTAGGGTTAGGGTTAGGGTTAGGGTTAGGGTTAGGGTTAGGGTTAGGGTTAGGGTTAGGGTTAGGGTTAGGGTTAGGGTTAGGGTTAGGGTTAGGGTTAGGGTTAGGGTTAGGGTTAGGGTTAGGGTTAGGGTTAGGGTTAGGGTTAGGGTTAGGGTTAGGGTTAGGGTTAGGGTTAGGGTTAGGGTTAGGGTTAGGGTTAGGGTTAGGGTTAGGGTTAGGGTTAGGGTTAGGGTTAGGGTTAGGGTTAGGGTTAGGGTTAGGGTTAGGGTTAGGGTTAGGGTTAGGGTTAGGGTTAGGGTTAGGGTTAGGGTTAGGGTTAGGGTTAGGGTTAGGGTTAGGGTTAGGGTTAGGGTTAGGGTTAGGGTTAGGGTTAGGGTTAGGGTTAGGGTTAGGGTTAGGGTTAGGGTTAGGGTTAGGGTTAGGGTTAGGGTTAGGGTTAGGGTTAGGGTTAGGGTTAGGGTTAGGGTTAGGGTTAGGGTTAGGGTTAGGGTTAGGGTTAGGGTTAGGGTTAGGGTTAGGGTTAGGGTTAGGGTTAGGGTTAGGGTTAGGGTTAGGGTTAGGGTTAGGGTTAGGGTTAGGGTTAGGGTTAGGGTTAGGGTTAGGGTTAGGGTTAGGGTTAGGGTTAGGGTTAGGGTTAGGGTTAGGGTTAGGGTTAGGGTTAGGGTTAGGGTTAGGGTTAGGGTTAGGGTTAGGGTTAGGGTTAGGGTTAGGGTTAGGGTTAGGGTTAGGGTTAGGGTTAGGGTTAGGGTTAGGGTTAGGGTTAGGGTTAGGGTTAGGGTTAGGGTTAGGGTTAGGGTTAGGGTTAGGGTTAGGGTTAGGGTTAGGGTTAGGGTTAGGGTTAGGGTTAGGGTTAGGGTTAGGGTTAGGGTTAGGGTTAGGGTTAGGGTTAGGGTTAGGGTTAGGGTTAGGGTTAGGGTTAGGGTTAGGGTTAGGGTTAGGGTTAGGGTTAGGGTTAGGGTTAGGGTTAGGGTTAGGGTTAGGGTTAGGGTTAGGGTTAGGGTTAGGGTTAGGGTTAGGGTTAGGGTTAGGGTTAGGGTTAGGGTTAGGGTTAGGGTTAGGGTTAGGGTTAGGGTTAGGGTTAGGGTTAGGGTTAGGGTTAGGGTTAGGGTTAGGGTTAGGGTTAGGGTTAGGGTTAGGGTTAGGGTTAGGGTTAGGGTTAGGGTTAGGGTTAGGGTTAGGGTTAGGGTTAGGGTTAGGGTTAGGGTTAGGGTTAGGGTTAGGGTTAGGGTTAGGGTTAGGGTTAGGGTTAGGGTTAGGGTTAGGGTTAGGGTTAGGGTTAGGGTTAGGGTTAGGGTTAGGGTTAGGGTTAGGGTTAGGGTTAGGGTTAGGGTTAGGGTTAGGGTTAGGGTTAGGGTTAGGGTTAGGGTTAGGGTTAGGGTTAGGGTTAGGGTTAGGGTTAGGGTTAGGGTTAGGGTTAGGGTTAGGGTTAGGGTTAGGGTTAGGGTTAGGGTTAGGGTTAGGGTTAGGGTTAGGGTTAGGGTTAGGGTTAGGGTTAGGGTTAGGGTTAGGGTTAGGGTTAGGGTTAGGGTTAGGGTTAGGGTTAGGGTTAGGGTTAGGGTTAGGGTTAGGGTTAGGGTTAGGGTTAGGGTTAGGGTTAGGGTTAGGGTTAGGGTTAGGGTTAGGGTTAGGGTTAGGGTTAGGGTTAGGGTTAGGGTTAGGGTTAGGGTTAGGGTTAGGGTTAGGGTTAGGGTTAGGGTTAGGGTTAGGGTTAGGGTTAGGGTTAGGGTTAGGGTTAGGGTTAGGGTTAGGGTTAGGGTTAGGGTTAGGGTTAGGGTTAGGGTTAGGGTTAGGGTTAGGGTTAGGGTTAGGGTTAGGGTTAGGGTTAGGGTTAGGGTTAGGGTTAGGGTTAGGGTTAGGGTTAGGGTTAGGGTTAGGGTTAGGGTTAGGGTTAGGGTTAGGGTTAGGGTTAGGGTTAGGGTTAGGGTTAGGGTTAGGGTTAGGGTTAGGGTTAGGGTTAGGGTTAGGGTTAGGGTTAGGGTTAGGGTTAGGGTTAGGGTTAGGGTTAGGGTTAGGGTTAGGGTTAGGGTTAGGGTTAGGGTTAGGGTTAGGGTTAGGGTTAGGGTTAGGGTTAGGGTTAGGGTTAGGGTTAGGGTTAGGGTTAGGGTTAGGGTTAGGGTTAGGGTTAGGGTTAGGGTTAGGGTTAGGGTTAGGGTTAGGGTTAGGGTTAGGGTTAGGGTTAGGGTTAGGGTTAGGGTTAGGGTTAGGGTTAGGGTTAGGGTTAGGGTTAGGGTTAGGGTTAGGGTTAGGGTTAGGGTTAGGGTTAGGGTTAGGGTTAGGGTTAGGGTTAGGGTTAGGGTTAGGGTTAGGGTTAGGGTTAGGGTTAGGGTTAGGGTTAGGGTTAGGGTTAGGGTTAGGGTTAGGGTTAGGGTTAGGGTTAGGGTTAGGGTTAGGGTTAGGGTTAGGGTTAGGGTTAGGGTTAGGGTTAGGGTTAGGGTTAGGGTTAGGGTTAGGGTTAGGGTTAGGGTTAGGGTTAGGGTTAGGGTTAGGGTTAGGGTTAGGGTTAGGGTTAGGGTTAGGGTTAGGGTTAGGGTTAGGGTTAGGGTTAGGGTTAGGGTTAGGGTTAGGGTTAGGGTTAGGGTTAGGGTTAGGGTTAGGGTTAGGGTTAGGGTTAGGGTTAGGGTTAGGGTTAGGGTTAGGGTTAGGGTTAGGGTTAGGGTTAGGGTTAGGGTTAGGGTTAGGGTTAGGGTTAGGGTTAGGGTTAGGGTTAGGGTTAGGGTTAGGGTTAGGGTTAGGGTTAGGGTTAGGGTTAGGGTTAGGGTTAGGGTTAGGGTTAGGGTTAGGGTTAGGGTTAGGGTTAGGGTTAGGGTTAGGGTTAGGGTTAGGGTTAGGGTTAGGGTTAGGGTTAGGGTTAGGGTTAGGGTTAGGGTTAGGGTTAGGGTTAGGGTTAGGGTTAGGGTTAGGGTTAGGGTTAGGGTTAGGGTTAGGGTTAGGGTTAGGGTTAGGGTTAGGGTTAGGGTTAGGGTTAGGGTTAGGGTTAGGGTTAGGGTTAGGGTTAGGGTTAGGGTTAGGGTTAGGGTTAGGGTTAGGGTTAGGGTTAGGGTTAGGGTTAGGGTTAGGGTTAGGGTTAGGGTTAGGGTTAGGGTTAGGGTTAGGGTTAGGGTTAGGGTTAGGGTTAGGGTTAGGGTTAGGGTTAGGGTTAGGGTTAGGGTTAGGGTTAGGGTTAGGGTTAGGGTTAGGGTTAGGGTTAGGGTTAGGGTTAGGGTTAGGGTTAGGGTTAGGGTTAGGGTTAGGGTTAGGGTTAGGGTTAGGGTTAGGGTTAGGGTTAGGGTTAGGGTTAGGGTTAGGGTTAGGGTTAGGGTTAGGGTTAGGGTTAGGGTTAGGGTTAGGGTTAGGGTTAGGGTTAGGGTTAGGGTTAGGGTTAGGGTTAGGGTTAGGGTTAGGGTTAGGGTTAGGGTTAGGGTTAGGGTTAGGGTTAGGGTTAGGGTTAGGGTTAGGGTTAGGGTTAGGGTTAGGGTTAGGGTTAGGGTTAGGGTTAGGGTTAGGGTTAGGGTTAGGGTTAGGGTTAGGGTTAGGGTTAGGGTTAGGGTTAGGGTTAGGGTTAGGGTTAGGGTTAGGGTTAGGGTTAGGGTTAGGGTTAGGGTTAGGGTTAGGGTTAGGGTTAGGGTTAGGGTTAGGGTTAGGGTTAGGGTTAGGGTTAGGGTTAGGGTTAGGGTTAGGGTTAGGGTTAGGGTTAGGGTTAGGGTTAGGGTTAGGGTTAGGGTTAGGGTTAGGGTTAGGGTTAGGGTTAGGGTTAGGGTTAGGGTTAGGGTTAGGGTTAGGGTTAGGGTTAGGGTTAGGGTTAGGGTTAGGGTTAGGGTTAGGGTTAGGGTTAGGGTTAGGGTTAGGGTTAGGGTTAGGGTTAGGGTTAGGGTTAGGGTTAGGGTTAGGGTTAGGGTTAGGGTTAGGGTTAGGGTTAGGGTTAGGGTTAGGGTTAGGGTTAGGGTTAGGGTTAGGGTTAGGGTTAGGGTTAGGGTTAGGGTTAGGGTTAGGGTTAGGGTTAGGGTTAGGGTTAGGGTTAGGGTTAGGGTTAGGGTTAGGGTTAGGGTTAGGGTTAGGGTTAGGGTTAGGGTTAGGGTTAGGGTTAGGGTTAGGGTTAGGGTTAGGGTTAGGGTTAGGGTTAGGGTTAGGGTTAGGGTTAGGGTTAGGGTTAGGGTTAGGGTTAGGGTTAGGGTTAGGGTTAGGGTTAGGGTTAGGGTTAGGGTTAGGGTTAGGGTTAGGGTTAGGGTTAGGGTTAGGGTTAGGGTTAGGGTTAGGGTTAGGGTTAGGGTTAGGGTTAGGGTTAGGGTTAGGGTTAGGGTTAGGGTTAGGGTTAGGGTTAGGGTTAGGGTTAGGGTTAGGGTTAGGGTTAGGGTTAGGGTTAGGGTTAGGGTTAGGGTTAGGGTTAGGGTTAGGGTTAGGGTTAGGGTTAGGGTTAGGGTTAGGGTTAGGGTTAGGGTTAGGGTTAGGGTTAGGGTTAGGGTTAGGGTTAGGGTTAGGGTTAGGGTTAGGGTTAGGGTTAGGGTTAGGGTTAGGGTTAGGGTTAGGGTTAGGGTTAGGGTTAGGGTTAGGGTTAGGGTTAGGGTTAGGGTTAGGGTTAGGGTTAGGGTTAGGGTTAGGGTTAGGGTTAGGGTTAGGGTTAGGGTTAGGGTTAGGGTTAGGGTTAGGGTTAGGGTTAGGGTTAGGGTTAGGGTTAGGGTTAGGGTTAGGGTTAGGGTTAGGGTTAGGGTTAGGGTTAGGGTTAGGGTTAGGGTTAGGGTTAGGGTTAGGGTTAGGGTTAGGGTTAGGGTTAGGGTTAGGGTTAGGGTTAGGGTTAGGGTTAGGGTTAGGGTTAGGGTTAGGGTTAGGGTTAGGGTTAGGGTTAGGGTTAGGGTTAGGGTTAGGGTTAGGGTTAGGGTTAGGGTTAGGGTTAGGGTTAGGGTTAGGGTTAGGGTTAGGGTTAGGGTTAGGGTTAGGGTTAGGGTTAGGGTTAGGGTTAGGGTTAGGGTTAGGGTTAGGGTTAGGGTTAGGGTTAGGGTTAGGGTTAGGGTTAGGGTTAGGGTTAGGGTTAGGGTTAGGGTTAGGGTTAGGGTTAGGGTTAGGGTTAGGGTTAGGGTTAGGGTTAGGGTTAGGGTTAGGGTTAGGGTTAGGGTTAGGGTTAGGGTTAGGGTTAGGGTTAGGGTTAGGGTTAGGGTTAGGGTTAGGGTTAGGGTTAGGGTTAGGGTTAGGGTTAGGGTTAGGGTTAGGGTTAGGGTTAGGGTTAGGGTTAGGGTTAGGGTTAGGGTTAGGGTTAGGGTTAGGGTTAGGGTTAGGGTTAGGGTTAGGGTTAGGGTTAGGGTTAGGGTTAGGGTTAGGGTTAGGGTTAGGGTTAGGGTTAGGGTTAGGGTTAGGGTTAGGGTTAGGGTTAGGGTTAGGGTTAGGGTTAGGGTTAGGGTTAGGGTTAGGGTTAGGGTTAGGGTTAGGGTTAGGGTTAGGGTTAGGGTTAGGGTTAGGGTTAGGGTTAGGGTTAGGGTTAGGGTTAGGGTTAGGGTTAGGGTTAGGGTTAGGGTTAGGGTTAGGGTTAGGGTTAGGGTTAGGGTTAGGGTTAGGGTTAGGGTTAGGGTTAGGGTTAGGGTTAGGGTTAGGGTTAGGGTTAGGGTTAGGGTTAGGGTTAGGGTTAGGGTTAGGGTTAGGGTTAGGGTTAGGGTTAGGGTTAGGGTTAGGGTTAGGGTTAGGGTTAGGGTTAGGGTTAGGGTTAGGGTTAGGGTTAGGGTTAGGGTTAGGGTTAGGGTTAGGGTTAGGGTTAGGGTTAGGGTTAGGGTTAGGGTTAGGGTTAGGGTTAGGGTTAGGGTTAGGGTTAGGGTTAGGGTTAGGGTTAGGGTTAGGGTTAGGGTTAGGGTTAGGGTTAGGGTTAGGGTTAGGGTTAGGGTTAGGGTTAGGGTTAGGGTTAGGGTTAGGGTTAGGGTTAGGGTTAGGGTTAGGGTTAGGGTTAGGGTTAGGGTTAGGGTTAGGGTTAGGGTTAGGGTTAGGGTTAGGGTTAGGGTTAGGGTTAGGGTTAGGGTTAGGGTTAGGGTTAGGGTTAGGGTTAGGGTTAGGGTTAGGGTTAGGGTTAGGGTTAGGGTTAGGGTTAGGGTTAGGGTTAGGGTTAGGGTTAGGGTTAGGGTTAGGGTTAGGGTTAGGGTTAGGGTTAGGGTTAGGGTTAGGGTTAGGGTTAGGGTTAGGGTTAGGGTTAGGGTTAGGGTTAGGGTTAGGGTTAGGGTTAGGGTTAGGGTTAGGGTTAGGGTTAGGGTTAGGGTTAGGGTTAGGGTTAGGGTTAGGGTTAGGGTTAGGGTTAGGGTTAGGGTTAGGGTTAGGGTTAGGGTTAGGGTTAGGGTTAGGGTTAGGGTTAGGGTTAGGGTTAGGGTTAGGGTTAGGGTTAGGGTTAGGGTTAGGGTTAGGGTTAGGGTTAGGGTTAGGGTTAGGGTTAGGGTTAGGGTTAGGGTTAGGGTTAGGGTTAGGGTTAGGGTTAGGGTTAGGGTTAGGGTTAGGGTTAGGGTTAGGGTTAGGGTTAGGGTTAGGGTTAGGGTTAGGGTTAGGGTTAGGGTTAGGGTTAGGGTTAGGGTTAGGGTTAGGGTTAGGGTTAGGGTTAGGGTTAGGGTTAGGGTTAGGGTTAGGGTTAGGGTTAGGGTTAGGGTTAGGGTTAGGGTTAGGGTTAGGGTTAGGGTTAGGGTTAGGGTTAGGGTTAGGGTTAGGGTTAGGGTTAGGGTTAGGGTTAGGGTTAGGGTTAGGGTTAGGGTTAGGGTTAGGGTTAGGGTTAGGGTTAGGGTTAGGGTTAGGGTTAGGGTTAGGGTTAGGGTTAGGGTTAGGGTTAGGGTTAGGGTTAGGGTTAGGGTTAGGGTTAGGGTTAGGGTTAGGGTTAGGGTTAGGGTTAGGGTTAGGGTTAGGGTTAGGGTTAGGGTTAGGGTTAGGGTTAGGGTTAGGGTTAGGGTTAGGGTTAGGGTTAGGGTTAGGGTTAGGGTTAGGGTTAGGGTTAGGGTTAGGGTTAGGGTTAGGGTTAGGGTTAGGGTTAGGGTTAGGGTTAGGGTTAGGGTTAGGGTTAGGGTTAGGGTTAGGGTTAGGGTTAGGGTTAGGGTTAGGGTTAGGGTTAGGGTTAGGGTTAGGGTTAGGGTTAGGGTTAGGGTTAGGGTTAGGGTTAGGGTTAGGGTTAGGGTTAGGGTTAGGGTTAGGGTTAGGGTTAGGGTTAGGGTTAGGGTTAGGGTTAGGGTTAGGGTTAGGGTTAGGGTTAGGGTTAGGGTTAGGGTTAGGGTTAGGGTTAGGGTTAGGGTTAGGGTTAGGGTTAGGGTTAGGGTTAGGGTTAGGGTTAGGGTTAGGGTTAGGGTTAGGGTTAGGGTTAGGGTTAGGGTTAGGGTTAGGGTTAGGGTTAGGGTTAGGGTTAGGGTTAGGGTTAGGGTTAGGGTTAGGGTTAGGGTTAGGGTTAGGGTTAGGGTTAGGGTTAGGGTTAGGGTTAGGGTTAGGGTTAGGGTTAGGGTTAGGGTTAGGGTTAGGGTTAGGGTTAGGGTTAGGGTTAGGGTTAGGGTTAGGGTTAGGGTTAGGGTTAGGGTTAGGG
This sequence comes from Heloderma suspectum, assembly GCF_057233095.1. Taxonomy (NCBI): domain Eukaryota; kingdom Metazoa; phylum Chordata; class Lepidosauria; order Squamata; family Helodermatidae; genus Heloderma; species Heloderma suspectum. The sequence continues at coordinate 408,188,419 of NC_139459.1, forward strand.
TTAGGGTTAGGGTTAGGGTTAGGGTTAGGGTTAGGGTTAGGGTTAGGGTTAGGGTTAGGGTTAGGGTTAGGGTTAGGGTTAGGGTTAGGGTTAGGGTTAGGGTTAGGGTTAGGGTTAGGGTTAGGGTTAGGGTTAGGGTTAGGGTTAGGGTTAGGGTTAGGGTTAGGGTTAGGGTTAGGGTTAGGGTTAGGGTTAGGGTTAGGGTTAGGGTTAGGGTTAGGGTTAGGGTTAGGGTTAGGGTTAGGGTTAGGGTTAGGGTTAGGGTTAGGGTTAGGGTTAGGGTTAGGGTTAGGGTTAGGGTTAGGGTTAGGGTTAGGGTTAGGGTTAGGGTTAGGGTTAGGGTTAGGGTTAGGGTTAGGGTTAGGGTTAGGGTTAGGGTTAGGGTTAGGGTTAGGGTTAGGGTTAGGGTTAGGGTTAGGGTTAGGGTTAGGGTTAGGGTTAGGGTTAGGGTTAGGGTTAGGGTTAGGGTTAGGGTTAGGGTTAGGGTTAGGGTTAGGGTTAGGGTTAGGGTTAGGGTTAGGGTTAGGGTTAGGGTTAGGGTTAGGGTTAGGGTTAGGGTTAGGGTTAGGGTTAGGGTTAGGGTTAGGGTTAGGGTTAGGGTTAGGGTTAGGGTTAGGGTTAGGGTTAGGGTTAGGGTTAGGGTTAGGGTTAGGGTTAGGGTTAGGGTTAGGGTTAGGGTTAGGGTTAGGGTTAGGGTTAGGGTTAGGGTTAGGGTTAGGGTTAGGGTTAGGGTTAGGGTTAGGGTTAGGGTTAGGGTTAGGGTTAGGGTTAGGGTTAGGGTTAGGGTTAGGGTTAGGGTTAGGGTTAGGGTTAGGGTTAGGGTTAGGGTTAGGGTTAGGGTTAGGGTTAGGGTTAGGGTTAGGGTTAGGGTTAGGGTTAGGGTTAGGGTTAGGGTTAGGGTTAGGGTTAGGGTTAGGGTTAGGGTTAGGGTTAGGGTTAGGGTTAGGGTTAGGGTTAGGGTTAGGGTTAGGGTTAGGGTTAGGGTTAGGGTTAGGGTTAGGGTTAGGGTTAGGGTTAGGGTTAGGGTTAGGGTTAGGGTTAGGGTTAGGGTTAGGGTTAGGGTTAGGGTTAGGGTTAGGGTTAGGGTTAGGGTTAGGGTTAGGGTTAGGGTTAGGGTTAGGGTTAGGGTTAGGGTTAGGGTTAGGGTTAGGGTTAGGGTTAGGGTTAGGGTTAGGGTTAGGGTTAGGGTTAGGGTTAGGGTTAGGGTTAGGGTTAGGGTTAGGGTTAGGGTTAGGGTTAGGGTTAGGGTTAGGGTTAGGGTTAGGGTTAGGGTTAGGGTTAGGGTTAGGGTTAGGGTTAGGGTTAGGGTTAGGGTTAGGGTTAGGGTTAGGGTTAGGGTTAGGGTTAGGGTTAGGGTTAGGGTTAGGGTTAGGGTTAGGGTTAGGGTTAGGGTTAGGGTTAGGGTTAGGGTTAGGGTTAGGGTTAGGGTTAGGGTTAGGGTTAGGGTTAGGGTTAGGGTTAGGGTTAGGGTTAGGGTTAGGGTTAGGGTTAGGGTTAGGGTTAGGGTTAGGGTTAGGGTTAGGGTTAGGGTTAGGGTTAGGGTTAGGGTTAGGGTTAGGGTTAGGGTTAGGGTTAGGGTTAGGGTTAGGGTTAGGGTTAGGGTTAGGGTTAGGGTTAGGGTTAGGGTTAGGGTTAGGGTTAGGGTTAGGGTTAGGGTTAGGGTTAGGGTTAGGGTTAGGGTTAGGGTTAGGGTTAGGGTTAGGGTTAGGGTTAGGGTTAGGGTTAGGGTTAGGGTTAGGGTTAGGGTTAGGGTTAGGGTTAGGGTTAGGGTTAGGGTTAGGGTTAGGGTTAGGGTTAGGGTTAGGGTTAGGGTTAGGGTTAGGGTTAGGGTTAGGGTTAGGGTTAGGGTTAGGGTTAGGGTTAGGGTTAGGGTTAGGGTTAGGGTTAGGGTTAGGGTTAGGGTTAGGGTTAGGGTTAGGGTTAGGGTTAGGGTTAGGGTTAGGGTTAGGGTTAGGGTTAGGGTTAGGGTTAGGGTTAGGGTTAGGGTTAGGGTTAGGGTTAGGGTTAGGGTTAGGGTTAGGGTTAGGGTTAGGGTTAGGGTTAGGGTTAGGGTTAGGGTTAGGGTTAGGGTTAGGGTTAGGGTTAGGGTTAGGGTTAGGGTTAGGGTTAGGGTTAGGGTTAGGGTTAGGGTTAGGGTTAGGGTTAGGGTTAGGGTTAGGGTTAGGGTTAGGGTTAGGGTTAGGGTTAGGGTTAGGGTTAGGGTTAGGGTTAGGGTTAGGGTTAGGGTTAGGGTTAGGGTTAGGGTTAGGGTTAGGGTTAGGGTTAGGGTTAGGGTTAGGGTTAGGGTTAGGGTTAGGGTTAGGGTTAGGGTTAGGGTTAGGGTTAGGGTTAGGGTTAGGGTTAGGGTTAGGGTTAGGGTTAGGGTTAGGGTTAGGGTTAGGGTTAGGGTTAGGGTTAGGGTTAGGGTTAGGGTTAGGGTTAGGGTTAGGGTTAGGGTTAGGGTTAGGGTTAGGGTTAGGGTTAGGGTTAGGGTTAGGGTTAGGGTTAGGGTTAGGGTTAGGGTTAGGGTTAGGGTTAGGGTTAGGGTTAGGGTTAGGGTTAGGGTTAGGGTTAGGGTTAGGGTTAGGGTTAGGGTTAGGGTTAGGGTTAGGGTTAGGGTTAGGGTTAGGGTTAGGGTTAGGGTTAGGGTTAGGGTTAGGGTTAGGGTTAGGGTTAGGGTTAGGGTTAGGGTTAGGGTTAGGGTTAGGGTTAGGGTTAGGGTTAGGGTTAGGGTTAGGGTTAGGGTTAGGGTTAGGGTTAGGGTTAGGGTTAGGGTTAGGGTTAGGGTTAGGGTTAGGGTTAGGGTTAGGGTTAGGGTTAGGGTTAGGGTTAGGGTTAGGGTTAGGGTTAGGGTTAGGGTTAGGGTTAGGGTTAGGGTTAGGGTTAGGGTTAGGGTTAGGGTTAGGGTTAGGGTTAGGGTTAGGGTTAGGGTTAGGGTTAGGGTTAGGGTTAGGGTTAGGGTTAGGGTTAGGGTTAGGGTTAGGGTTAGGGTTAGGGTTAGGGTTAGGGTTAGGGTTAGGGTTAGGGTTAGGGTTAGGGTTAGGGTTAGGGTTAGGGTTAGGGTTAGGGTTAGGGTTAGGGTTAGGGTTAGGGTTAGGGTTAGGGTTAGGGTTAGGGTTAGGGTTAGGGTTAGGGTTAGGGTTAGGGTTAGGGTTAGGGTTAGGGTTAGGGTTAGGGTTAGGGTTAGGGTTAGGGTTAGGGTTAGGGTTAGGGTTAGGGTTAGGGTTAGGGTTAGGGTTAGGGTTAGGGTTAGGGTTAGGGTTAGGGTTAGGGTTAGGGTTAGGGTTAGGGTTAGGGTTAGGGTTAGGGTTAGGGTTAGGGTTAGGGTTAGGGTTAGGGTTAGGGTTAGGGTTAGGGTTAGGGTTAGGGTTAGGGTTAGGGTTAGGGTTAGGGTTAGGGTTAGGGTTAGGGTTAGGGTTAGGGTTAGGGTTAGGGTTAGGGTTAGGGTTAGGGTTAGGGTTAGGGTTAGGGTTAGGGTTAGGGTTAGGGTTAGGGTTAGGGTTAGGGTTAGGGTTAGGGTTAGGGTTAGGGTTAGGGTTAGGGTTAGGGTTAGGGTTAGGGTTAGGGTTAGGGTTAGGGTTAGGGTTAGGGTTAGGGTTAGGGTTAGGGTTAGGGTTAGGGTTAGGGTTAGGGTTAGGGTTAGGGTTAGGGTTAGGGTTAGGGTTAGGGTTAGGGTTAGGGTTAGGGTTAGGGTTAGGGTTAGGGTTAGGGTTAGGGTTAGGGTTAGGGTTAGGGTTAGGGTTAGGGTTAGGGTTAGGGTTAGGGTTAGGGTTAGGGTTAGGGTTAGGGTTAGGGTTAGGGTTAGGGTTAGGGTTAGGGTTAGGGTTAGGGTTAGGGTTAGGGTTAGGGTTAGGGTTAGGGTTAGGGTTAGGGTTAGGGTTAGGGTTAGGGTTAGGGTTAGGGTTAGGGTTAGGGTTAGGGTTAGGGTTAGGGTTAGGGTTAGGGTTAGGGTTAGGGTTAGGGTTAGGGTTAGGGTTAGGGTTAGGGTTAGGGTTAGGGTTAGGGTTAGGGTTAGGGTTAGGGTTAGGGTTAGGGTTAGGGTTAGGGTTAGGGTTAGGGTTAGGGTTAGGGTTAGGGTTAGGGTTAGGGTTAGGGTTAGGGTTAGGGTTAGGGTTAGGGTTAGGGTTAGGGTTAGGGTTAGGGTTAGGGTTAGGGTTAGGGTTAGGGTTAGGGTTAGGGTTAGGGTTAGGGTTAGGGTTAGGGTTAGGGTTAGGGTTAGGGTTAGGGTTAGGGTTAGGGTTAGGGTTAGGGTTAGGGTTAGGGTTAGGGTTAGGGTTAGGGTTAGGGTTAGGGTTAGGGTTAGGGTTAGGGTTAGGGTTAGGGTTAGGGTTAGGGTTAGGGTTAGGGTTAGGGTTAGGGTTAGGGTTAGGGTTAGGGTTAGGGTTAGGGTTAGGGTTAGGGTTAGGGTTAGGGTTAGGGTTAGGGTTAGGGTTAGGGTTAGGGTTAGGGTTAGGGTTAGGGTTAGGGTTAGGGTTAGGGTTAGGGTTAGGGTTAGGGTTAGGGTTAGGGTTAGGGTTAGGGTTAGGGTTAGGGTTAGGGTTAGGGTTAGGGTTAGGGTTAGGGTTAGGGTTAGGGTTAGGGTTAGGGTTAGGGTTAGGGTTAGGGTTAGGGTTAGGGTTAGGGTTAGGGTTAGGGTTAGGGTTAGGGTTAGGGTTAGGGTTAGGGTTAGGGTTAGGGTTAGGGTTAGGGTTAGGGTTAGGGTTAGGGTTAGGGTTAGGGTTAGGGTTAGGGTTAGGGTTAGGGTTAGGGTTAGGGTTAGGGTTAGGGTTAGGGTTAGGGTTAGGGTTAGGGTTAGGGTTAGGGTTAGGGTTAGGGTTAGGGTTAGGGTTAGGGTTAGGGTTAGGGTTAGGGTTAGGGTTAGGGTTAGGGTTAGGGTTAGGGTTAGGGTTAGGGTTAGGGTTAGGGTTAGGGTTAGGGTTAGGGTTAGGGTTAGGGTTAGGGTTAGGGTTAGGGTTAGGGTTAGGGTTAGGGTTAGGGTTAGGGTTAGGGTTAGGGTTAGGGTTAGGGTTAGGGTTAGGGTTAGGGTTAGGGTTAGGGTTAGGGTTAGGGTTAGGGTTAGGGTTAGGGTTAGGGTTAGGGTTAGGGTTAGGGTTAGGGTTAGGGTTAGGGTTAGGGTTAGGGTTAGGGTTAGGGTTAGGGTTAGGGTTAGGGTTAGGGTTAGGGTTAGGGTTAGGGTTAGGGTTAGGGTTAGGGTTAGGGTTAGGGTTAGGGTTAGGGTTAGGGTTAGGGTTAGGGTTAGGGTTAGGGTTAGGGTTAGGGTTAGGGTTAGGGTTAGGGTTAGGGTTAGGGTTAGGGTTAGGGTTAGGGTTAGGGTTAGGGTTAGGGTTAGGGTTAGGGTTAGGGTTAGGGTTAGGGTTAGGGTTAGGGTTAGGGTTAGGGTTAGGGTTAGGGTTAGGGTTAGGGTTAGGGTTAGGGTTAGGGTTAGGGTTAGGGTTAGGGTTAGGGTTAGGGTTAGGGTTAGGGTTAGGGTTAGGGTTAGGGTTAGGGTTAGGGTTAGGGTTAGGGTTAGGGTTAGGGTTAGGGTTAGGGTTAGGGTTAGGGTTAGGGTTAGGGTTAGGGTTAGGGTTAGGGTTAGGGTTAGGGTTAGGGTTAGGGTTAGGGTTAGGGTTAGGGTTAGGGTTAGGGTTAGGGTTAGGGTTAGGGTTAGGGTTAGGGTTAGGGTTAGGGTTAGGGTTAGGGTTAGGGTTAGGGTTAGGGTTAGGGTTAGGGTTAGGGTTAGGGTTAGGGTTAGGGTTAGGGTTAGGGTTAGGGTTAGGGTTAGGGTTAGGGTTAGGGTTAGGGTTAGGGTTAGGGTTAGGGTTAGGGTTAGGGTTAGGGTTAGGGTTAGGGTTAGGGTTAGGGTTAGGGTTAGGGTTAGGGTTAGGGTTAGGGTTAGGGTTAGGGTTAGGGTTAGGGTTAGGGTTAGGGTTAGGGTTAGGGTTAGGGTTAGGGTTAGGGTTAGGGTTAGGGTTAGGGTTAGGGTTAGGGTTAGGGTTAGGGTTAGGGTTAGGGTTAGGGTTAGGGTTAGGGTTAGGGTTAGGGTTAGGGTTAGGGTTAGGGTTAGGGTTAGGGTTAGGGTTAGGGTTAGGGTTAGGGTTAGGGTTAGGGTTAGGGTTAGGGTTAGGGTTAGGGTTAGGGTTAGGGTTAGGGTTAGGGTTAGGGTTAGGGTTAGGGTTAGGGTTAGGGTTAGGGTTAGGGTTAGGGTTAGGGTTAGGGTTAGGGTTAGGGTTAGGGTTAGGGTTAGGGTTAGGGTTAGGGTTAGGGTTAGGGTTAGGGTTAGGGTTAGGGTTAGGGTTAGGGTTAGGGTTAGGGTTAGGGTTAGGGTTAGGGTTAGGGTTAGGGTTAGGGTTAGGGTTAGGGTTAGGGTTAGGGTTAGGGTTAGGGTTAGGGTTAGGGTTAGGGTTAGGGTTAGGGTTAGGGTTAGGGTTAGGGTTAGGGTTAGGGTTAGGGTTAGGGTTAGGGTTAGGGTTAGGGTTAGGGTTAGGGTTAGGGTTAGGGTTAGGGTTAGGGTTAGGGTTAGGGTTAGGGTTAGGGTTAGGGTTAGGGTTAGGGTTAGGGTTAGGGTTAGGGTTAGGGTTAGGGTTAGGGTTAGGGTTAGGGTTAGGGTTAGGGTTAGGGTTAGGGTTAGGGTTAGGGTTAGGGTTAGGGTTAGGGTTAGGGTTAGGGTTAGGGTTAGGGTTAGGGTTAGGGTTAGGGTTAGGGTTAGGGTTAGGGTTAGGGTTAGGGTTAGGGTTAGGGTTAGGGTTAGGGTTAGGGTTAGGGTTAGGGTTAGGGTTAGGGTTAGGGTTAGGGTTAGGGTTAGGGTTAGGGTTAGGGTTAGGGTTAGGGTTAGGGTTAGGGTTAGGGTTAGGGTTAGGGTTAGGGTTAGGGTTAGGGTTAGGGTTAGGGTTAGGGTTAGGGTTAGGGTTAGGGTTAGGGTTAGGGTTAGGGTTAGGGTTAGGGTTAGGGTTAGGGTTAGGGTTAGGGTTAGGGTTAGGGTTAGGGTTAGGGTTAGGGTTAGGGTTAGGGTTAGGGTTAGGGTTAGGGTTAGGGTTAGGGTTAGGGTTAGGGTTAGGGTTAGGGTTAGGGTTAGGGTTAGGGTTAGGGTTAGGGTTAGGGTTAGGGTTAGGGTTAGGGTTAGGGTTAGGGTTAGGGTTAGGGTTAGGGTTAGGGTTAGGGTTAGGGTTAGGGTTAGGGTTAGGGTTAGGGTTAGGGTTAGGGTTAGGGTTAGGGTTAGGGTTAGGGTTAGGGTTAGGGTTAGGGTTAGGGTTAGGGTTAGGGTTAGGGTTAGGGTTAGGGTTAGGGTTAGGGTTAGGGTTAGGGTTAGGGTTAGGGTTAGGGTTAGGGTTAGGGTTAGGGTTAGGGTTAGGGTTAGGGTTAGGGTTAGGGTTAGGGTTAGGGTTAGGGTTAGGGTTAGGGTTAGGGTTAGGGTTAGGGTTAGGGTTAGGGTTAGGGTTAGGGTTAGGGTTAGGGTTAGGGTTAGGGTTAGGGTTAGGGTTAGGGTTAGGGTTAGGGTTAGGGTTAGGGTTAGGGTTAGGGTTAGGGTTAGGGTTAGGGTTAGGGTTAGGGTTAGGGTTAGGGTTAGGGTTAGGGTTAGGGTTAGGGTTAGGGTTAGGGTTAGGGTTAGGGTTAGGGTTAGGGTTAGGGTTAGGGTTAGGGTTAGGGTTAGGGTTAGGGTTAGGGTTAGGGTTAGGGTTAGGGTTAGGGTTAGGGTTAGGGTTAGGGTTAGGGTTAGGGTTAGGGTTAGGGTTAGGGTTAGGGTTAGGGTTAGGGTTAGGGTTAGGGTTAGGGTTAGGGTTAGGGTTAGGGTTAGGGTTAGGGTTAGGGTTAGGGTTAGGGTTAGGGTTAGGGTTAGGGTTAGGGTTAGGGTTAGGGTTAGGGTTAGGGTTAGGGTTAGGGTTAGGGTTAGGGTTAGGGTTAGGGTTAGGGTTAGGGTTAGGGTTAGGGTTAGGGTTAGGGTTAGGGTTAGGGTTAGGGTTAGGGTTAGGGTTAGGGTTAGGGTTAGGGTTAGGGTTAGGGTTAGGGTTAGGGTTAGGGTTAGGGTTAGGGTTAGGGTTAGGGTTAGGGTTAGGGTTAGGGTTAGGGTTAGGGTTAGGGTTAGGGTTAGGGTTAGGGTTAGGGTTAGGGTTAGGGTTAGGGTTAGGGTTAGGGTTAGGGTTAGGGTTAGGGTTAGGGTTAGGGTTAGGGTTAGGGTTAGGGTTAGGGTTAGGGTTAGGGTTAGGGTTAGGGTTAGGGTTAGGGTTAGGGTTAGGGTTAGGGTTAGGGTTAGGGTTAGGGTTAGGGTTAGGGTTAGGGTTAGGGTTAGGGTTAGGGTTAGGGTTAGGGTTAGGGTTAGGGTTAGGGTTAGGGTTAGGGTTAGGGTTAGGGTTAGGGTTAGGGTTAGGGTTAGGGTTAGGGTTAGGGTTAGGGTTAGGGTTAGGGTTAGGGTTAGGGTTAGGGTTAGGGTTAGGGTTAGGGTTAGGGTTAGGGTTAGGGTTAGGGTTAGGGTTAGGGTTAGGGTTAGGGTTAGGGTTAGGGTTAGGGTTAGGGTTAGGGTTAGGGTTAGGGTTAGGGTTAGGGTTAGGGTTAGGGTTAGGGTTAGGGTTAGGGTTAGGGTTAGGGTTAGGGTTAGGGTTAGGGTTAGGGTTAGGGTTAGGGTTAGGGTTAGGGTTAGGGTTAGGGTTAGGGTTAGGGTTAGGGTTAGGGTTAGGGTTAGGGTTAGGGTTAGGGTTAGGGTTAGGGTTAGGGTTAGGGTTAGGGTTAGGGTTAGGGTTAGGGTTAGGGTTAGGGTTAGGGTTAGGGTTAGGGTTAGGGTTAGGGTTAGGGTTAGGGTTAGGGTTAGGGTTAGGGTTAGGGTTAGGGTTAGGGTTAGGGTTAGGGTTAGGGTTAGGGTTAGGGTTAGGGTTAGGGTTAGGGTTAGGGTTAGGGTTAGGGTTAGGGTTAGGGTTAGGGTTAGGGTTAGGGTTAGGGTTAGGGTTAGGGTTAGGGTTAGGGTTAGGGTTAGGGTTAGGGTTAGGGTTAGGGTTAGGGTTAGGGTTAGGGTTAGGGTTAGGGTTAGGGTTAGGGTTAGGGTTAGGGTTAGGGTTAGGGTTAGGGTTAGGGTTAGGGTTAGGGTTAGGGTTAGGGTTAGGGTTAGGGTTAGGGTTAGGGTTAGGGTTAGGGTTAGGGTTAGGGTTAGGGTTAGGGTTAGGGTTAGGGTTAGGGTTAGGGTTAGGGTTAGGGTTAGGGTTAGGGTTAGGGTTAGGGTTAGGGTTAGGGTTAGGGTTAGGGTTAGGGTTAGGGTTAGGGTTAGGGTTAGGGTTAGGGTTAGGGTTAGGGTTAGGGTTAGGGTTAGGGTTAGGGTTAGGGTTAGGGTTAGGGTTAGGGTTAGGGTTAGGGTTAGGGTTAGGGTTAGGGTTAGGGTTAGGGTTAGGGTTAGGGTTAGGGTTAGGGTTAGGGTTAGGGTTAGGGTTAGGGTTAGGGTTAGGGTTAGGGTTAGGGTTAGGGTTAGGGTTAGGGTTAGGGTTAGGGTTAGGGTTAGGGTTAGGGTTAGGGTTAGGGTTAGGGTTAGGGTTAGGGTTAGGGTTAGGGTTAGGGTTAGGGTTAGGGTTAGGGTTAGGGTTAGGGTTAGGGTTAGGGTTAGGGTTAGGGTTAGGGTTAGGGTTAGGGTTAGGGTTAGGGTTAGGGTTAGGGTTAGGGTTAGGGTTAGGGTTAGGGTTAGGGTTAGGGTTAGGGTTAGGGTTAGGGTTAGGGTTAGGGTTAGGGTTAGGGTTAGGGTTAGGGTTAGGGTTAGGGTTAGGGTTAGGGTTAGGGTTAGGGTTAGGGTTAGGGTTAGGGTTAGGGTTAGGGTTAGGGTTAGGGTTAGGGTTAGGGTTAGGGTTAGGGTTAGGGTTAGGGTTAGGGTTAGGGTTAGGGTTAGGGTTAGGGTTAGGGTTAGGGTTAGGGTTAGGGTTAGGGTTAGGGTTAGGGTTAGGGTTAGGGTTAGGGTTAGGGTTAGGGTTAGGGTTAGGGTTAGGGTTAGGGTTAGGGTTAGGGTTAGGGTTAGGGTTAGGGTTAGGGTTAGGGTTAGGGTTAGGGTTAGGGTTAGGGTTAGGGTTAGGGTTAGGGTTAGGGTTAGGGTTAGGGTTAGGGTTAGGGTTAGGGTTAGGGTTAGGGTTAGGGTTAGGGTTAGGGTTAGGGTTAGGGTTAGGGTTAGGGTTAGGGTTAGGGTTAGGGTTAGGGTTAGGGTTAGGGTTAGGGTTAGGGTTAGGGTTAGGGTTAGGGTTAGGGTTAGGGTTAGGGTTAGGGTTAGGGTTAGGGTTAGGGTTAGGGTTAGGGTTAGGGTTAGGGTTAGGGTTAGGGTTAGGGTTAGGGTTAGGGTTAGGGTTAGGGTTAGGGTTAGGGTTAGGGTTAGGGTTAGGGTTAGGGTTAGGGTTAGGGTTAGGGTTAGGGTTAGGGTTAGGGTTAGGGTTAGGGTTAGGGTTAGGGTTAGGGTTAGGGTTAGGGTTAGGGTTAGGGTTAGGGTTAGGGTTAGGGTTAGGGTTAGGGTTAGGGTTAGGGTTAGGGTTAGGGTTAGGGTTAGGGTTAGGGTTAGGGTTAGGGTTAGGGTTAGGGTTAGGGTTAGGGTTAGGGTTAGGGTTAGGGTTAGGGTTAGGGTTAGGGTTAGGGTTAGGGTTAGGGTTAGGGTTAGGGTTAGGGTTAGGGTTAGGGTTAGGGTTAGGGTTAGGGTTAGGGTTAGGGTTAGGGTTAGGGTTAGGGTTAGGGTTAGGGTTAGGGTTAGGGTTAGGGTTAGGGTTAGGGTTAGGGTTAGGGTTAGGGTTAGGGTTAGGGTTAGGGTTAGGGTTAGGGTTAGGGTTAGGGTTAGGGTTAGGGTTAGGGTTAGGGTTAGGGTTAGGGTTAGGGTTAGGGTTAGGGTTAGGGTTAGGGTTAGGGTTAGGGTTAGGGTTAGGGTTAGGGTTAGGGTTAGGGTTAGGGTTAGGGTTAGGGTTAGGGTTAGGGTTAGGGTTAGGGTTAGGGTTAGGGTTAGGGTTAGGGTTAGGGTTAGGGTTAGGGTTAGGGTTAGGGTTAGGGTTAGGGTTAGGGTTAGGGTTAGGGTTAGGGTTAGGGTTAGGGTTAGGGTTAGGGTTAGGGTTAGGGTTAGGGTTAGGGTTAGGGTTAGGGTTAGGGTTAGGGTTAGGGTTAGGGTTAGGGTTAGGGTTAGGGTTAGGGTTAGGGTTAGGGTTAGGGTTAGGGTTAGGGTTAGGGTTAGGGTTAGGGTTAGGGTTAGGGTTAGGGTTAGGGTTAGGGTTAGGGTTAGGGTTAGGGTTAGGGTTAGGGTTAGGGTTAGGGTTAGGGTTAGGGTTAGGGTTAGGGTTAGGGTTAGGGTTAGGGTTAGGGTTAGGGTTAGGGTTAGGGTTAGGGTTAGGGTTAGGGTTAGGGTTAGGGTTAGGGTTAGGGTTAGGGTTAGGGTTAGGGTTAGGGTTAGGGTTAGGGTTAGGGTTAGGGTTAGGGTTAGGGTTAGGGTTAGGGTTAGGGTTAGGGTTAGGGTTAGGGTTAGGGTTAGGGTTAGGGTTAGGGTTAGGGTTAGGGTTAGGGTTAGGGTTAGGGTTAGGGTTAGGGTTAGGGTTAGGGTTAGGGTTAGGGTTAGGGTTAGGGTTAGGGTTAGGGTTAGGGTTAGGGTTAGGGTTAGGGTTAGGGTTAGGGTTAGGGTTAGGGTTAGGGTTAGGGTTAGGGTTAGGGTTAGGGTTAGGGTTAGGGTTAGGGTTAGGGTTAGGGTTAGGGTTAGGGTTAGGGTTAGGGTTAGGGTTAGGGTTAGGGTTAGGGTTAGGGTTAGGGTTAGGGTTAGGGTTAGGGTTAGGGTTAGGGTTAGGGTTAGGGTTAGGGTTAGGGTTAGGGTTAGGGTTAGGGTTAGGGTTAGGGTTAGGGTTAGGGTTAGGGTTAGGGTTAGGGTTAGGGTTAGGGTTAGGGTTAGGGTTAGGGTTAGGGTTAGGGTTAGGGTTAGGGTTAGGGTTAGGGTTAGGGTTAGGGTTAGGGTTAGGGTTAGGGTTAGGGTTAGGGTTAGGGTTAGGGTTAGGGTTAGGGTTAGGGTTAGGGTTAGGGTTAGGGTTAGGGTTAGGGTTAGGGTTAGGGTTAGGGTTAGGGTTAGGGTTAGGGTTAGGGTTAGGGTTAGGGTTAGGGTTAGGGTTAGGGTTAGGGTTAGGGTTAGGGTTAGGGTTAGGGTTAGGGTTAGGGTTAGGGTTAGGGTTAGGGTTAGGGTTAGGGTTAGGGTTAGGGTTAGGGTTAGGGTTAGGGTTAGGGTTAGGGTTAGGGTTAGGGTTAGGGTTAGGGTTAGGGTTAGGGTTAGGGTTAGGGTTAGGGTTAGGGTTAGGGTTAGGGTTAGGGTTAGGGTTAGGGTTAGGGTTAGGGTTAGGGTTAGGGTTAGGGTTAGGGTTAGGGTTAGGGTTAGGGTTAGGGTTAGGGTTAGGGTTAGGGTTAGGGTTAGGGTTAGGGTTAGGGTTAGGGTTAGGGTTAGGGTTAGGGTTAGGGTTAGGGTTAGGGTTAGGGTTAGGGTTAGGGTTAGGGTTAGGGTTAGGGTTAGGGTTAGGGTTAGGGTTAGGGTTAGGGTTAGGGTTAGGGTTAGGGTTAGGGTTAGGGTTAGGGTTAGGGTTAGGGTTAGGGTTAGGGTTAGGGTTAGGGTTAGGGTTAGGGTTAGGGTTAGGGTTAGGGTTAGGGTTAGGGTTAGGGTTAGGGTTAGGGTTAGGGTTAGGGTTAGGGTTAGGGTTAGGGTTAGGGTTAGGGTTAGGGTTAGGGTTAGGGTTAGGGTTAGGGTTAGGGTTAGGGTTAGGGTTAGGGTTAGGGTTAGGGTTAGGGTTAGGGTTAGGGTTAGGGTTAGGGTTAGGGTTAGGGTTAGGGTTAGGGTTAGGGTTAGGGTTAGGGTTAGGGTTAGGGTTAGGGTTAGGGTTAGGGTTAGGGTTAGGGTTAGGGTTAGGGTTAGGGTTAGGGTTAGGGTTAGGGTTAGGGTTAGGGTTAGGGTTAGGGTTAGGGTTAGGGTTAGGGTTAGGGTTAGGGTTAGGGTTAGGGTTAGGGTTAGGGTTAGGGTTAGGGTTAGGGTTAGGGTTAGGGTTAGGGTTAGGGTTAGGGTTAGGGTTAGGGTTAGGGTTAGGGTTAGGGTTAGGGTTAGGGTTAGGGTTAGGGTTAGGGTTAGGGTTAGGGTTAGGGTTAGGGTTAGGGTTAGGGTTAGGGTTAGGGTTAGGGTTAGGGTTAGGGTTAGGGTTAGGGTTAGGGTTAGGGTTAGGGTTAGGGTTAGGGTTAGGGTTAGGGTTAGGGTTAGGGTTAGGGTTAGGGTTAGGGTTAGGGTTAGGGTTAGGGTTAGGGTTAGGGTTAGGGTTAGGGTTAGGGTTAGGGTTAGGGTTAGGGTTAGGGTTAGGGTTAGGGTTAGGGTTAGGGTTAGGGTTAGGGTTAGGGTTAGGGTTAGGGTTAGGGTTAGGGTTAGGGTTAGGGTTAGGGTTAGGGTTAGGGTTAGGGTTAGGGTTAGGGTTAGGGTTAGGGTTAGGGTTAGGGTTAGGGTTAGGGTTAGGGTTAGGGTTAGGGTTAGGGTTAGGGTTAGGGTTAGGGTTAGGGTTAGGGTTAGGGTTAGGGTTAGGGTTAGGGTTAGGGTTAGGGTTAGGGTTAGGGTTAGGGTTAGGGTTAGGGTTAGGGTTAGGGTTAGGGTTAGGGTTAGGGTTAGGGTTAGGGTTAGGGTTAGGGTTAGGGTTAGGGTTAGGGTTAGGGTTAGGGTTAGGGTTAGGGTTAGGGTTAGGGTTAGGGTTAGGGTTAGGGTTAGGGTTAGGGTTAGGGTTAGGGTTAGGGTTAGGGTTAGGGTTAGGGTTAGGGTTAGGGTTAGGGTTAGGGTTAGGGTTAGGGTTAGGGTTAGGGTTAGGGTTAGGGTTAGGGTTAGGGTTAGGGTTAGGGTTAGGGTTAGGGTTAGGGTTAGGGTTAGGGTTAGGGTTAGGGTTAGGGTTAGGGTTAGGGTTAGGGTTAGGGTTAGGGTTAGGGTTAGGGTTAGGGTTAGGGTTAGGGTTAGGGTTAGGGTTAGGGTTAGGGTTAGGGTTAGGGTTAGGGTTAGGGTTAGGGTTAGGGTTAGGGTTAGGGTTAGGGTTAGGGTTAGGGTTAGGGTTAGGGTTAGGGTTAGGGTTAGGGTTAGGGTTAGGGTTAGGGTTAGGGTTAGGGTTAGGGTTAGGGTTAGGGTTAGGGTTAGGGTTAGGGTTAGGGTTAGGGTTAGGGTTAGGGTTAGGGTTAGGGTTAGGGTTAGGGTTAGGGTTAGGGTTAGGGTTAGGGTTAGGGTTAGGGTTAGGGTTAGGGTTAGGGTTAGGGTTAGGGTTAGGGTTAGGGTTAGGGTTAGGGTTAGGGTTAGGGTTAGGGTTAGGGTTAGGGTTAGGGTTAGGGTTAGGGTTAGGGTTAGGGTTAGGGTTAGGGTTAGGGTTAGGGTTAGGGTTAGGGTTAGGGTTAGGGTTAGGGTTAGGGTTAGGGTTAGGGTTAGGGTTAGGGTTAGGGTTAGGGTTAGGGTTAGGGTTAGGGTTAGGGTTAGGGTTAGGGTTAGGGTTAGGGTTAGGGTTAGGGTTAGGGTTAGGGTTAGGGTTAGGGTTAGGGTTAGGGTTAGGGTTAGGGTTAGGGTTAGGGTTAGGGTTAGGGTTAGGGTTAGGGTTAGGGTTAGGGTTAGGGTTAGGGTTAGGGTTAGGGTTAGGGTTAGGGTTAGGGTTAGGGTTAGGGTTAGGGTTAGGGTTAGGGTTAGGGTTAGGGTTAGGGTTAGGGTTAGGGTTAGGGTTAGGGTTAGGGTTAGGGTTAGGGTTAGGGTTAGGGTTAGGGTTAGGGTTAGGGTTAGGGTTAGGGTTAGGGTTAGGGTTAGGGTTAGGGTTAGGGTTAGGGTTAGGGTTAGGGTTAGGGTTAGGGTTAGGGTTAGGGTTAGGGTTAGGGTTAGGGTTAGGGTTAGGGTTAGGGTTAGGGTTAGGGTTAGGGTTAGGGTTAGGGTTAGGGTTAGGGTTAGGGTTAGGGTTAGGGTTAGGGTTAGGGTTAGGGTTAGGGTTAGGGTTAGGGTTAGGGTTAGGGTTAGGGTTAGGGTTAGGGTTAGGGTTAGGGTTAGGGTTAGGGTTAGGGTTAGGGTTAGGGTTAGGGTTAGGGTTAGGGTTAGGGTTAGGGTTAGGGTTAGGGTTAGGGTTAGGGTTAGGGTTAGGGTTAGGGTTAGGGTTAGGGTTAGGGTTAGGGTTAGGGTTAGGGTTAGGGTTAGGGTTAGGGTTAGGGTTAGGGTTAGGGTTAGGGTTAGGGTTAGGGTTAGGGTTAGGGTTAGGGTTAGGGTTAGGGTTAGGGTTAGGGTTAGGGTTAGGGTTAGGGTTAGGGTTAGGGTTAGGGTTAGGGTTAGGGTTAGGGTTAGGGTTAGGGTTAGGGTTAGGGTTAGGGTTAGGGTTAGGGTTAGGGTTAGGGTTAGGGTTAGGGTTAGGGTTAGGGTTAGGGTTAGGGTTAGGGTTAGGGTTAGGGTTAGGGTTAGGGTTAGGGTTAGGGTTAGGGTTAGGGTTAGGGTTAGGGTTAGGGTTAGGGTTAGGGTTAGGGTTAGGGTTAGGGTTAGGGTTAGGGTTAGGGTTAGGGTTAGGGTTAGGGTTAGGGTTAGGGTTAGGGTTAGGGTTAGGGTTAGGGTTAGGGTTAGGGTTAGGGTTAGGGTTAGGGTTAGGGTTAGGGTTAGGGTTAGGGTTAGGGTTAGGGTTAGGGTTAGGGTTAGGGTTAGGGTTAGGGTTAGGGTTAGGGTTAGGGTTAGGGTTAGGGTTAGGGTTAGGGTTAGGGTTAGGGTTAGGGTTAGGGTTAGGGTTAGGGTTAGGGTTAGGGTTAGGGTTAGGGTTAGGGTTAGGGTTAGGGTTAGGGTTAGGGTTAGGGTTAGGGTTAGGGTTAGGGTTAGGGTTAGGGTTAGGGTTAGGGTTAGGGTTAGGGTTAGGGTTAGGGTTAGGGTTAGGGTTAGGGTTAGGGTTAGGGTTAGGGTTAGGGTTAGGGTTAGGGTTAGGGTTAGGGTTAGGGTTAGGGTTAGGGTTAGGGTTAGGGTTAGGGTTAGGGTTAGGGTTAGGGTTAGGGTTAGGGTTAGGGTTAGGGTTAGGGTTAGGGTTAGGGTTAGGGTTAGGGTTAGGGTTAGGGTTAGGGTTAGGGTTAGGGTTAGGGTTAGGGTTAGGGTTAGGGTTAGGGTTAGGGTTAGGGTTAGGGTTAGGGTTAGGGTTAGGGTTAGGGTTAGGGTTAGGGTTAGGGTTAGGGTTAGGGTTAGGGTTAGGGTTAGGGTTAGGGTTAGGGTTAGGGTTAGGGTTAGGGTTAGGGTTAGGGTTAGGGTTAGGGTTAGGGTTAGGGTTAGGGTTAGGGTTAGGGTTAGGGTTAGGGTTAGGGTTAGGGTTAGGGTTAGGGTTAGGGTTAGGGTTAGGGTTAGGGTTAGGGTTAGGGTTAGGGTTAGGGTTAGGGTTAGGGTTAGGGTTAGGGTTAGGGTTAGGGTTAGGGTTAGGGTTAGGGTTAGGGTTAGGGTTAGGGTTAGGGTTAGGGTTAGGGTTAGGGTTAGGGTTAGGGTTAGGGTTAGGGTTAGGGTTAGGGTTAGGGTTAGGGTTAGGGTTAGGGTTAGGGTTAGGGTTAGGGTTAGGGTTAGGGTTAGGGTTAGGGTTAGGGTTAGGGTTAGGGTTAGGGTTAGGGTTAGGGTTAGGGTTAGGGTTAGGGTTAGGGTTAGGGTTAGGGTTAGGGTTAGGGTTAGGGTTAGGGTTAGGGTTAGGGTTAGGGTTAGGGTTAGGGTTAGGGTTAGGGTTAGGGTTAGGGTTAGGGTTAGGGTTAGGGTTAGGGTTAGGGTTAGGGTTAGGGTTAGGGTTAGGGTTAGGGTTAGGGTTAGGGTTAGGGTTAGGGTTAGGGTTAGGGTTAGGGTTAGGGTTAGGGTTAGGGTTAGGGTTAGGGTTAGGGTTAGGGTTAGGGTTAGGGTTAGGGTTAGGGTTAGGGTTAGGGTTAGGGTTAGGGTTAGGGTTAGGGTTAGGGTTAGGGTTAGGGTTAGGGTTAGGGTTAGGGTTAGGGTTAGGGTTAGGGTTAGGGTTAGGGTTAGGGTTAGGGTTAGGGTTAGGGTTAGGGTTAGGGTTAGGGTTAGGGTTAGGGTTAGGGTTAGGGTTAGGGTTAGGGTTAGGGTTAGGGTTAGGGTTAGGGTTAGGGTTAGGGTTAGGGTTAGGGTTAGGGTTAGGGTTAGGGTTAGGGTTAGGGTTAGGGTTAGGGTTAGGGTTAGGGTTAGGGTTAGGGTTAGGGTTAGGGTTAGGGTTAGGGTTAGGGTTAGGGTTAGGGTTAGGGTTAGGGTTAGGGTTAGGGTTAGGGTTAGGGTTAGGGTTAGGGTTAGGGTTAGGGTTAGGGTTAGGGTTAGGGTTAGGGTTAGGGTTAGGGTTAGGGTTAGGGTTAGGGTTAGGGTTAGGGTTAGGGTTAGGGTTAGGGTTAGGGTTAGGGTTAGGGTTAGGGTTAGGGTTAGGGTTAGGGTTAGGGTTAGGGTTAGGGTTAGGGTTAGGGTTAGGGTTAGGGTTAGGGTTAGGGTTAGGGTTAGGGTTAGGGTTAGGGTTAGGGTTAGGGTTAGGGTTAGGGTTAGGGTTAGGGTTAGGGTTAGGGTTAGGGTTAGGGTTAGGGTTAGGGTTAGGGTTAGGGTTAGGGTTAGGGTTAGGGTTAGGGTTAGGGTTAGGGTTAGGGTTAGGGTTAGGGTTAGGGTTAGGGTTAGGGTTAGGGTTAGGGTTAGGGTTAGGGTTAGGGTTAGGGTTAGGGTTAGGGTTAGGGTTAGGGTTAGGGTTAGGGTTAGGGTTAGGGTTAGGGTTAGGGTTAGGGTTAGGGTTAGGGTTAGGGTTAGGGTTAGGGTTAGGGTTAGGGTTAGGGTTAGGGTTAGGGTTAGGGTTAGGGTTAGGGTTAGGGTTAGGGTTAGGGTTAGGGTTAGGGTTAGGGTTAGGGTTAGGGTTAGGGTTAGGGTTAGGGTTAGGGTTAGGGTTAGGGTTAGGGTTAGGGTTAGGGTTAGGGTTAGGGTTAGGGTTAGGGTTAGGGTTAGGGTTAGGGTTAGGGTTAGGGTTAGGGTTAGGGTTAGGGTTAGGGTTAGGGTTAGGGTTAGGGTTAGGGTTAGGGTTAGGGTTAGGGTTAGGGTTAGGGTTAGGGTTAGGGTTAGGGTTAGGGTTAGGGTTAGGGTTAGGGTTAGGGTTAGGGTTAGGGTTAGGGTTAGGGTTAGGGTTAGGGTTAGGGTTAGGGTTAGGGTTAGGGTTAGGGTTAGGGTTAGGGTTAGGGTTAGGGTTAGGGTTAGGGTTAGGGTTAGGGTTAGGGTTAGGGTTAGGGTTAGGGTTAGGGTTAGGGTTAGGGTTAGGGTTAGGGTTAGGGTTAGGGTTAGGGTTAGGGTTAGGGTTAGGGTTAGGGTTAGGGTTAGGGTTAGGGTTAGGGTTAGGGTTAGGGTTAGGGTTAGGGTTAGGGTTAGGGTTAGGGTTAGGGTTAGGGTTAGGGTTAGGGTTAGGGTTAGGGTTAGGGTTAGGGTTAGGGTTAGGGTTAGGGTTAGGGTTAGGGTTAGGGTTAGGGTTAGGGTTAGGGTTAGGGTTAGGGTTAGGGTTAGGGTTAGGGTTAGGGTTAGGGTTAGGGTTAGGGTTAGGGTTAGGGTTAGGGTTAGGGTTAGGGTTAGGGTTAGGGTTAGGGTTAGGGTTAGGGTTAGGGTTAGGGTTAGGGTTAGGGTTAGGGTTAGGGTTAGGGTTAGGGTTAGGGTTAGGGTTAGGGTTAGGGTTAGGGTTAGGGTTAGGGTTAGGGTTAGGGTTAGGGTTAGGGTTAGGGTTAGGGTTAGGGTTAGGGTTAGGGTTAGGGTTAGGGTTAGGGTTAGGGTTAGGGTTAGGGTTAGGGTTAGGGTTAGGGTTAGGGTTAGGGTTAGGGTTAGGGTTAGGGTTAGGGTTAGGGTTAGGGTTAGGGTTAGGGTTAGGGTTAGGGTTAGGGTTAGGGTTAGGGTTAGGGTTAGGGTTAGGGTTAGGGTTAGGGTTAGGGTTAGGGTTAGGGTTAGGGTTAGGGTTAGGGTTAGGGTTAGGGTTAGGGTTAGGGTTAGGGTTAGGGTTAGGGTTAGGGTTAGGGTTAGGGTTAGGGTTAGGGTTAGGGTTAGGGTTAGGGTTAGGGTTAGGGTTAGGGTTAGGGTTAGGGTTAGGGTTAGGGTTAGGGTTAGGGTTAGGGTTAGGGTTAGGGTTAGGGTTAGGGTTAGGGTTAGGGTTAGGGTTAGGGTTAGGGTTAGGGTTAGGGTTAGGGTTAGGGTTAGGGTTAGGGTTAGGGTTAGGGTTAGGGTTAGGGTTAGGGTTAGGGTTAGGGTTAGGGTTAGGGTTAGGGTTAGGGTTAGGGTTAGGGTTAGGGTTAGGGTTAGGGTTAGGGTTAGGGTTAGGGTTAGGGTTAGGGTTAGGGTTAGGGTTAGGGTTAGGGTTAGGGTTAGGGTTAGGGTTAGGGTTAGGGTTAGGGTTAGGGTTAGGGTTAGGGTTAGGGTTAGGGTTAGGGTTAGGGTTAGGGTTAGGGTTAGGGTTAGGGTTAGGGTTAGGGTTAGGGTTAGGGTTAGGGTTAGGGTTAGGGTTAGGGTTAGGGTTAGGGTTAGGGTTAGGGTTAGGGTTAGGGTTAGGGTTAGGGTTAGGGTTAGGGTTAGGGTTAGGGTTAGGGTTAGGGTTAGGGTTAGGGTTAGGGTTAGGGTTAGGGTTAGGGTTAGGGTTAGGGTTAGGGTTAGGGTTAGGGTTAGGGTTAGGGTTAGGGTTAGGGTTAGGGTTAGGGTTAGGGTTAGGGTTAGGGTTAGGGTTAGGGTTAGGGTTAGGGTTAGGGTTAGGGTTAGGGTTAGGGTTAGGGTTAGGGTTAGGGTTAGGGTTAGGGTTAGGGTTAGGGTTAGGGTTAGGGTTAGGGTTAGGGTTAGGGTTAGGGTTAGGGTTAGGGTTAGGGTTAGG
Source organism: Heloderma suspectum (assembly GCF_057233095.1). Lineage (NCBI taxonomy): Eukaryota > Metazoa > Chordata > Lepidosauria > Squamata > Helodermatidae > Heloderma > Heloderma suspectum. The sequence goes on from NC_139459.1 coordinate 408,208,182, forward strand.
GTTAGGGTTAGGGTTAGGGTTAGGGTTAGGGTTAGGGTTAGGGTTAGGGTTAGGGTTAGGGTTAGGGTTAGGGTTAGGGTTAGGGTTAGGGTTAGGGTTAGGGTTAGGGTTAGGGTTAGGGTTAGGGTTAGGGTTAGGGTTAGGGTTAGGGTTAGGGTTAGGGTTAGGGTTAGGGTTAGGGTTAGGGTTAGGGTTAGGGTTAGGGTTAGGGTTAGGGTTAGGGTTAGGGTTAGGGTTAGGGTTAGGGTTAGGGTTAGGGTTAGGGTTAGGGTTAGGGTTAGGGTTAGGGTTAGGGTTAGGGTTAGGGTTAGGGTTAGGGTTAGGGTTAGGGTTAGGGTTAGGGTTAGGGTTAGGGTTAGGGTTAGGGTTAGGGTTAGGGTTAGGGTTAGGGTTAGGGTTAGGGTTAGGGTTAGGGTTAGGGTTAGGGTTAGGGTTAGGGTTAGGGTTAGGGTTAGGGTTAGGGTTAGGGTTAGGGTTAGGGTTAGGGTTAGGGTTAGGGTTAGGGTTAGGGTTAGGGTTAGGGTTAGGGTTAGGGTTAGGGTTAGGGTTAGGGTTAGGGTTAGGGTTAGGGTTAGGGTTAGGGTTAGGGTTAGGGTTAGGGTTAGGGTTAGGGTTAGGGTTAGGGTTAGGGTTAGGGTTAGGGTTAGGGTTAGGGTTAGGGTTAGGGTTAGGGTTAGGGTTAGGGTTAGGGTTAGGGTTAGGGTTAGGGTTAGGGTTAGGGTTAGGGTTAGGGTTAGGGTTAGGGTTAGGGTTAGGGTTAGGGTTAGGGTTAGGGTTAGGGTTAGGGTTAGGGTTAGGGTTAGGGTTAGGGTTAGGGTTAGGGTTAGGGTTAGGGTTAGGGTTAGGGTTAGGGTTAGGGTTAGGGTTAGGGTTAGGGTTAGGGTTAGGGTTAGGGTTAGGGTTAGGGTTAGGGTTAGGGTTAGGGTTAGGGTTAGGGTTAGGGTTAGGGTTAGGGTTAGGGTTAGGGTTAGGGTTAGGGTTAGGGTTAGGGTTAGGGTTAGGGTTAGGGTTAGGGTTAGGGTTAGGGTTAGGGTTAGGGTTAGGGTTAGGGTTAGGGTTAGGGTTAGGGTTAGGGTTAGGGTTAGGGTTAGGGTTAGGGTTAGGGTTAGGGTTAGGGTTAGGGTTAGGGTTAGGGTTAGGGTTAGGGTTAGGGTTAGGGTTAGGGTTAGGGTTAGGGTTAGGGTTAGGGTTAGGGTTAGGGTTAGGGTTAGGGTTAGGGTTAGGGTTAGGGTTAGGGTTAGGGTTAGGGTTAGGGTTAGGGTTAGGGTTAGGGTTAGGGTTAGGGTTAGGGTTAGGGTTAGGGTTAGGGTTAGGGTTAGGGTTAGGGTTAGGGTTAGGGTTAGGGTTAGGGTTAGGGTTAGGGTTAGGGTTAGGGTTAGGGTTAGGGTTAGGGTTAGGGTTAGGGTTAGGGTTAGGGTTAGGGTTAGGGTTAGGGTTAGGGTTAGGGTTAGGGTTAGGGTTAGGGTTAGGGTTAGGGTTAGGGTTAGGGTTAGGGTTAGGGTTAGGGTTAGGGTTAGGGTTAGGGTTAGGGTTAGGGTTAGGGTTAGGGTTAGGGTTAGGGTTAGGGTTAGGGTTAGGGTTAGGGTTAGGGTTAGGGTTAGGGTTAGGGTTAGGGTTAGGGTTAGGGTTAGGGTTAGGGTTAGGGTTAGGGTTAGGGTTAGGGTTAGGGTTAGGGTTAGGGTTAGGGTTAGGGTTAGGGTTAGGGTTAGGGTTAGGGTTAGGGTTAGGGTTAGGGTTAGGGTTAGGGTTAGGGTTAGGGTTAGGGTTAGGGTTAGGGTTAGGGTTAGGGTTAGGGTTAGGGTTAGGGTTAGGGTTAGGGTTAGGGTTAGGGTTAGGGTTAGGGTTAGGGTTAGGGTTAGGGTTAGGGTTAGGGTTAGGGTTAGGGTTAGGGTTAGGGTTAGGGTTAGGGTTAGGGTTAGGGTTAGGGTTAGGGTTAGGGTTAGGGTTAGGGTTAGGGTTAGGGTTAGGGTTAGGGTTAGGGTTAGGGTTAGGGTTAGGGTTAGGGTTAGGGTTAGGGTTAGGGTTAGGGTTAGGGTTAGGGTTAGGGTTAGGGTTAGGGTTAGGGTTAGGGTTAGGGTTAGGGTTAGGGTTAGGGTTAGGGTTAGGGTTAGGGTTAGGGTTAGGGTTAGGGTTAGGGTTAGGGTTAGGGTTAGGGTTAGGGTTAGGGTTAGGGTTAGGGTTAGGGTTAGGGTTAGGGTTAGGGTTAGGGTTAGGGTTAGGGTTAGGGTTAGGGTTAGGGTTAGGGTTAGGGTTAGGGTTAGGGTTAGGGTTAGGGTTAGGGTTAGGGTTAGGGTTAGGGTTAGGGTTAGGGTTAGGGTTAGGGTTAGGGTTAGGGTTAGGGTTAGGGTTAGGGTTAGGGTTAGGGTTAGGGTTAGGGTTAGGGTTAGGGTTAGGGTTAGGGTTAGGGTTAGGGTTAGGGTTAGGGTTAGGGTTAGGGTTAGGGTTAGGGTTAGGGTTAGGGTTAGGGTTAGGGTTAGGGTTAGGGTTAGGGTTAGGGTTAGGGTTAGGGTTAGGGTTAGGGTTAGGGTTAGGGTTAGGGTTAGGGTTAGGGTTAGGGTTAGGGTTAGGGTTAGGGTTAGGGTTAGGGTTAGGGTTAGGGTTAGGGTTAGGGTTAGGGTTAGGGTTAGGGTTAGGGTTAGGGTTAGGGTTAGGGTTAGGGTTAGGGTTAGGGTTAGGGTTAGGGTTAGGGTTAGGGTTAGGGTTAGGGTTAGGGTTAGGGTTAGGGTTAGGGTTAGGGTTAGGGTTAGGGTTAGGGTTAGGGTTAGGGTTAGGGTTAGGGTTAGGGTTAGGGTTAGGGTTAGGGTTAGGGTTAGGGTTAGGGTTAGGGTTAGGGTTAGGGTTAGGGTTAGGGTTAGGGTTAGGGTTAGGGTTAGGGTTAGGGTTAGGGTTAGGGTTAGGGTTAGGGTTAGGGTTAGGGTTAGGGTTAGGGTTAGGGTTAGGGTTAGGGTTAGGGTTAGGGTTAGGGTTAGGGTTAGGGTTAGGGTTAGGGTTAGGGTTAGGGTTAGGGTTAGGGTTAGGGTTAGGGTTAGGGTTAGGGTTAGGGTTAGGGTTAGGGTTAGGGTTAGGGTTAGGGTTAGGGTTAGGGTTAGGGTTAGGGTTAGGGTTAGGGTTAGGGTTAGGGTTAGGGTTAGGGTTAGGGTTAGGGTTAGGGTTAGGGTTAGGGTTAGGGTTAGGGTTAGGGTTAGGGTTAGGGTTAGGGTTAGGGTTAGGGTTAGGGTTAGGGTTAGGGTTAGGGTTAGGGTTAGGGTTAGGGTTAGGGTTAGGGTTAGGGTTAGGGTTAGGGTTAGGGTTAGGGTTAGGGTTAGGGTTAGGGTTAGGGTTAGGGTTAGGGTTAGGGTTAGGGTTAGGGTTAGGGTTAGGGTTAGGGTTAGGGTTAGGGTTAGGGTTAGGGTTAGGGTTAGGGTTAGGGTTAGGGTTAGGGTTAGGGTTAGGGTTAGGGTTAGGGTTAGGGTTAGGGTTAGGGTTAGGGTTAGGGTTAGGGTTAGGGTTAGGGTTAGGGTTAGGGTTAGGGTTAGGGTTAGGGTTAGGGTTAGGGTTAGGGTTAGGGTTAGGGTTAGGGTTAGGGTTAGGGTTAGGGTTAGGGTTAGGGTTAGGGTTAGGGTTAGGGTTAGGGTTAGGGTTAGGGTTAGGGTTAGGGTTAGGGTTAGGGTTAGGGTTAGGGTTAGGGTTAGGGTTAGGGTTAGGGTTAGGGTTAGGGTTAGGGTTAGGGTTAGGGTTAGGGTTAGGGTTAGGGTTAGGGTTAGGGTTAGGGTTAGGGTTAGGGTTAGGGTTAGGGTTAGGGTTAGGGTTAGGGTTAGGGTTAGGGTTAGGGTTAGGGTTAGGGTTAGGGTTAGGGTTAGGGTTAGGGTTAGGGTTAGGGTTAGGGTTAGGGTTAGGGTTAGGGTTAGGGTTAGGGTTAGGGTTAGGGTTAGGGTTAGGGTTAGGGTTAGGGTTAGGGTTAGGGTTAGGGTTAGGGTTAGGGTTAGGGTTAGGGTTAGGGTTAGGGTTAGGGTTAGGGTTAGGGTTAGGGTTAGGGTTAGGGTTAGGGTTAGGGTTAGGGTTAGGGTTAGGGTTAGGGTTAGGGTTAGGGTTAGGGTTAGGGTTAGGGTTAGGGTTAGGGTTAGGGTTAGGGTTAGGGTTAGGGTTAGGGTTAGGGTTAGGGTTAGGGTTAGGGTTAGGGTTAGGGTTAGGGTTAGGGTTAGGGTTAGGGTTAGGGTTAGGGTTAGGGTTAGGGTTAGGGTTAGGGTTAGGGTTAGGGTTAGGGTTAGGGTTAGGGTTAGGGTTAGGGTTAGGGTTAGGGTTAGGGTTAGGGTTAGGGTTAGGGTTAGGGTTAGGGTTAGGGTTAGGGTTAGGGTTAGGGTTAGGGTTAGGGTTAGGGTTAGGGTTAGGGTTAGGGTTAGGGTTAGGGTTAGGGTTAGGGTTAGGGTTAGGGTTAGGGTTAGGGTTAGGGTTAGGGTTAGGGTTAGGGTTAGGGTTAGGGTTAGGGTTAGGGTTAGGGTTAGGGTTAGGGTTAGGGTTAGGGTTAGGGTTAGGGTTAGGGTTAGGGTTAGGGTTAGGGTTAGGGTTAGGGTTAGGGTTAGGGTTAGGGTTAGGGTTAGGGTTAGGGTTAGGGTTAGGGTTAGGGTTAGGGTTAGGGTTAGGGTTAGGGTTAGGGTTAGGGTTAGGGTTAGGGTTAGGGTTAGGGTTAGGGTTAGGGTTAGGGTTAGGGTTAGGGTTAGGGTTAGGGTTAGGGTTAGGGTTAGGGTTAGGGTTAGGGTTAGGGTTAGGGTTAGGGTTAGGGTTAGGGTTAGGGTTAGGGTTAGGGTTAGGGTTAGGGTTAGGGTTAGGGTTAGGGTTAGGGTTAGGGTTAGGGTTAGGGTTAGGGTTAGGGTTAGGGTTAGGGTTAGGGTTAGGGTTAGGGTTAGGGTTAGGGTTAGGGTTAGGGTTAGGGTTAGGGTTAGGGTTAGGGTTAGGGTTAGGGTTAGGGTTAGGGTTAGGGTTAGGGTTAGGGTTAGGGTTAGGGTTAGGGTTAGGGTTAGGGTTAGGGTTAGGGTTAGGGTTAGGGTTAGGGTTAGGGTTAGGGTTAGGGTTAGGGTTAGGGTTAGGGTTAGGGTTAGGGTTAGGGTTAGGGTTAGGGTTAGGGTTAGGGTTAGGGTTAGGGTTAGGGTTAGGGTTAGGGTTAGGGTTAGGGTTAGGGTTAGGGTTAGGGTTAGGGTTAGGGTTAGGGTTAGGGTTAGGGTTAGGGTTAGGGTTAGGGTTAGGGTTAGGGTTAGGGTTAGGGTTAGGGTTAGGGTTAGGGTTAGGGTTAGGGTTAGGGTTAGGGTTAGGGTTAGGGTTAGGGTTAGGGTTAGGGTTAGGGTTAGGGTTAGGGTTAGGGTTAGGGTTAGGGTTAGGGTTAGGGTTAGGGTTAGGGTTAGGGTTAGGGTTAGGGTTAGGGTTAGGGTTAGGGTTAGGGTTAGGGTTAGGGTTAGGGTTAGGGTTAGGGTTAGGGTTAGGGTTAGGGTTAGGGTTAGGGTTAGGGTTAGGGTTAGGGTTAGGGTTAGGGTTAGGGTTAGGGTTAGGGTTAGGGTTAGGGTTAGGGTTAGGGTTAGGGTTAGGGTTAGGGTTAGGGTTAGGGTTAGGGTTAGGGTTAGGGTTAGGGTTAGGGTTAGGGTTAGGGTTAGGGTTAGGGTTAGGGTTAGGGTTAGGGTTAGGGTTAGGGTTAGGGTTAGGGTTAGGGTTAGGGTTAGGGTTAGGGTTAGGGTTAGGGTTAGGGTTAGGGTTAGGGTTAGGGTTAGGGTTAGGGTTAGGGTTAGGGTTAGGGTTAGGGTTAGGGTTAGGGTTAGGGTTAGGGTTAGGGTTAGGGTTAGGGTTAGGGTTAGGGTTAGGGTTAGGGTTAGGGTTAGGGTTAGGGTTAGGGTTAGGGTTAGGGTTAGGGTTAGGGTTAGGGTTAGGGTTAGGGTTAGGGTTAGGGTTAGGGTTAGGGTTAGGGTTAGGGTTAGGGTTAGGGTTAGGGTTAGGGTTAGGGTTAGGGTTAGGGTTAGGGTTAGGGTTAGGGTTAGGGTTAGGGTTAGGGTTAGGGTTAGGGTTAGGGTTAGGGTTAGGGTTAGGGTTAGGGTTAGGGTTAGGGTTAGGGTTAGGGTTAGGGTTAGGGTTAGGGTTAGGGTTAGGGTTAGGGTTAGGGTTAGGGTTAGGGTTAGGGTTAGGGTTAGGGTTAGGGTTAGGGTTAGGGTTAGGGTTAGGGTTAGGGTTAGGGTTAGGGTTAGGGTTAGGGTTAGGGTTAGGGTTAGGGTTAGGGTTAGGGTTAGGGTTAGGGTTAGGGTTAGGGTTAGGGTTAGGGTTAGGGTTAGGGTTAGGGTTAGGGTTAGGGTTAGGGTTAGGGTTAGGGTTAGGGTTAGGGTTAGGGTTAGGGTTAGGGTTAGGGTTAGGGTTAGGGTTAGGGTTAGGGTTAGGGTTAGGGTTAGGGTTAGGGTTAGGGTTAGGGTTAGGGTTAGGGTTAGGGTTAGGGTTAGGGTTAGGGTTAGGGTTAGGGTTAGGGTTAGGGTTAGGGTTAGGGTTAGGGTTAGGGTTAGGGTTAGGGTTAGGGTTAGGGTTAGGGTTAGGGTTAGGGTTAGGGTTAGGGTTAGGGTTAGGGTTAGGGTTAGGGTTAGGGTTAGGGTTAGGGTTAGGGTTAGGGTTAGGGTTAGGGTTAGGGTTAGGGTTAGGGTTAGGGTTAGGGTTAGGGTTAGGGTTAGGGTTAGGGTTAGGGTTAGGGTTAGGGTTAGGGTTAGGGTTAGGGTTAGGGTTAGGGTTAGGGTTAGGGTTAGGGTTAGGGTTAGGGTTAGGGTTAGGGTTAGGGTTAGGGTTAGGGTTAGGGTTAGGGTTAGGGTTAGGGTTAGGGTTAGGGTTAGGGTTAGGGTTAGGGTTAGGGTTAGGGTTAGGGTTAGGGTTAGGGTTAGGGTTAGGGTTAGGGTTAGGGTTAGGGTTAGGGTTAGGGTTAGGGTTAGGGTTAGGGTTAGGGTTAGGGTTAGGGTTAGGGTTAGGGTTAGGGTTAGGGTTAGGGTTAGGGTTAGGGTTAGGGTTAGGGTTAGGGTTAGGGTTAGGGTTAGGGTTAGGGTTAGGGTTAGGGTTAGGGTTAGGGTTAGGGTTAGGGTTAGGGTTAGGGTTAGGGTTAGGGTTAGGGTTAGGGTTAGGGTTAGGGTTAGGGTTAGGGTTAGGGTTAGGGTTAGGGTTAGGGTTAGGGTTAGGGTTAGGGTTAGGGTTAGGGTTAGGGTTAGGGTTAGGGTTAGGGTTAGGGTTAGGGTTAGGGTTAGGGTTAGGGTTAGGGTTAGGGTTAGGGTTAGGGTTAGGGTTAGGGTTAGGGTTAGGGTTAGGGTTAGGGTTAGGGTTAGGGTTAGGGTTAGGGTTAGGGTTAGGGTTAGGGTTAGGGTTAGGGTTAGGGTTAGGGTTAGGGTTAGGGTTAGGGTTAGGGTTAGGGTTAGGGTTAGGGTTAGGGTTAGGGTTAGGGTTAGGGTTAGGGTTAGGGTTAGGGTTAGGGTTAGGGTTAGGGTTAGGGTTAGGGTTAGGGTTAGGGTTAGGGTTAGGGTTAGGGTTAGGGTTAGGGTTAGGGTTAGGGTTAGGGTTAGGGTTAGGGTTAGGGTTAGGGTTAGGGTTAGGGTTAGGGTTAGGGTTAGGGTTAGGGTTAGGGTTAGGGTTAGGGTTAGGGTTAGGGTTAGGGTTAGGGTTAGGGTTAGGGTTAGGGTTAGGGTTAGGGTTAGGGTTAGGGTTAGGGTTAGGGTTAGGGTTAGGGTTAGGGTTAGGGTTAGGGTTAGGGTTAGGGTTAGGGTTAGGGTTAGGGTTAGGGTTAGGGTTAGGGTTAGGGTTAGGGTTAGGGTTAGGGTTAGGGTTAGGGTTAGGGTTAGGGTTAGGGTTAGGGTTAGGGTTAGGGTTAGGGTTAGGGTTAGGGTTAGGGTTAGGGTTAGGGTTAGGGTTAGGGTTAGGGTTAGGGTTAGGGTTAGGGTTAGGGTTAGGGTTAGGGTTAGGGTTAGGGTTAGGGTTAGGGTTAGGGTTAGGGTTAGGGTTAGGGTTAGGGTTAGGGTTAGGGTTAGGGTTAGGGTTAGGGTTAGGGTTAGGGTTAGGGTTAGGGTTAGGGTTAGGGTTAGGGTTAGGGTTAGGGTTAGGGTTAGGGTTAGGGTTAGGGTTAGGGTTAGGGTTAGGGTTAGGGTTAGGGTTAGGGTTAGGGTTAGGGTTAGGGTTAGGGTTAGGGTTAGGGTTAGGGTTAGGGTTAGGGTTAGGGTTAGGGTTAGGGTTAGGGTTAGGGTTAGGGTTAGGGTTAGGGTTAGGGTTAGGGTTAGGGTTAGGGTTAGGGTTAGGGTTAGGGTTAGGGTTAGGGTTAGGGTTAGGGTTAGGGTTAGGGTTAGGGTTAGGGTTAGGGTTAGGGTTAGGGTTAGGGTTAGGGTTAGGGTTAGGGTTAGGGTTAGGGTTAGGGTTAGGGTTAGGGTTAGGGTTAGGGTTAGGGTTAGGGTTAGGGTTAGGGTTAGGGTTAGGGTTAGGGTTAGGGTTAGGGTTAGGGTTAGGGTTAGGGTTAGGGTTAGGGTTAGGGTTAGGGTTAGGGTTAGGGTTAGGGTTAGGGTTAGGGTTAGGGTTAGGGTTAGGGTTAGGGTTAGGGTTAGGGTTAGGGTTAGGGTTAGGGTTAGGGTTAGGGTTAGGGTTAGGGTTAGGGTTAGGGTTAGGGTTAGGGTTAGGGTTAGGGTTAGGGTTAGGGTTAGGGTTAGGGTTAGGGTTAGGGTTAGGGTTAGGGTTAGGGTTAGGGTTAGGGTTAGGGTTAGGGTTAGGGTTAGGGTTAGGGTTAGGGTTAGGGTTAGGGTTAGGGTTAGGGTTAGGGTTAGGGTTAGGGTTAGGGTTAGGGTTAGGGTTAGGGTTAGGGTTAGGGTTAGGGTTAGGGTTAGGGTTAGGGTTAGGGTTAGGGTTAGGGTTAGGGTTAGGGTTAGGGTTAGGGTTAGGGTTAGGGTTAGGGTTAGGGTTAGGGTTAGGGTTAGGGTTAGGGTTAGGGTTAGGGTTAGGGTTAGGGTTAGGGTTAGGGTTAGGGTTAGGGTTAGGGTTAGGGTTAGGGTTAGGGTTAGGGTTAGGGTTAGGGTTAGGGTTAGGGTTAGGGTTAGGGTTAGGGTTAGGGTTAGGGTTAGGGTTAGGGTTAGGGTTAGGGTTAGGGTTAGGGTTAGGGTTAGGGTTAGGGTTAGGGTTAGGGTTAGGGTTAGGGTTAGGGTTAGGGTTAGGGTTAGGGTTAGGGTTAGGGTTAGGGTTAGGGTTAGGGTTAGGGTTAGGGTTAGGGTTAGGGTTAGGGTTAGGGTTAGGGTTAGGGTTAGGGTTAGGGTTAGGGTTAGGGTTAGGGTTAGGGTTAGGGTTAGGGTTAGGGTTAGGGTTAGGGTTAGGGTTAGGGTTAGGGTTAGGGTTAGGGTTAGGGTTAGGGTTAGGGTTAGGGTTAGGGTTAGGGTTAGGGTTAGGGTTAGGGTTAGGGTTAGGGTTAGGGTTAGGGTTAGGGTTAGGGTTAGGGTTAGGGTTAGGGTTAGGGTTAGGGTTAGGGTTAGGGTTAGGGTTAGGGTTAGGGTTAGGGTTAGGGTTAGGGTTAGGGTTAGGGTTAGGGTTAGGGTTAGGGTTAGGGTTAGGGTTAGGGTTAGGGTTAGGGTTAGGGTTAGGGTTAGGGTTAGGGTTAGGGTTAGGGTTAGGGTTAGGGTTAGGGTTAGGGTTAGGGTTAGGGTTAGGGTTAGGGTTAGGGTTAGGGTTAGGGTTAGGGTTAGGGTTAGGGTTAGGGTTAGGGTTAGGGTTAGGGTTAGGGTTAGGGTTAGGGTTAGGGTTAGGGTTAGGGTTAGGGTTAGGGTTAGGGTTAGGGTTAGGGTTAGGGTTAGGGTTAGGGTTAGGGTTAGGGTTAGGGTTAGGGTTAGGGTTAGGGTTAGGGTTAGGGTTAGGGTTAGGGTTAGGGTTAGGGTTAGGGTTAGGGTTAGGGTTAGGGTTAGGGTTAGGGTTAGGGTTAGGGTTAGGGTTAGGGTTAGGGTTAGGGTTAGGGTTAGGGTTAGGGTTAGGGTTAGGGTTAGGGTTAGGGTTAGGGTTAGGGTTAGGGTTAGGGTTAGGGTTAGGGTTAGGGTTAGGGTTAGGGTTAGGGTTAGGGTTAGGGTTAGGGTTAGGGTTAGGGTTAGGGTTAGGGTTAGGGTTAGGGTTAGGGTTAGGGTTAGGGTTAGGGTTAGGGTTAGGGTTAGGGTTAGGGTTAGGGTTAGGGTTAGGGTTAGGGTTAGGGTTAGGGTTAGGGTTAGGGTTAGGGTTAGGGTTAGGGTTAGGGTTAGGGTTAGGGTTAGGGTTAGGGTTAGGGTTAGGGTTAGGGTTAGGGTTAGGGTTAGGGTTAGGGTTAGGGTTAGGGTTAGGGTTAGGGTTAGGGTTAGGGTTAGGGTTAGGGTTAGGGTTAGGGTTAGGGTTAGGGTTAGGGTTAGGGTTAGGGTTAGGGTTAGGGTTAGGGTTAGGGTTAGGGTTAGGGTTAGGGTTAGGGTTAGGGTTAGGGTTAGGGTTAGGGTTAGGGTTAGGGTTAGGGTTAGGGTTAGGGTTAGGGTTAGGGTTAGGGTTAGGGTTAGGGTTAGGGTTAGGGTTAGGGTTAGGGTTAGGGTTAGGGTTAGGGTTAGGGTTAGGGTTAGGGTTAGGGTTAGGGTTAGGGTTAGGGTTAGGGTTAGGGTTAGGGTTAGGGTTAGGGTTAGGGTTAGGGTTAGGGTTAGGGTTAGGGTTAGGGTTAGGGTTAGGGTTAGGGTTAGGGTTAGGGTTAGGGTTAGGGTTAGGGTTAGGGTTAGGGTTAGGGTTAGGGTTAGGGTTAGGGTTAGGGTTAGGGTTAGGGTTAGGGTTAGGGTTAGGGTTAGGGTTAGGGTTAGGGTTAGGGTTAGGGTTAGGGTTAGGGTTAGGGTTAGGGTTAGGGTTAGGGTTAGGGTTAGGGTTAGGGTTAGGGTTAGGGTTAGGGTTAGGGTTAGGGTTAGGGTTAGGGTTAGGGTTAGGGTTAGGGTTAGGGTTAGGGTTAGGGTTAGGGTTAGGGTTAGGGTTAGGGTTAGGGTTAGGGTTAGGGTTAGGGTTAGGGTTAGGGTTAGGGTTAGGGTTAGGGTTAGGGTTAGGGTTAGGGTTAGGGTTAGGGTTAGGGTTAGGGTTAGGGTTAGGGTTAGGGTTAGGGTTAGGGTTAGGGTTAGGGTTAGGGTTAGGGTTAGGGTTAGGGTTAGGGTTAGGGTTAGGGTTAGGGTTAGGGTTAGGGTTAGGGTTAGGGTTAGGGTTAGGGTTAGGGTTAGGGTTAGGGTTAGGGTTAGGGTTAGGGTTAGGGTTAGGGTTAGGGTTAGGGTTAGGGTTAGGGTTAGGGTTAGGGTTAGGGTTAGGGTTAGGGTTAGGGTTAGGGTTAGGGTTAGGGTTAGGGTTAGGGTTAGGGTTAGGGTTAGGGTTAGGGTTAGGGTTAGGGTTAGGGTTAGGGTTAGGGTTAGGGTTAGGGTTAGGGTTAGGGTTAGGGTTAGGGTTAGGGTTAGGGTTAGGGTTAGGGTTAGGGTTAGGGTTAGGGTTAGGGTTAGGGTTAGGGTTAGGGTTAGGGTTAGGGTTAGGGTTAGGGTTAGGGTTAGGGTTAGGGTTAGGGTTAGGGTTAGGGTTAGGGTTAGGGTTAGGGTTAGGGTTAGGGTTAGGGTTAGGGTTAGGGTTAGGGTTAGGGTTAGGGTTAGGGTTAGGGTTAGGGTTAGGGTTAGGGTTAGGGTTAGGGTTAGGGTTAGGGTTAGGGTTAGGGTTAGGGTTAGGGTTAGGGTTAGGGTTAGGGTTAGGGTTAGGGCTAGGGTTAGGGCTAGGGCTAGGGCTAGGGTTAGGGTTAGGGTTAGGGTTAGGGTTAGGGTTAGGGTTAGGGTTAGGGTTAGGGTTAGGGTTAGGGTTAGGGTTAGGGTTAGGGTTAGGGTTAGGGTTAGGGTTAGGGTTAGGGTTAGGGTTAGGGTTAGGGTTAGGGTTAGGGTTAGGGTTAGGGTTAGGGTTAGGGTTAGGGTTAGGGTTAGGGTTAGGGTTAGGGTTAGGGTTAGGGTTAGGGTTAGGGTTAGGGTTAGGGTTAGGGTTAGGGTTAGGGTTAGGGTTAGGGTTAGGGTTAGGGTTAGGGTTAGGGTTAGGGTTAGGGTTAGGGTTAGGGTTAGGGTTAGGGTTAGGGTTAGGGTTAGGGTTAGGGTTAGGGTTAGGGTTAGGGTTAGGGTTAGGGTTAGGGTTAGGGTTAGGGTTAGGGTTAGGGTTAGGGTTAGGGTTAGGGTTAGGGTTAGGGTTAGGGTTAGGGTTAGGGTTAGGGTTAGGGTTAGGGTTAGGGTTAGGGTTAGGGTTAGGGTTAGGGTTAGGGTTAGGGTTAGGGTTAGGGTTAGGGTTAGGGTTAGGGTTAGGGTTAGGGTTAGGGTTAGGGTTAGGGTTAGGGTTAGGGTTAGGGTTAGGGTTAGGGTTAGGGTTAGGGTTAGGGTTAGGGTTAGGGTTAGGGTTAGGGTTAGGGTTAGGGTTAGGGTTAGGGTTAGGGTTAGGGTTAGGGTTAGGGTTAGGGTTAGGGTTAGGGTTAGGGTTAGGGTTAGGGTTAGGGTTAGGGTTAGGGTTAGGGTTAGGGTTAGGGTTAGGGTTAGGGTTAGGGTTAGGGTTAGGGTTAGGGTTAGGGTTAGGGTTAGGGTTAGGGTTAGGGTTAGGGTTAGGGTTAGGGTTAGGGTTAGGGTTAGGGTTAGGGTTAGGGTTAGGGTTAGGGTTAGGGTTAGGGTTAGGGTTAGGGTTAGGGTTAGGGTTAGGGTTAGGGTTAGGGTTAGGGTTAGGGTTAGGGTTAGGGTTAGGGTTAGGGTTAGGGTTAGGGTTAGGGTTAGGGTTAGGGTTAGGGTTAGGGTTAGGGTTAGGGTTAGGGTTAGGGTTAGGGTTAGGGTTAGGGTTAGGGTTAGGGTTAGGGTTAGGGTTAGGGTTAGGGTTAGGGTTAGGGTTAGGGTTAGGGTTAGGGTTAGGGTTAGGGTTAGGGTTAGGGTTAGGGTTAGGGTTAGGGTTAGGGTTAGGGTTAGGGTTAGGGTTAGGGTTAGGGTTAGGGTTAGGGTTAGGGTTAGGGTTAGGGTTAGGGTTAGGGTTAGGGTTAGGGTTAGGGTTAGGGTTAGGGTTAGGGTTAGGGTTAGGGTTAGGGTTAGGGTTAGGGTTAGGGTTAGGGTTAGGGTTAGGGTTAGGGTTAGGGTTAGGGTTAGGGTTAGGGTTAGGGTTAGGGTTAGGGTTAGGGTTAGGGTTAGGGTTAGGGTTAGGGTTAGGGTTAGGGTTAGGGTTAGGGTTAGGGTTAGGGTTAGGGTTAGGGTTAGGGTTAGGGTTAGGGTTAGGGTTAGGGTTAGGGTTAGGGTTAGGGTTAGGGTTAGGGTTAGGGTTAGGGTTAGGGTTAGGGTTAGGGTTAGGGTTAGGGTTAGGGTTAGGGTTAGGGTTAGGGTTAGGGTTAGGGTTAGGGTTAGGGTTAGGGTTAGGGTTAGGGTTAGGGTTAGGGTTAGGGTTAGGGTTAGGGTTAGGGTTAGGGTTAGGGTTAGGGTTAGGGTTAGGGTTAGGGTTAGGGTTAGGGTTAGGGTTAGGGTTAGGGTTAGGGTTAGGGTTAGGGTTAGGGTTAGGGTTAGGGTTAGGGTTAGGGTTAGGGTTAGGGTTAGGGTTAGGGTTAGGGTTAGGGTTAGGGTTAGGGTTAGGGTTAGGGTTAGGGTTAGGGTTAGGGTTAGGGTTAGGGTTAGGGTTAGGGTTAGGGTTAGGGTTAGGGTTAGGGTTAGGGTTAGGGTTAGGGTTAGGGTTAGGGTTAGGGTTAGGGTTAGGGTTAGGGTTAGGGTTAGGGTTAGGGTTAGGGTTAGGGTTAGGGTTAGGGTTAGGGTTAGGGTTAGGGTTAGGGTTAGGGTTAGGGTTAGGGTTAGGGTTAGGGTTAGGGTTAGGGTTAGGGTTAGGGTTAGGGTTAGGGTTAGGGTTAGGGTTAGGGTTAGGGTTAGGGTTAGGGTTAGGGTTAGGGTTAGGGTTAGGGTTAGGGTTAGGGTTAGGGTTAGGGTTAGGGTTAGGGTTAGGGTTAGGGTTAGGGTTAGGGTTAGGGTTAGGGTTAGGGTTAGGGTTAGGGTTAGGGTTAGGGTTAGGGTTAGGGTTAGGGTTAGGGTTAGGGTTAGGGTTAGGGTTAGGGTTAGGGTTAGGGTTAGGGTTAGGGTTAGGGTTAGGGTTAGGGTTAGGGTTAGGGTTAGGGTTAGGGTTAGGGTTAGGGTTAGGGTTAGGGTTAGGGTTAGGGTTAGGGTTAGGGTTAGGGTTAGGGTTAGGGTTAGGGTTAGGGTTAGGGTTAGGGTTAGGGTTAGGGTTAGGGTTAGGGTTAGGGTTAGGGTTAGGGTTAGGGTTAGGGTTAGGGTTAGGGTTAGGGTTAGGGTTAGGGTTAGGGTTAGGGTTAGGGTTAGGGTTAGGGTTAGGGTTAGGGTTAGGGTTAGGGTTAGGGTTAGGGTTAGGGTTAGGGTTAGGGTTAGGGTTAGGGTTAGGGTTAGGGTTAGGGTTAGGGTTAGGGTTAGGGTTAGGGTTAGGGTTAGGGTTAGGGTTAGGGTTAGGGTTAGGGTTAGGGTTAGGGTTAGGGTTAGGGTTAGGGTTAGGGTTAGGGTTAGGGTTAGGGTTAGGGTTAGGGTTAGGGTTAGGGTTAGGGTTAGGGTTAGGGTTAGGGTTAGGGTTAGGGTTAGGGTTAGGGTTAGGGTTAGGGTTAGGGTTAGGGTTAGGGTTAGGGTTAGGGTTAGGGTTAGGGTTAGGGTTAGGGTTAGGGTTAGGGTTAGGGTTAGGGTTAGGGTTAGGGTTAGGGTTAGGGTTAGGGTTAGGGTTAGGGTTAGGGTTAGGGTTAGGGTTAGGGTTAGGGTTAGGGTTAGGGTTAGGGTTAGGGTTAGGGTTAGGGTTAGGGTTAGGGTTAGGGTTAGGGTTAGGGTTAGGGTTAGGGTTAGGGTTAGGGTTAGGGTTAGGGTTAGGGTTAGGGTTAGGGTTAGGGTTAGGGTTAGGGTTAGGGTTAGGGTTAGGGTTAGGGTTAGGGTTAGGGTTAGGGTTAGGGTTAGGGTTAGGGTTAGGGTTAGGGTTAGGGTTAGGGTTAGGGTTAGGGTTAGGGTTAGGGTTAGGGTTAGGGTTAGGGTTAGGGTTAGGGTTAGGGTTAGGGTTAGGGTTAGGGTTAGGGTTAGGGTTAGGGTTAGGGTTAGGGTTAGGGTTAGGGTTAGGGTTAGGGTTAGGGTTAGGGTTAGGGTTAGGGTTAGGGTTAGGGTTAGGGTTAGGGTTAGGGTTAGGGTTAGGGTTAGGGTTAGGGTTAGGGTTAGGGTTAGGGTTAGGGTTAGGGTTAGGGTTAGGGTTAGGGTTAGGGTTAGGGTTAGGGTTAGGGTTAGGGTTAGGGTTAGGGTTAGGGTTAGGGTTAGGGTTAGGGTTAGGGTTAGGGTTAGGGTTAGGGTTAGGGTTAGGGTTAGGGTTAGGGTTAGGGTTAGGGTTAGGGTTAGGGTTAGGGTTAGGGTTAGGGTTAGGGTTAGGGTTAGGGTTAGGGTTAGGGTTAGGGTTAGGGTTAGGGTTAGGGTTAGGGTTAGGGTTAGGGTTAGGGTTAGGGTTAGGGTTAGGGTTAGGGTTAGGGTTAGGGTTAGGGTTAGGGTTAGGGTTAGGGTTAGGGTTAGGGTTAGGGTTAGGGTTAGGGTTAGGGTTAGGGTTAGGGTTAGGGTTAGGGTTAGGGTTAGGGTTAGGGTTAGGGTTAGGGTTAGGGTTAGGGTTAGGGTTAGGGTTAGGGTTAGGGTTAGGGTTAGGGTTAGGGTTAGGGTTAGGGTTAGGGTTAGGGTTAGGGTTAGGGTTAGGGTTAGGGTTAGGGTTAGGGTTAGGGTTAGGGTTAGGGTTAGGGTTAGGGTTAGGGTTAGGGTTAGGGTTAGGGTTAGGGTTAGGGTTAGGGTTAGGGTTAGGGTTAGGGTTAGGGTTAGGGTTAGGGTTAGGGTTAGGGTTAGGGTTAGGGTTAGGGTTAGGGTTAGGGTTAGGGTTAGGGTTAGGGTTAGGGTTAGGGTTAGGGTTAGGGTTAGGGTTAGGGTTAGGGTTAGGGTTAGGGTTAGGGTTAGGGTTAGGGTTAGGGTTAGGGTTAGGGTTAGGGTTAGGGTTAGGGTTAGGGTTAGGGTTAGGGTTAGGGTTAGGGTTAGGGTTAGGGTTAGGGTTAGGGTTAGGGTTAGGGTTAGGGTTAGGGTTAGGGTTAGGGTTAGGGTTAGGGTTAGGGTTAGGGTTAGGGTTAGGGTTAGGGTTAGGGTTAGGGTTAGGGTTAGGGTTAGGGTTAGGGTTAGGGTTAGGGTTAGGGTTAGGGTTAGGGTTAGGGTTAGGGTTAGGGTTAGGGTTAGGGTTAGGGTTAGGGTTAGGGTTAGGGTTAGGGTTAGGGTTAGGGTTAGGGTTAGGGTTAGGGTTAGGGTTAGGGTTAGGGTTAGGGTTAGGGTTAGGGTTAGGGTTAGGGTTAGGGTTAGGGTTAGGGTTAGGGTTAGGGTTAGGGTTAGGGTTAGGGTTAGGGTTAGGGTTAGGGTTAGGGTTAGGGTTAGGGTTAGGGTTAGGGTTAGGGTTAGGGTTAGGGTTAGGGTTAGGGTTAGGGTTAGGGTTAGGGTTAGGGTTAGGGTTAGGGTTAGGGTTAGGGTTAGGGTTAGGGTTAGGGTTAGGGTTAGGGTTAGGGTTAGGGTTAGGGTTAGGGTTAGGGTTAGGGTTAGGGTTAGGGTTAGGGTTAGGGTTAGGGTTAGGGTTAGGGTTAGGGTTAGGGTTAGGGTTAGGGTTAGGGTTAGGGTTAGGGTTAGGGTTAGGGTTAGGGTTAGGGTTAGGGTTAGGGTTAGGGTTAGGGTTAGGGTTAGGGTTAGGGTTAGGGTTAGGGTTAGGGTTAGGGTTAGGGTTAGGGTTAGGGTTAGGGTTAGGGTTAGGGTTAGGGTTAGGGTTAGGGTTAGGGTTAGGGTTAGGGTTAGGGTTAGGGTTAGGGTTAGGGTTAGGGTTAGGGTTAGGGTTAGGGTTAGGGTTAGGGTTAGGGTTAGGGTTAGGGTTAGGGTTAGGGTTAGGGTTAGGGTTAGGGTTAGGGTTAGGGTTAGGGTTAGGGTTAGGGTTAGGGTTAGGGTTAGGGTTAGGGTTAGGGTTAGGGTTAGGGTTAGGGTTAGGGTTAGGGTTAGGGTTAGGGTTAGGGTTAGGGTTAGGGTTAGGGTTAGGGTTAGGGTTAGGGTTAGGGTTAGGGTTAGGGTTAGGGTTAGGGTTAGGGTTAGGGTTAGGGTTAGGGTTAGGGTTAGGGTTAGGGTTAGGGTTAGGGTTAGGGTTAGGGTTAGGGTTAGGGTTAGGGTTAGGGTTAGGGTTAGGGTTAGGGTTAGGGTTAGGGTTAGGGTTAGGGTTAGGGTTAGGGTTAGGGTTAGGGTTAGGGTTAGGGTTAGGGTTAGGGTTAGGGTTAGGGTTAGGGTTAGGGTTAGGGTTAGGGTTAGGGTTAGGGTTAGGGTTAGGGTTAGGGTTAGGGTTAGGGTTAGGGTTAGGGTTAGGGTTAGGGTTAGGGTTAGGGTTAGGGTTAGGGTTAGGGTTAGGGTTAGGGTTAGGGTTAGGGTTAGGGTTAGGGTTAGGGTTAGGGTTAGGGTTAGGGTTAGGGTTAGGGTTAGGGTTAGGGTTAGGGTTAGGGTTAGGGTTAGGGTTAGGGTTAGGGTTAGGGTTAGGGTTAGGGTTAGGGTTAGGGTTAGGGTTAGGGTTAGGGTTAGGGTTAGGGTTAGGGTTAGGGTTAGGGTTAGGGTTAGGGTTAGGGTTAGGGTTAGGGTTAGGGTTAGGGTTAGGGTTAGGGTTAGGGTTAGGGTTAGGGTTAGGGTTAGGGTTAGGGTTAGGGTTAGGGTTAGGGTTAGGGTTAGGGTTAGGGTTAGGGTTAGGGTTAGGGTTAGGGTTAGGGTTAGGGTTAGGGTTAGGGTTAGGGTTAGGGTTAGGGTTAGGGTTAGGGTTAGGGTTAGGGTTAGGGTTAGGGTTAGGGTTAGGGTTAGGGTTAGGGTTAGGGTTAGGGTTAGGGTTAGGGTTAGGGTTAGGGTTAGGGTTAGGGTTAGGGTTAGGGTTAGGGTTAGGGTTAGGGTTAGGGTTAGGGTTAGGGTTAGGGTTAGGGTTAGGGTTAGGGTTAGGGTTAGGGTTAGGGTTAGGGTTAGGGTTAGGGTTAGGGTTAGGGTTAGGGTTAGGGTTAGGGTTAGGGTTAGGGTTAGGGTTAGGGTTAGGGTTAGGGTTAGGGTTAGGGTTAGGGTTAGGGTTAGGGTTAGGGTTAGGGTTAGGGTTAGGGTTAGGGTTAGGGTTAGGGTTAGGGTTAGGGTTAGGGTTAGGGTTAGGGTTAGGGTTAGGGTTAGGGTTAGGGTTAGGGTTAGGGTTAGGGTTAGGGTTAGGGTTAGGGTTAGGGTTAGGGTTAGGGTTAGGGTTAGGGTTAGGGTTAGGGTTAGGGTTAGGGTTAGGGTTAGGGTTAGGGTTAGGGTTAGGGTTAGGGTTAGGGTTAGGGTTAGGGTTAGGGTTAGGGTTAGGGTTAGGGTTAGGGTTAGGGTTAGGGTTAGGGTTAGGGTTAGGGTTAGGGTTAGGGTTAGGGTTAGGGTTAGGGTTAGGGTTAGGGTTAGGGTTAGGGTTAGGGTTAGGGTTAGGGTTAGGGTTAGGGTTAGGGTTAGGGTTAGGGTTAGGGTTAGGGTTAGGGTTAGGGTTAGGGTTAGGGTTAGGGTTAGGGTTAGGGTTAGGGTTAGGGTTAGGGTTAGGGTTAGGGTTAGGGTTAGGGTTAGGGTTAGGGTTAGGGTTAGGGTTAGGGTTAGGGTTAGGGTTAGGGTTAGGGTTAGGGTTAGGGTTAGGGTTAGGGTTAGGGTTAGGGTTAGGGTTAGGGTTAGGGTTAGGGTTAGGGTTAGGGTTAGGGTTAGGGTTAGGGTTAGGGTTAGGGTTAGGGTTAGGGTTAGGGTTAGGGTTAGGGTTAGGGTTAGGGTTAGGGTTAGGGTTAGGGTTAGGGTTAGGGTTAGGGTTAGGGTTAGGGTTAGGGTTAGGGTTAGGGTTAGGGTTAGGGTTAGGGTTAGGGTTAGGGTTAGGGTTAGGGTTAGGGTTAGGGTTAGGGTTAGGGTTAGGGTTAGGGTTAGGGTTAGGGTTAGGGTTAGGGTTAGGGTTAGGGTTAGGGTTAGGGTTAGGGTTAGGGTTAGGGTTAGGGTTAGGGTTAGGGTTAGGGTTAGGGTTAGGGTTAGGGTTAGGGTTAGGGTTAGGGTTAGGGTTAGGGTTAGGGTTAGGGTTAGGGTTAGGGTTAGGGTTAGGGTTAGGGTTAGGGTTAGGGTTAGGGTTAGGGTTAGGGTTAGGGTTAGGGTTAGGGTTAGGGTTAGGGTTAGGGTTAGGGTTAGGGTTAGGGTTAGGGTTAGGGTTAGGGTTAGGGTTAGGGTTAGGGTTAGGGTTAGGGTTAGGGTTAGGGTTAGGGTTAGGGTTAGGGTTAGGGTTAGGGTTAGGGTTAGGGTTAGGGTTAGGGTTAGGGTTAGGGTTAGGGTTAGGGTTAGGGTTAGGGTTAGGGTTAGGGTTAGGGTTAGGGTTAGGGTTAGGGTTAGGGTTAGGGTTAGGGTTAGGGTTAGGGTTAGGGTTAGGGTTAGGGTTAGGGTTAGGGTTAGGGTTAGGGTTAGGGTTAGGGTTAGGGTTAGGGTTAGGGTTAGGGTTAGGGTTAGGGTTAGGGTTAGGGTTAGGGTTAGGGTTAGGGTTAGGGTTAGGGTTAGGGTTAGGGTTAGGGTTAGGGTTAGGGTTAGGGTTAGGGTTAGGGTTAGGGTTAGGGTTAGGGTTAGGGTTAGGGTTAGGGTTAGGGTTAGGGTTAGGGTTAGGGTTAGGGTTAGGGTTAGGGTTAGGGTTAGGGTTAGGGTTAGGGTTAGGGTTAGGGTTAGGGTTAGGGTTAGGGTTAGGGTTAGGGTTAGGGTTAGGGTTAGGGTTAGGGTTAGGGTTAGGGTTAGGGTTAGGGTTAGGGTTAGGGTTAGGGTTAGGGTTAGGGTTAGGGTTAGGGTTAGGGTTAGGGTTAGGGTTAGGGTTAGGGTTAGGGTTAGGGTTAGGGTTAGGGTTAGGGTTAGGGTTAGGGTTAGGGTTAGGGTTAGGGTTAGGGTTAGGGTTAGGGTTAGGGTTAGGGTTAGGGTTAGGGTTAGGGTTAGGGTTAGGGTTAGGGTTAGGGTTAGGGTTAGGGTTAGGGTTAGGGTTAGGGTTAGGGTTAGGGTTAGGGTTAGGGTTAGGGTTAGGGTTAGGGTTAGGGTTAGGGTTAGGGTTAGGGTTAGGGTTAGGGTTAGGGTTAGGGTTAGGGTTAGGGTTAGGGTTAGGGTTAGGGTTAGGGTTAGGGTTAGGGTTAGGGTTAGGGTTAGGGTTAGGGTTAGGGTTAGGGTTAGGGTTAGGGTTAGGGTTAGGGTTAGGGTTAGGGTTAGGGTTAGGGTTAGGGTTAGGGTTAGGGTTAGGGTTAGGGTTAGGGTTAGGGTTAGGGTTAGGGTTAGGGTTAGGGTTAGGGTTAGGGTTAGGGTTAGGGTTAGGGTTAGGGTTAGGGTTAGGGTTAGGGTTAGGGTTAGGGTTAGGGTTAGGGTTAGGGTTAGGGTTAGGGTTAGGGTTAGGGTTAGGGTTAGGGTTAGGGTTAGGGTTAGGGTTAGGGTTAGGGTTAGGGTTAGGGTTAGGGTTAGGGTTAGGGTTAGGGTTAGGGTTAGGGTTAGGGTTAGGGTTAGGGTTAGGGTTAGGGTTAGGGTTAGGGTTAGGGTTAGGGTTAGGGTTAGGGTTAGGGTTAGGGTTAGGGTTAGGGTTAGGGTTAGGGTTAGGGTTAGGGTTAGGGTTAGGGTTAGGGTTAGGGTTAGGGTTAGGGTTAGGGTTAGGGTTAGGGTTAGGGTTAGGGTTAGGGTTAGGGTTAGGGTTAGGGTTAGGGTTAGGGTTAGGGTTAGGGTTAGGGTTAGGGTTAGGGTTAGGGTTAGGGTTAGGGTTAGGGTTAGGGTTAGGGTTAGGGTTAGGGTTAGGGTTAGGGTTAGGGTTAGGGTTAGGGTTAGGGTTAGGGTTAGGGTTAGGGTTAGGGTTAGGGTTAGGGTTAGGGTTAGGGTTAGGGTTAGGGTTAGGGTTAGGGTTAGGGTTAGGGTTAGGGTTAGGGTTAGGGTTAGGGTTAGGGTTAGGGTTAGGGTTAGGGTTAGGGTTAGGGTTAGGGTTAGGGTTAGGGTTAGGGTTAGGGTTAGGGTTAGGGTTAGGGTTAGGGTTAGGGTTAGGGTTAGGGTTAGGGTTAGGGTTAGGGTTAGGGTTAGGGTTAGGGTTAGGGTTAGGGTTAGGGTTAGGGTTAGGGTTAGGGTTAGGGTTAGGGTTAGGGTTAGGGTTAGGGTTAGGGTTAGGGTTAGGGTTAGGGTTAGGGTTAGGGTTAGGGTTAGGGTTAGGGTTAGGGTTAGGGTTAGGGTTAGGGTTAGGGTTAGGGTTAGGGTTAGGGTTAGGGTTAGGGTTAGGGTTAGGGTTAGGGTTAGGGTTAGGGTTAGGGTTAGGGTTAGGGTTAGGGTTAGGGTTAGGGTTAGGGTTAGGGTTAGGGTTAGGGTTAGGGTTAGGGTTAGGGTTAGGGTTAGGGTTAGGGTTAGGGTTAGGGTTAGGGTTAGGGTTAGGGTTAGGGTTAGGGTTAGGGTTAGGGTTAGGGTTAGGGTTAGGGTTAGGGTTAGGGTTAGGGTTAGGGTTAGGGTTAGGGTTAGGGTTAGGGTTAGGGTTAGGGTTAGGGTTAGGGTTAGGGTTAGGGTTAGGGTTAGGGTTAGGGTTAGGGTTAGGGTTAGGGTTAGGGTTAGGGTTAGGGTTAGGGTTAGGGTTAGGGTTAGGGTTAGGGTTAGGGTTAGGGTTAGGGTTAGGGTTAGGGTTAGGGTTAGGGTTAGGGTTAGGGTTAGGGTTAGGGTTAGGGTTAGGGTTAGGGTTAGGGTTAGGGTTAGGGTTAGGGTTAGGGTTAGGGTTAGGGTTAGGGTTAGGGTTAGGGTTAGGGTTAGGGTTAGGGTTAGGGTTAGGGTTAGGGTTAGGGTTAGGGTTAGGGTTAGGGTTAGGGTTAGGGTTAGGGTTAGGGTTAGGGTTAGGGTTAGGGTTAGGGTTAGGGTTAGGGTTAGGGTTAGGGTTAGGGTTAGGGTTAGGGTTAGGGTTAGGGTTAGGGTTAGGGTTAGGGTTAGGGTTAGGGTTAGGGTTAGGGTTAGGGTTAGGGTTAGGGTTAGGGTTAGGGTTAGGGTTAGGGTTAGGGTTAGGGTTAGGGTTAGGGTTAGGGTTAGGGTTAGGGTTAGGGTTAGGGTTAGGGTTAGGGTTAGGGTTAGGGTTAGGGTTAGGGTTAGGGTTAGGGTTAGGGTTAGGGTTAGGGTTAGGGTTAGGGTTAGGGTTAGGGTTAGGGTTAGGGTTAGGGTTAGGGTTAGGGTTAGGGTTAGGGTTAGGGTTAGGGTTAGGGTTAGGGTTAGGGTTAGGGTTAGGGTTAGGGTTAGGGTTAGGGTTAGGGTTAGGGTTAGGGTTAGGGTTAGGGTTAGGGTTAGGGTTAGGGTTAGGGTTAGGGTTAGGGTTAGGGTTAGGGTTAGGGTTAGGGTTAGGGTTAGGGTTAGGGTTAGGGTTAGGGTTAGGGTTAGGGTTAGGGTTAGGGTTAGGGTTAGGGTTAGGGTTAGGGTTAGGGTTAGGGTTAGGGTTAGGGTTAGGGTTAGGGTTAGGGTTAGGGTTAGGGTTAGGGTTAGGGTTAGGGTTAGGGTTAGGGTTAGGGTTAGGGTTAGGGTTAGGGTTAGGGTTAGGGTTAGGGTTAGGGTTAGGGTTAGGGTTAGGGTTAGGGTTAGGGTTAGGGTTAGGGTTAGGGTTAGGGTTAGGGTTAGGGTTAGGGTTAGGGTTAGGGTTAGGGTTAGGGTTAGGGTTAGGGTTAGGGTTAGGGTTAGGGTTAGGGTTAGGGTTAGGGTTAGGGTTAGGGTTAGGGTTAGGGTTAGGGTTAGGGTTAGGGTTAGGGTTAGGGTTAGGGTTAGGGTTAGGGTTAGGGTTAGGGTTAGGGTTAGGGTTAGGGTTAGGGTTAGGGTTAGGGTTAGGGTTAGGGTTAGGGTTAGGGTTAGGGTTAGGGTTAGGGTTAGGGTTAGGGTTAGGGTTAGGGTTAGGGTTAGGGTTAGGGTTAGGGTTAGGGTTAGGGTTAGGGTTAGGGTTAGGGTTAGGGTTAGGGTTAGGGTTAGGGTTAGGGTTAGGGTTAGGGTTAGGGTTAGGGTTAGGGTTAGGGTTAGGGTTAGGGTTAGGGTTAGGGTTAGGGTTAGGGTTAGGGTTAGGGTTAGGGTTAGGGTTAGGGTTAGGGTTAGGGTTAGGGTTAGGGTTAGGGTTAGGGTTAGGGTTAGGGTTAGGGTTAGGGTTAGGGTTAGGGTTAGGGTTAGGGTTAGGGTTAGGGTTAGGGTTAGGGTTAGGGTTAGGGTTAGGGTTAGGGTTAGGGTTAGGGTTAGGGTTAGGGTTAGGGTTAGGGTTAGGGTTAGGGTTAGGGTTAGGGTTAGGGTTAGGGTTAGGGTTAGGGTTAGGGTTAGGGTTAGGGTTAGGGTTAGGGTTAGGGTTAGGGTTAGGGTTAGGGTTAGGGTTAGGGTTAGGGTTAGGGTTAGGGTTAGGGTTAGGGTTAGGGTTAGGGTTAGGGTTAGGGTTAGGGTTAGGGTTAGGGTTAGGGTTAGGGTTAGGGTTAGGGTTAGGGTTAGGGTTAGGGTTAGGGTTAGGGTTAGGGTTAGGGTTAGGGTTAGGGTTAGGGTTAGGGTTAGGGTTAGGGTTAGGGTTAGGGTTAGGGTTAGGGTTAGGGTTAGGGTTAGGGTTAGGGTTAGGGTTAGGGTTAGGGTTAGGGTTAGGGTTAGGGTTAGGGTTAGGGTTAGGGTTAGGGTTAGGGTTAGGGTTAGGGTTAGGGTTAGGGTTAGGGTTAGGGTTAGGGTTAGGGTTAGGGTTAGGGTTAGGGTTAGGGTTAGGGTTAGGGTTAGGGTTAGGGTTAGGGTTAGGGTTAGGGTTAGGGTTAGGGTTAGGGTTAGGGTTAGGGTTAGGGTTAGGGTTAGGGTTAGGGTTAGGGTTAGGGTTAGGGTTAGGGTTAGGGTTAGGGTTAGGGTTAGGGTTAGGGTTAGGGTTAGGGTTAGGGTTAGGGTTAGGGTTAGGGTTAGGGTTAGGGTTAGGGTTAGGGTTAGGGTTAGGGTTAGGGTTAGGGTTAGGGTTAGGGTTAGGGTTAGGGTTAGGGTTAGGGTTAGGGTTAGGGTTAGGGTTAGGGTTAGGGTTAGGGTTAGGGTTAGGGTTAGGGTTAGGGTTAGGGTTAGGGTTAGGGTTAGGGTTAGGGTTAGGGTTAGGGTTAGGGTTAGGGTTAGGGTTAGGGTTAGGGTTAGGGTTAGGGTTAGGGTTAGGGTTAGGGTTAGGGTTAGGGTTAGGGTTAGGGTTAGGGTTAGGGTTAGGGTTAGGGTTAGGGTTAGGGTTAGGGTTAGGGTTAGGGTTAGGGTTAGGGTTAGGGTTAGGGTTAGGGTTAGGGTTAGGGTTAGGGTTAGGGTTAGGGTTAGGGTTAGGGTTAGGGTTAGGGTTAGGGTTAGGGTTAGGGTTAGGGTTAGGGTTAGGGTTAGGGTTAGGGTTAGGGTTAGGGTTAGGGTTAGGGTTAGGGTTAGGGTTAGGGTTAGGGTTAGGGTTAGGGTTAGGGTTAGGGTTAGGGTTAGGGTTAGGGTTAGGGTTAGGGTTAGGGTTAGGGTTAGGGTTAGGGTTAGGGTTAGGGTTAGGGTTAGGGTTAGGGTTAGGGTTAGGGTTAGGGTTAGGGTTAGGGTTAGGGTTAGGGTTAGGGTTAGGGTTAGGGTTAGGGTTAGGGTTAGGGTTAGGGTTAGGGTTAGGGTTAGGGTTAGGGTTAGGGTTAGGGTTAGGGTTAGGGTTAGGGTTAGGGTTAGGGTTAGGGTTAGGGTTAGGGTTAGGGTTAGGGTTAGGGTTAGGGTTAGGGTTAGGGTTAGGGTTAGGGTTAGGGTTAGGGTTAGGGTTAGGGTTAGGGTTAGGGTTAGGGTTAGGGTTAGGGTTAGGGTTAGGGTTAGGGTTAGGGTTAGGGTTAGGGTTAGGGTTAGGGTTAGGGTTAGGGTTAGGGTTAGGGTTAGGGTTAGGGTTAGGGTTAGGGTTAGGGTTAGGGTTAGGGTTAGGGTTAGGGTTAGGGTTAGGGTTAGGGTTAGGGTTAGGGTTAGGGTTAGGGTTAGGGTTAGGGTTAGGGTTAGGGTTAGGGTTAGGGTTAGGGTTAGGGTTAGGGTTAGGGTTAGGGTTAGGGTTAGGGTTAGGGTTAGGGTTAGGGTTAGGGTTAGGGTTAGGGTTAGGGTTAGGGTTAGGGTTAGGGTTAGGGTTAGGGTTAGGGTTAGGGTTAGGGTTAGGGTTAGGGTTAGGGTTAGGGTTAGGGTTAGGGTTAGGGTTAGGGTTAGGGTTAGGGTTAGGGTTAGGGTTAGGGTTAGGGTTAGGGTTAGGGTTAGGGTTAGGGTTAGGGTTAGGGTTAGGGTTAGGGTTAGGGTTAGGGTTAGGGTTAGGGTTAGGGTTAGGGTTAGGGTTAGGGTTAGGGTTAGGGTTAGGGTTAGGGTTAGGGTTAGGGTTAGGGTTAGGGTTAGGGTTAGGGTTAGGGTTAGGGTTAGGGTTAGGGTTAGGGTTAGGGTTAGGGTTAGGGTTAGGGTTAGGGTTAGGGTTAGGGTTAGGGTTAGGGTTAGGGTTAGGGTTAGGGTTAGGGTTAGGGTTAGGGTTAGGGTTAGGGTTAGGGTTAGGGTTAGGGTTAGGGTTAGGGTTAGGGTTAGGGTTAGGGTTAGGGTTAGGGTTAGGGTTAGGGTTAGGGTTAGGGTTAGGGTTAGGGTTAGGGTTAGGGTTAGGGTTAGGGTTAGGGTTAGGGTTAGGGTTAGGGTTAGGGTTAGGGTTAGGGTTAGGGTTAGGGTTAGGGTTAGGGTTAGGGTTAGGGTTAGGGTTAGGGTTAGGGTTAGGGTTAGGGTTAGGGTTAGGGTTAGGGTTAGGGTTAGGGTTAGGGTTAGGGTTAGGGTTAGGGTTAGGGTTAGGGTTAGGGTTAGGGTTAGGGTTAGGGTTAGGGTTAGGGTTAGGGTTAGGGTTAGGGTTAGGGTTAGGGTTAGGGTTAGGGTTAGGGTTAGGGTTAGGGTTAGGGTTAGGGTTAGGGTTAGGGTTAGGGTTAGGGTTAGGGTTAGGGTTAGGGTTAGGGTTAGGGTTAGGGTTAGGGTTAGGGTTAGGGTTAGGGTTAGGGTTAGGGTTAGGGTTAGGGTTAGGGTTAGGGTTAGGGTTAGGGTTAGGGTTAGGGTTAGGGTTAGGGTTAGGGTTAGGGTTAGGGTTAGGGTTAGGGTTAGGGTTAGGGTTAGGGTTAGGGTTAGGGTTAGGGTTAGGGTTAGGGTTAGGGTTAGGGTTAGGGTTAGGGTTAGGGTTAGGGTTAGGGTTAGGGTTAGGGTTAGGGTTAGGGTTAGGGTTAGGGTTAGGGTTAGGGTTAGGGTTAGGGTTAGGGTTAGGGTTAGGGTTAGGGTTAGGGTTAGGGTTAGGGTTAGGGTTAGGGTTAGGGTTAGGGTTAGGGTTAGGGTTAGGGTTAGGGTTAGGGTTAGGGTTAGGGTTAGGGTTAGGGTTAGGGTTAGGGTTAGGGTTAGGGTTAGGGTTAGGGTTAGGGTTAGGGTTAGGGTTAGGGTTAGGGTTAGGGTTAGGGTTAGGGTTAGGGTTAGGGTTAGGGTTAGGGTTAGGGTTAGGGTTAGGGTTAGGGTTAGGGTTAGGGTTAGGGTTAGGGTTAGGGTTAGGGTTAGGGTTAGGGTTAGGGTTAGGGTTAGGGTTAGGGTTAGGGTTAGGGTTAGGGTTAGGGTTAGGGTTAGGGTTAGGGTTAGGGTTAGGGTTAGGGTTAGGGTTAGGGTTAGGGTTAGGGTTAGGGTTAGGGTTAGGGTTAGGGTTAGGGTTAGGGTTAGGGTTAGGGTTAGGGTTAGGGTTAGGGTTAGGGTTAGGGTTAGGGTTAGGGTTAGGGTTAGGGTTAGGGTTAGGGTTAGGGTTAGGGTTAGGGTTAGGGTTAGGGTTAGGGTTAGGGTTAGGGTTAGGGTTAGGGTTAGGGTTAGGGTTAGGGTTAGGGTTAGGGTTAGGGTTAGGGTTAGGGTTAGGGTTAGGGTTAGGGTTAGGGTTAGGGTTAGGGTTAGGGTTAGGGTTAGGGTTAGGGTTAGGGTTAGGGTTAGGGTTAGGGTTAGGGTTAGGGTTAGGGTTAGGGTTAGGGTTAGGGTTAGGGTTAGGGTTAGGGTTAGGGTTAGGGTTAGGGTTAGGGTTAGGGTTAGGGTTAGGGTTAGGGTTAGGGTTAGGGTTAGGGTTAGGGTTAGGGTTAGGGTTAGGGTTAGGGTTAGGGTTAGGGTTAGGGTTAGGGTTAGGGTTAGGGTTAGGGTTAGGGTTAGGGTTAGGGTTAGGGTTAGGGTTAGGGTTAGGGTTAGGGTTAGGGTTAGGGTTAGGGTTAGGGTTAGGGTTAGGGTTAGGGTTAGGGTTAGGGTTAGGGTTAGGGTTAGGGTTAGGGTTAGGGTTAGGGTTAGGGTTAGGGTTAGGGTTAGGGTTAGGGTTAGGGTTAGGGTTAGGGTTAGGGTTAGGGTTAGGGTTAGGGTTAGGGTTAGGGTTAGGGTTAGGGTTAGGGTTAGGGTTAGGGTTAGGGTTAGGGTTAGGGTTAGGGTTAGGGTTAGGGTTAGGGTTAGGGTTAGGGTTAGGGTTAGGGTTAGGGTTAGGGTTAGGGTTAGGGTTAGGGTTAGGGTTAGGGTTAGGGTTAGGGTTAGGGTTAGGGTTAGGGTTAGGGTTAGGGTTAGGGTTAGGGTTAGGGTTAGGGTTAGGGTTAGGGTTAGGGTTAGGGTTAGGGTTAGGGTTAGGGTTAGGGTTAGGGTTAGGGTTAGGGTTAGGGTTAGGGTTAGGGTTAGGGTTAGGGTTAGGGTTAGGGTTAGGGTTAGGGTTAGGGTTAGGGTTAGGGTTAGGGTTAGGGTTAGGGTTAGGGTTAGGGTTAGGGTTAGGGTTAGGGTTAGGGTTAGGGTTAGGGTTAGGGTTAGGGTTAGGGTTAGGGTTAGGGTTAGGGTTAGGGTTAGGGTTAGGGTTAGGGTTAGGGTTAGGGTTAGGGTTAGGGTTAGGGTTAGGGTTAGGGTTAGGGTTAGGGTTAGGGTTAGGGTTAGGGTTAGGGTTAGGGTTAGGGTTAGGGTTAGGGTTAGGGTTAGGGTTAGGGTTAGGGTTAGGGTTAGGGTTAGGGTTAGGGTTAGGGTTAGGGTTAGGGTTAGGGTTAGGGTTAGGGTTAGGGTTAGGGTTAGGGTTAGGGTTAGGGTTAGGGTTAGGGTTAGGGTTAGGGTTAGGGTTAGGGTTAGGGTTAGGGTTAGGGTTAGGGTTAGGGTTAGGGTTAGGGTTAGGGTTAGGGTTAGGGTTAGGGTTAGGGTTAGGGTTAGGGTTAGGGTTAGGGTTAGGGTTAGGGTTAGGGTTAGGGTTAGGGTTAGGGTTAGGGTTAGGGTTAGGGTTAGGGTTAGGGTTAGGGTTAGGGTTAGGGTTAGGGTTAGGGTTAGGGTTAGGGTTAGGGTTAGGGTTAGGGTTAGGGTTAGGGTTAGGGTTAGGGTTAGGGTTAGGGTTAGGGTTAGGGTTAGGGTTAGGGTTAGGGTTAGGGTTAGGGTTAGGGTTAGGGTTAGGGTTAGGGTTAGGGTTAGGGTTAGGGTTAGGGTTAGGGTTAGGGTTAGGGTTAGGGTTAGGGTTAGGGTTAGGGTTAGGGTTAGGGTTAGGGTTAGGGTTAGGGTTAGGGTTAGGGTTAGGGTTAGGGTTAGGGTTAGGGTTAGGGTTAGGGTTAGGGTTAGGGTTAGGGTTAGGGTTAGGGTTAGGGTTAGGGTTAGGGTTAGGGTTAGGGTTAGGGTTAGGGTTAGGGTTAGGGTTAGGGTTAGGGTTAGGGTTAGGGTTAGGGTTAGGGTTAGGGTTAGGGTTAGGGTTAGGGTTAGGGTTAGGGTTAGGGTTAGGGTTAGGGTTAGGGTTAGGGTTAGGGTTAGGGTTAGGGTTAGGGTTAGGGTTAGGGTTAGGGTTAGGGTTAGGGTTAGGGTTAGGGTTAGGGTTAGGGTTAGGGTTAGGGTTAGGGTTAGGGTTAGGGTTAGGGTTAGGGTTAGGGTTAGGGTTAGGGTTAGGGTTAGGGTTAGGGTTAGGGTTAGGGTTAGGGTTAGGGTTAGGGTTAGGGTTAGGGTTAGGGTTAGGGTTAGGGTTAGGGTTAGGGTTAGGGTTAGGGTTAGGGTTAGGGTTAGGGTTAGGGTTAGGGTTAGGGTTAGGGTTAGGGTTAGGGTTAGGGTTAGGGTTAGGGTTAGGGTTAGGGTTAGGGTTAGGGTTAGGGTTAGGGTTAGGGTTAGGGTTAGGGTTAGGGTTAGGGTTAGGGTTAGGGTTAGGGTTAGGGTTAGGGTTAGGGTTAGGGTTAGGGTTAGGGTTAGGGTTAGGGTTAGGGTTAGGGTTAGGGTTAGGGTTAGGGTTAGGGTTAGGGTTAGGGTTAGGGTTAGGGTTAGGGTTAGGGTTAGGGTTAGGGTTAGGGTTAGGGTTAGGGTTAGGGTTAGGGTTAGGGTTAGGGTTAGGGTTAGGGTTAGGGTTAGGGTTAGGGTTAGGGTTAGGGTTAGGGTTAGGGTTAGGGTTAGGGTTAGGGTTAGGGTTAGGGTTAGGGTTAGGGTTAGGGTTAGGGTTAGGGTTAGGGTTAGGGTTAGGGTTAGGGTTAGGGTTAGGGTTAGGGTTAGGGTTAGGGTTAGGGTTAGGGTTAGGGTTAGGGTTAGGGTTAGGGTTAGGGTTAGGGTTAGGGTTAGGGTTAGGGTTAGGGTTAGGGTTAGGGTTAGGGTTAGGGTTAGGGTTAGGGTTAGGGTTAGGGTTAGGGTTAGGGTTAGGGTTAGGGTTAGGGTTAGGGTTAGGGTTAGGGTTAGGGTTAGGGTTAGGGTTAGGGTTAGGGTTAGGGTTAGGGTTAGGGTTAGGGTTAGGGTTAGGGTTAGGGTTAGGGTTAGGGTTAGGGTTAGGGTTAGGGTTAGGGTTAGGGTTAGGGTTAGGGTTAGGGTTAGGGTTAGGGTTAGGGTTAGGGTTAGGGTTAGGGTTAGGGTTAGGGTTAGGGTTAGGGTTAGGGTTAGGGTTAGGGTTAGGGTTAGGGTTAGGGTTAGGGTTAGGGTTAGGGTTAGGGTTAGGGTTAGGGTTAGGGTTAGGGTTAGGGTTAGGGTTAGGGTTAGGGTTAGGGTTAGGGTTAGGGTTAGGGTTAGGGTTAGGGTTAGGGTTAGGGTTAGGGTTAGGGTTAGGGTTAGGGTTAGGGTTAGGGTTAGGGTTAGGGTTAGGGTTAGGGTTAGGGTTAGGGTTAGGGTTAGGGTTAGGGTTAGGGTTAGGGTTAGGGTTAGGGTTAGGGTTAGGGTTAGGGTTAGGGTTAGGGTTAGGGTTAGGGTTAGGGTTAGGGTTAGGGTTAGGGTTAGGGTTAGGGTTAGGGTTAGGGTTAGGGTTAGGGTTAGGGTTAGGGTTAGGGTTAGGGTTAGGGTTAGGGTTAGGGTTAGGGTTAGGGTTAGGGTTAGGGTTAGGGTTAGGGTTAGGGTTAGGGTTAGGGTTAGGGTTAGGGTTAGGGTTAGGGTTAGGGTTAGGGTTAGGGTTAGGGTTAGGGTTAGGGTTAGGGTTAGGGTTAGGGTTAGGGTTAGGGTTAGGGTTAGGGTTAGGGTTAGGGTTAGGGTTAGGGTTAGGGTTAGGGTTAGGGTTAGGGTTAGGGTTAGGGTTAGGGTTAGGGTTAGGGTTAGGGTTAGGGTTAGGGTTAGGGTTAGGGTTAGGGTTAGGGTTAGGGTTAGGGTTAGGGTTAGGGTTAGGGTTAGGGTTAGGGTTAGGGTTAGGGTTAGGGTTAGGGTTAGGGTTAGGGTTAGGGTTAGGGTTAGGGTTAGGGTTAGGGTTAGGGTTAGGGTTAGGGTTAGGGTTAGGGTTAGGGTTAGGGTTAGGGTTAGGGTTAGGGTTAGGGTTAGGGTTAGGGTTAGGGTTAGGGTTAGGGTTAGGGTTAGGGTTAGGGTTAGGGTTAGGGTTAGGGTTAGGGTTAGGGTTAGGGTTAGGGTTAGGGTTAGGGTTAGGGTTAGGGTTAGGGTTAGGGTTAGGGTTAGGGTTAGGGTTAGGGTTAGGGTTAGGGTTAGGGTTAGGGTTAGGGTTAGGGTTAGGGTTAGGGTTAGGGTTAGGGTTAGGGTTAGGGTTAGGGTTAGGGTTAGGGTTAGGGTTAGGGTTAGGGTTAGGGTTAGGGTTAGGGTTAGGGTTAGGGTTAGGGTTAGGGTTAGGGTTAGGGTTAGGGTTAGGGTTAGGGTTAGGGTTAGGGTTAGGGTTAGGGTTAGGGTTAGGGTTAGGGTTAGGGTTAGGGTTAGGGTTAGGGTTAGGGTTAGGGTTAGGGTTAGGGTTAGGGTTAGGGTTAGGGTTAGGGTTAGGGTTAGGGTTAGGGTTAGGGTTAGGGTTAGGGTTAGGGTTAGGGTTAGGGTTAGGGTTAGGGTTAGGGTTAGGGTTAGGGTTAGGGTTAGGGTTAGGGTTAGGGTTAGGGTTAGGGTTAGGGTTAGGGTTAGGGTTAGGGTTAGGGTTAGGGTTAGGGTTAGGGTTAGGGTTAGGGTTAGGGTTAGGGTTAGGGTTAGGGTTAGGGTTAGGGTTAGGGTTAGGGTTAGGGTTAGGGTTAGGGTTAGGGTTAGGGTTAGGGTTAGGGTTAGGGTTAGGGTTAGGGTTAGGGTTAGGGTTAGGGTTAGGGTTAGGGTTAGGGTTAGGGTTAGGGTTAGGGTTAGGGTTAGGGTTAGGGTTAGGGTTAGGGTTAGGGTTAGGGTTAGGGTTAGGGTTAGGGTTAGGGTTAGGGTTAGGGTTAGGGTTAGGGTTAGGGTTAGGGTTAGGGTTAGGGTTAGGGTTAGGGTTAGGGTTAGGGTTAGGGTTAGGGTTAGGGTTAGGGTTAGGGTTAGGGTTAGGGTTAGGGTTAGGGTTAGGGTTAGGGTTAGGGTTAGGGTTAGGGTTAGGGTTAGGGTTAGGGTTAGGGTTAGGGTTAGGGTTAGGGTTAGGGTTAGGGTTAGGGTTAGGGTTAGGGTTAGGGTTAGGGTTAGGGTTAGGGTTAGGGTTAGGGTTAGGGTTAGGGTTAGGGTTAGGGTTAGGGTTAGGGTTAGGGTTAGGGTTAGGGTTAGGGTTAGGGTTAGGGTTAGGGTTAGGGTTAGGGTTAGGGTTAGGGTTAGGGTTAGGGTTAGGGTTAGGGTTAGGGTTAGGGTTAGGGTTAGGGTTAGGGTTAGGGTTAGGGTTAGGGTTAGGGTTAGGGTTAGGGTTAGGGTTAGGGTTAGGGTTAGGGTTAGGGTTAGGGTTAGGGTTAGGGTTAGGGTTAGGGTTAGGGTTAGGGTTAGGGTTAGGGTTAGGGTTAGGGTTAGGGTTAGGGTTAGGGTTAGGGTTAGGGTTAGGGTTAGGGTTAGGGTTAGGGTTAGGGTTAGGGTTAGGGTTAGGGTTAGGGTTAGGGTTAGGGTTAGGGTTAGGGTTAGGGTTAGGGTTAGGGTTAGGGTTAGGGTTAGGGTTAGGGTTAGGGTTAGGGTTAGGGTTAGGGTTAGGGTTAGGGTTAGGGTTAGGGTTAGGGTTAGGGTTAGGGTTAGGGTTAGGGTTAGGGTTAGGGTTAGGGTTAGGGTTAGGGTTAGGGTTAGGGTTAGGGTTAGGGTTAGGGTTAGGGTTAGGGTTAGGGTTAGGGTTAGGGTTAGGGTTAGGGTTAGGGTTAGGGTTAGGGTTAGGGTTAGGGTTAGGGTTAGGGTTAGGGTTAGGGTTAGGGTTAGGGTTAGGGTTAGGGTTAGGGTTAGGGTTAGGGTTAGGGTTAGGGTTAGGATTAGGGTTAGGGTTAGGGTTAGGGTTAGGGTTAGGGTTAGGGTTAGGGTTAGGGTTAGGGTTAGGGTTAGGGTTAGGGTTAGGGTTAGGGTTAGGGTTAGGGTTAGGGTTAGGGTTAGGGTTAGGGTTAGGGTTAGGGTTAGGGTTAGGGTTAGGGTTAGGGTTAGGGTTAGGGTTAGGGTTAGGGTTAGGGTTAGGGTTAGGGTTAGGGTTAGGGTTAGGGTTAGGGTTAGGGTTAGGGTTAGGGTTAGGGTTAGGGTTAGGGTTAGGGTTAGGGTTAGGGTTAGGGTTAGGGTTAGGGTTAGGGTTAGGGTTAGGGTTAGGGTTAGGGTTAGGGTTAGGGTTAGGGTTAGGGTTAGGGTTAGGGTTAGGGTTAGGGTTAGGGTTAGGGTTAGGGTTAGGGTTAGGGTTAGGGTTAGGGTTAGGGTTAGGGTTAGGGTTAGGGTTAGGGTTAGGGTTAGGGTTAGGGTTAGGGTTAGGGTTAGGGTTAGGGTTAGGGTTAGGGTTAGGGTTAGGGTTAGGGTTAGGGTTAGGGTTAGGGTTAGGGTTAGGGTTAGGGTTAGGGTTAGGGTTAGGGTTAGGGTTAGGGTTAGGGTTAGGGTTAGGGTTAGGGTTAGGGTTAGGGTTAGGGTTAGGGTTAGGGTTAGGGTTAGGGTTAGGGTTAGGGTTAGGGTTAGGGTTAGGGTTAGGGTTAGGGTTAGGGTTAGGGTTAGGGTTAGGGTTAGGGTTAGGGTTAGGGTTAGGGTTAGGGTTAGGGTTAGGGTTAGGGTTAGGGTTAGGGTTAGGGTTAGGGTTAGGGTTAGGGTTAGGGTTAGGGTTAGGGTTAGGGTTAGGGTTAGGGTTAGGGTTAGGGTTAGGGTTAGGGTTAGGGTTAGGGTTAGGGTTAGGGTTAGGGTTAGGGTTAGGGTTAGGGTTAGGGTTAGGGTTAGGGTTAGGGTTAGGGTTAGGGTTAGGGTTAGGGTTAGGGTTAGGGTTAGGGTTAGGGTTAGGGTTAGGGTTAGGGTTAGGGTTAGGGTTAGGGTTAGGGTTAGGGTTAGGGTTAGGGTTAGGGTTAGGGTTAGGGTTAGGGTTAGGGTTAGGGTTAGGGTTAGGGTTAGGGTTAGGGTTAGGGTTAGGGTTAGGGTTAGGGTTAGGGTTAGGGTTAGGGTTAGGGTTAGGGTTAGGGTTAGGGTTAGGGTTAGGGTTAGGGTTAGGGTTAGGGTTAGGGTTAGGGTTAGGGTTAGGGTTAGGGTTAGGGTTAGGGTTAGGGTTAGGGTTAGGGTTAGGGTTAGGGTTAGGGTTAGGGTTAGGGTTAGGGTTAGGGTTAGGGTTAGGGTTAGGGTTAGGGTTAGGGTTAGGGTTAGGGTTAGGGTTAGGGTTAGGGTTAGGGTTAGGGTTAGGGTTAGGGTTAGGGTTAGGGTTAGGGTTAGGGTTAGGGTTAGGGTTAGGGTTAGGGTTAGGGTTAGGGTTAGGGTTAGGGTTAGGGTTAGGGTTAGGGTTAGGGTTAGGGTTAGGGTTAGGGTTAGGGTTAGGGTTAGGGTTAGGGTTAGGGTTAGGGTTAGGGTTAGGGTTAGGGTTAGGGTTAGGGTTAGGGTTAGGGTTAGGGTTAGGGTTAGGGTTAGGGTTAGGGTTAGGGTTAGGGTTAGGGTTAGGGTTAGGGTTAGGGTTAGGGTTAGGGTTAGGGTTAGGGTTAGGGTTAGGGTTAGGGTTAGGGTTAGGGTTAGGGTTAGGGTTAGGGTTAGGGTTAGGGTTAGGGTTAGGGTTAGGGTTAGGGTTAGGGTTAGGGTTAGGGTTAGGGTTAGGGTTAGGGTTAGGGTTAGGGTTAGGGTTAGGGTTAGGGTTAGGGTTAGGGTTAGGGTTAGGGTTAGGGTTAGGGTTAGGGTTAGGGTTAGGGTTAGGGTTAGGGTTAGGGTTAGGGTTAGGGTTAGGGTTAGGGTTAGGGTTAGGGTTAGGGTTAGGGTTAGGGTTAGGGTTAGGGTTAGGGTTAGGGTTAGGGTTAGGGTTAGGGTTAGGGTTAGGGTTAGGGTTAGGGTTAGGGTTAGGGTTAGGGTTAGGGTTAGGGTTAGGGTTAGGGTTAGGGTTAGGGTTAGGGTTAGGGTTAGGGTTAGGGTTAGGGTTAGGGTTAGGGTTAGGGTTAGGGTTAGGGTTAGGGTTAGGGTTAGGGTTAGGGTTAGGGTTAGGGTTAGGGTTAGGGTTAGGGTTAGGGTTAGGGTTAGGGTTAGGGTTAGGGTTAGGGTTAGGGTTAGGGTTAGGGTTAGGGTTAGGGTTAGGGTTAGGGTTAGGGTTAGGGTTAGGGTTAGGGTTAGGGTTAGGGTTAGGGTTAGGGTTAGGGTTAGGGTTAGGGTTAGGGTTAGGGTTAGGGTTAGGGTTAGGGTTAGGGTTAGGGTTAGGGTTAGGGTTAGGGTTAGGGTTAGGGTTAGGGTTAGGGTTAGGGTTAGGGTTAGGGTTAGGGTTAGGGTTAGGGTTAGGGTTAGGGTTAGGGTTAGGGTTAGGGTTAGGGTTAGGGTTAGGGTTAGGGTTAGGGTTAGGGTTAGGGTTAGGGTTAGGGTTAGGGTTAGGGTTAGGGTTAGGGTTAGGGTTAGGGTTAGGGTTAGGGTTAGGGTTAGGGTTAGGGTTAGGGTTAGGGTTAGGGTTAGGGTTAGGGTTAGGGTTAGGGTTAGGGTTAGGGTTAGGGTTAGGGTTAGGGTTAGGGTTAGGGTTAGGGTTAGGGTTAGGGTTAGGGTTAGGGTTAGGGTTAGGGTTAGGGTTAGGGTTAGGGTTAGGGTTAGGGTTAGGGTTAGGGTTAGGGTTAGGGTTAGGGTTAGGGTTAGGGTTAGGGTTAGGGTTAGGGTTAGGGTTAGGGTTAGGGTTAGGGTTAGGGTTAGGGTTAGGGTTAGGGTTAGGGTTAGGGTTAGGGTTAGGGTTAGGGTTAGGGTTAGGGTTAGGGTTAGGGTTAGGGTTAGGGTTAGGGTTAGGGTTAGGGTTAGGGTTAGGGTTAGGGTTAGGGTTAGGGTTAGGGTTAGGGTTAGGGTTAGGGTTAGGGTTAGGGTTAGGGTTAGGGTTAGGGTTAGGGTTAGGGTTAGGGTTAGGGTTAGGGTTAGGGTTAGGGTTAGGGTTAGGGTTAGGGTTAGGGTTAGGGTTAGGGTTAGGGTTAGGGTTAGGGTTAGGGTTAGGGTTAGGGTTAGGGTTAGGGTTAGGGTTAGGGTTAGGGTTAGGGTTAGGGTTAGGGTTAGGGTTAGGGTTAGGGTTAGGGTTAGGGTTAGGGTTAGGGTTAGGGTTAGGGTTAGGGTTAGGGTTAGGGTTAGGGTTAGGGTTAGGGTTAGGGTTAGGGTTAGGGTTAGGGTTAGGGTTAGGGTTAGGGTTAGGGTTAGGGTTAGGGTTAGGGTTAGGGTTAGGGTTAGGGTTAGGGTTAGGGTTAGGGTTAGGGTTAGGGTTAGGGTTAGGGTTAGGGTTAGGGTTAGGGTTAGGGTTAGGGTTAGGGTTAGGGTTAGGGTTAGGGTTAGGGTTAGGGTTAGGGTTAGGGTTAGGGTTAGGGTTAGGGTTAGGGTTAGGGTTAGGGTTAGGGTTAGGGTTAGGGTTAGGGTTAGGGTTAGGGTTAGGGTTAGGGTTAGGGTTAGGGTTAGGGTTAGGGTTAGGGTTAGGGTTAGGGTTAGGGTTAGGGTTAGGGTTAGGGTTAGGGTTAGGGTTAGGGTTAGGGTTAGGGTTAGGGTTAGGGT
Source organism: Heloderma suspectum (assembly GCF_057233095.1). Taxonomy (NCBI): domain Eukaryota; kingdom Metazoa; phylum Chordata; class Lepidosauria; order Squamata; family Helodermatidae; genus Heloderma; species Heloderma suspectum. Next base: position 408,244,448 of record NC_139459.1, read on the forward strand.
TAGGGTTAGGGTTAGGGTTAGGGTTAGGGTTAGGGTTAGGGTTAGGGTTAGGGTTAGGGTTAGGGTTAGGGTTAGGGTTAGGGTTAGGGTTAGGGTTAGGGTTAGGGTTAGGGTTAGGGTTAGGGTTAGGGTTAGGGTTAGGGTTAGGGTTAGGGTTAGGGTTAGGGTTAGGGTTAGGGTTAGGGTTAGGGTTAGGGTTAGGGTTAGGGTTAGGGTTAGGGTTAGGGTTAGGGTTAGGGTTAGGGTTAGGGTTAGGGTTAGGGTTAGGGTTAGGGTTAGGGTTAGGGTTAGGGTTAGGGTTAGGGTTAGGGTTAGGGTTAGGGTTAGGGTTAGGGTTAGGGTTAGGGTTAGGGTTAGGGTTAGGGTTAGGGTTAGGGTTAGGGTTAGGGTTAGGGTTAGGGTTAGGGTTAGGGTTAGGGTTAGGGTTAGGGTTAGGGTTAGGGTTAGGGTTAGGGTTAGGGTTAGGGTTAGGGTTAGGGTTAGGGTTAGGGTTAGGGTTAGGGTTAGGGTTAGGGTTAGGGTTAGGGTTAGGGTTAGGGTTAGGGTTAGGGTTAGGGTTAGGGTTAGGGTTAGGGTTAGGGTTAGGGTTAGGGTTAGGGTTAGGGTTAGGGTTAGGGTTAGGGTTAGGGTTAGGGTTAGGGTTAGGGTTAGGGTTAGGGTTAGGGTTAGGGTTAGGGTTAGGGTTAGGGTTAGGGTTAGGGTTAGGGTTAGGGTTAGGGTTAGGGTTAGGGTTAGGGTTAGGGTTAGGGTTAGGGTTAGGGTTAGGGTTAGGGTTAGGGTTAGGGTTAGGGTTAGGGTTAGGGTTAGGGTTAGGGTTAGGGTTAGGGTTAGGGTTAGGGTTAGGGTTAGGGTTAGGGTTAGGGTTAGGGTTAGGGTTAGGGTTAGGGTTAGGGTTAGGGTTAGGGTTAGGGTTAGGGTTAGGGTTAGGGTTAGGGTTAGGGTTAGGGTTAGGGTTAGGGTTAGGGTTAGGGTTAGGGTTAGGGTTAGGGTTAGGGTTAGGGTTAGGGTTAGGGTTAGGGTTAGGGTTAGGGTTAGGGTTAGGGTTAGGGTTAGGGTTAGGGTTAGGGTTAGGGTTAGGGTTAGGGTTAGGGTTAGGGTTAGGGTTAGGGTTAGGGTTAGGGTTAGGGTTAGGGTTAGGGTTAGGGTTAGGGTTAGGGTTAGGGTTAGGGTTAGGGTTAGGGTTAGGGTTAGGGTTAGGGTTAGGGTTAGGGTTAGGGTTAGGGTTAGGGTTAGGGTTAGGGTTAGGGTTAGGGTTAGGGTTAGGGTTAGGGTTAGGGTTAGGGTTAGGGTTAGGGTTAGGGTTAGGGTTAGGGTTAGGGTTAGGGTTAGGGTTAGGGTTAGGGTTAGGGTTAGGGTTAGGGTTAGGGTTAGGGTTAGGGTTAGGGTTAGGGTTAGGGTTAGGGTTAGGGTTAGGGTTAGGGTTAGGGTTAGGGTTAGGGTTAGGGTTAGGGTTAGGGTTAGGGTTAGGGTTAGGGTTAGGGTTAGGGTTAGGGTTAGGGTTAGGGTTAGGGTTAGGGTTAGGGTTAGGGTTAGGGTTAGGGTTAGGGTTAGGGTTAGGGTTAGGGTTAGGGTTAGGGTTAGGGTTAGGGTTAGGGTTAGGGTTAGGGTTAGGGTTAGGGTTAGGGTTAGGGTTAGGGTTAGGGTTAGGGTTAGGGTTAGGGTTAGGGTTAGGGTTAGGGTTAGGGTTAGGGTTAGGGTTAGGGTTAGGGTTAGGGTTAGGGTTAGGGTTAGGGTTAGGGTTAGGGTTAGGGTTAGGGTTAGGGTTAGGGTTAGGGTTAGGGTTAGGGTTAGGGTTAGGGTTAGGGTTAGGGTTAGGGTTAGGGTTAGGGTTAGGGTTAGGGTTAGGGTTAGGGTTAGGGTTAGGGTTAGGGTTAGGGTTAGGGTTAGGGTTAGGGTTAGGGTTAGGGTTAGGGTTAGGGTTAGGGTTAGGGTTAGGGTTAGGGTTAGGGTTAGGGTTAGGGTTAGGGTTAGGGTTAGGGTTAGGGTTAGGGTTAGGGTTAGGGTTAGGGTTAGGGTTAGGGTTAGGGTTAGGGTTAGGGTTAGGGTTAGGGTTAGGGTTAGGGTTAGGGTTAGGGTTAGGGTTAGGGTTAGGGTTAGGGTTAGGGTTAGGGTTAGGGTTAGGGTTAGGGTTAGGGTTAGGGTTAGGGTTAGGGTTAGGGTTAGGGTTAGGGTTAGGGTTAGGGTTAGGGTTAGGGTTAGGGTTAGGGTTAGGGTTAGGGTTAGGGTTAGGGTTAGGGTTAGGGTTAGGGTTAGGGTTAGGGTTAGGGTTAGGGTTAGGGTTAGGGTTAGGGTTAGGGTTAGGGTTAGGGTTAGGGTTAGGGTTAGGGTTAGGGTTAGGGTTAGGGTTAGGGTTAGGGTTAGGGTTAGGGTTAGGGTTAGGGTTAGGGTTAGGGTTAGGGTTAGGGTTAGGGTTAGGGTTAGGGTTAGGGTTAGGGTTAGGGTTAGGGTTAGGGTTAGGGTTAGGGTTAGGGTTAGGGTTAGGGTTAGGGTTAGGGTTAGGGTTAGGGTTAGGGTTAGGGTTAGGGTTAGGGTTAGGGTTAGGGTTAGGGTTAGGGTTAGGGTTAGGGTTAGGGTTAGGGTTAGGGTTAGGGTTAGGGTTAGGGTTAGGGTTAGGGTTAGGGTTAGGGTTAGGGTTAGGGTTAGGGTTAGGGTTAGGGTTAGGGTTAGGGTTAGGGTTAGGGTTAGGGTTAGGGTTAGGGTTAGGGTTAGGGTTAGGGTTAGGGTTAGGGTTAGGGTTAGGGTTAGGGTTAGGGTTAGGGTTAGGGTTAGGGTTAGGGTTAGGGTTAGGGTTAGGGTTAGGGTTAGGGTTAGGGTTAGGGTTAGGGTTAGGGTTAGGGTTAGGGTTAGGGTTAGGGTTAGGGTTAGGGTTAGGGTTAGGGTTAGGGTTAGGGTTAGGGTTAGGGTTAGGGTTAGGGTTAGGGTTAGGGTTAGGGTTAGGGTTAGGGTTAGGGTTAGGGTTAGGGTTAGGGTTAGGGTTAGGGTTAGGGTTAGGGTTAGGGTTAGGGTTAGGGTTAGGGTTAGGGTTAGGGTTAGGGTTAGGGTTAGGGTTAGGGTTAGGGTTAGGGTTAGGGTTAGGGTTAGGGTTAGGGTTAGGGTTAGGGTTAGGGTTAGGGTTAGGGTTAGGGTTAGGGTTAGGGTTAGGGTTAGGGTTAGGGTTAGGGTTAGGGTTAGGGTTAGGGTTAGGGTTAGGGTTAGGGTTAGGGTTAGGGTTAGGGTTAGGGTTAGGGTTAGGGTTAGGGTTAGGGTTAGGGTTAGGGTTAGGGTTAGGGTTAGGGTTAGGGTTAGGGTTAGGGTTAGGGTTAGGGTTAGGGTTAGGGTTAGGGTTAGGGTTAGGGTTAGGGTTAGGGTTAGGGTTAGGGTTAGGGTTAGGGTTAGGGTTAGGGTTAGGGTTAGGGTTAGGGTTAGGGTTAGGGTTAGGGTTAGGGTTAGGGTTAGGGTTAGGGTTAGGGTTAGGGTTAGGGTTAGGGTTAGGGTTAGGGTTAGGGTTAGGGTTAGGGTTAGGGTTAGGGTTAGGGTTAGGGTTAGGGTTAGGGTTAGGGTTAGGGTTAGGGTTAGGGTTAGGGTTAGGGTTAGGGTTAGGGTTAGGGTTAGGGTTAGGGTTAGGGTTAGGGTTAGGGTTAGGGTTAGGGTTAGGGTTAGGGTTAGGGTTAGGGTTAGGGTTAGGGTTAGGGTTAGGGTTAGGGTTAGGGTTAGGGTTAGGGTTAGGGTTAGGGTTAGGGTTAGGGTTAGGGTTAGGGTTAGGGTTAGGGTTAGGGTTAGGGTTAGGGTTAGGGTTAGGGTTAGGGTTAGGGTTAGGGTTAGGGTTAGGGTTAGGGTTAGGGTTAGGGTTAGGGTTAGGGTTAGGGTTAGGGTTAGGGTTAGGGTTAGGGTTAGGGTTAGGGTTAGGGTTAGGGTTAGGGTTAGGGTTAGGGTTAGGGTTAGGGTTAGGGTTAGGGTTAGGGTTAGGGTTAGGGTTAGGGTTAGGGTTAGGGTTAGGGTTAGGGTTAGGGTTAGGGTTAGGGTTAGGGTTAGGGTTAGGGTTAGGGTTAGGGTTAGGGTTAGGGTTAGGGTTAGGGTTAGGGTTAGGGTTAGGGTTAGGGTTAGGGTTAGGGTTAGGGTTAGGGTTAGGGTTAGGGTTAGGGTTAGGGTTAGGGTTAGGGTTAGGGTTAGGGTTAGGGTTAGGGTTAGGGTTAGGGTTAGGGTTAGGGTTAGGGTTAGGGTTAGGGTTAGGGTTAGGGTTAGGGTTAGGGTTAGGGTTAGGGTTAGGGTTAGGGTTAGGGTTAGGGTTAGGGTTAGGGTTAGGGTTAGGGTTAGGGTTAGGGTTAGGGTTAGGGTTAGGGTTAGGGTTAGGGTTAGGGTTAGGGTTAGGGTTAGGGTTAGGGTTAGGGTTAGGGTTAGGGTTAGGGTTAGGGTTAGGGTTAGGGTTAGGGTTAGGGTTAGGGTTAGGGTTAGGGTTAGGGTTAGGGTTAGGGTTAGGGTTAGGGTTAGGGTTAGGGTTAGGGTTAGGGTTAGGGTTAGGGTTAGGGTTAGGGTTAGGGTTAGGGTTAGGGTTAGGGTTAGGGTTAGGGTTAGGGTTAGGGTTAGGGTTAGGGTTAGGGTTAGGGTTAGGGTTAGGGTTAGGGTTAGGGTTAGGGTTAGGGTTAGGGTTAGGGTTAGGGTTAGGGTTAGGGTTAGGGTTAGGGTTAGGGTTAGGGTTAGGGTTAGGGTTAGGGTTAGGGTTAGGGTTAGGGTTAGGGTTAGGGTTAGGGTTAGGGTTAGGGTTAGGGTTAGGGTTAGGGTTAGGGTTAGGGTTAGGGTTAGGGTTAGGGTTAGGGTTAGGGTTAGGGTTAGGGTTAGGGTTAGGGTTAGGGTTAGGGTTAGGGTTAGGGTTAGGGTTAGGGTTAGGGTTAGGGTTAGGGTTAGGGTTAGGGTTAGGGTTAGGGTTAGGGTTAGGGTTAGGGTTAGGGTTAGGGTTAGGGTTAGGGTTAGGGTTAGGGTTAGGGTTAGGGTTAGGGTTAGGGTTAGGGTTAGGGTTAGGGTTAGGGTTAGGGTTAGGGTTAGGGTTAGGGTTAGGGTTAGGGTTAGGGTTAGGGTTAGGGTTAGGGTTAGGGTTAGGGTTAGGGTTAGGGTTAGGGTTAGGGTTAGGGTTAGGGTTAGGGTTAGGGTTAGGGTTAGGGTTAGGGTTAGGGTTAGGGTTAGGGTTAGGGTTAGGGTTAGGGTTAGGGTTAGGGTTAGGGTTAGGGTTAGGGTTAGGGTTAGGGTTAGGGTTAGGGTTAGGGTTAGGGTTAGGGTTAGGGTTAGGGTTAGGGTTAGGGTTAGGGTTAGGGTTAGGGTTAGGGTTAGGGTTAGGGTTAGGGTTAGGGTTAGGGTTAGGGTTAGGGTTAGGGTTAGGGTTAGGGTTAGGGTTAGGGTTAGGGTTAGGGTTAGGGTTAGGGTTAGGGTTAGGGTTAGGGTTAGGGTTAGGGTTAGGGTTAGGGTTAGGGTTAGGGTTAGGGTTAGGGTTAGGGTTAGGGTTAGGGTTAGGGTTAGGGTTAGGGTTAGGGTTAGGGTTAGGGTTAGGGTTAGGGTTAGGGTTAGGGTTAGGGTTAGGGTTAGGGTTAGGGTTAGGGTTAGGGTTAGGGTTAGGGTTAGGGTTAGGGTTAGGGTTAGGGTTAGGGTTAGGGTTAGGGTTAGGGTTAGGGTTAGGGTTAGGGTTAGGGTTAGGGTTAGGGTTAGGGTTAGGGTTAGGGTTAGGGTTAGGGTTAGGGTTAGGGTTAGGGTTAGGGTTAGGGTTAGGGTTAGGGTTAGGGTTAGGGTTAGGGTTAGGGTTAGGGTTAGGGTTAGGGTTAGGGTTAGGGTTAGGGTTAGGGTTAGGGTTAGGGTTAGGGTTAGGGTTAGGGTTAGGGTTAGGGTTAGGGTTAGGGTTAGGGTTAGGGTTAGGGTTAGGGTTAGGGTTAGGGTTAGGGTTAGGGTTAGGGTTAGGGTTAGGGTTAGGGTTAGGGTTAGGGTTAGGGTTAGGGTTAGGGTTAGGGTTAGGGTTAGGGTTAGGGTTAGGGTTAGGGTTAGGGTTAGGGTTAGGGTTAGGGTTAGGGTTAGGGTTAGGGTTAGGGTTAGGGTTAGGGTTAGGGTTAGGGTTAGGGTTAGGGTTAGGGTTAGGGTTAGGGTTAGGGTTAGGGTTAGGGTTAGGGTTAGGGTTAGGGTTAGGGTTAGGGTTAGGGTTAGGGTTAGGGTTAGGGTTAGGGTTAGGGTTAGGGTTAGGGTTAGGGTTAGGGTTAGGGTTAGGGTTAGGGTTAGGGTTAGGGTTAGGGTTAGGGTTAGGGTTAGGGTTAGGGTTAGGGTTAGGGTTAGGGTTAGGGTTAGGGTTAGGGTTAGGGTTAGGGTTAGGGTTAGGGTTAGGGTTAGGGTTAGGGTTAGGGTTAGGGTTAGGGTTAGGGTTAGGGTTAGGGTTAGGGTTAGGGTTAGGGTTAGGGTTAGGGTTAGGGTTAGGGTTAGGGTTAGGGTTAGGGTTAGGGTTAGGGTTAGGGTTAGGGTTAGGGTTAGGGTTAGGGTTAGGGTTAGGGTTAGGGTTAGGGTTAGGGTTAGGGTTAGGGTTAGGGTTAGGGTTAGGGTTAGGGTTAGGGTTAGGGTTAGGGTTAGGGTTAGGGTTAGGGTTAGGGTTAGGGTTAGGGTTAGGGTTAGGGTTAGGGTTAGGGTTAGGGTTAGGGTTAGGGTTAGGGTTAGGGTTAGGGTTAGGGTTAGGGTTAGGGTTAGGGTTAGGGTTAGGGTTAGGGTTAGGGTTAGGGTTAGGGTTAGGGTTAGGGTTAGGGTTAGGGTTAGGGTTAGGGTTAGGGTTAGGGTTAGGGTTAGGGTTAGGGTTAGGGTTAGGGTTAGGGTTAGGGTTAGGGTTAGGGTTAGGGTTAGGGTTAGGGTTAGGGTTAGGGTTAGGGTTAGGGTTAGGGTTAGGGTTAGGGTTAGGGTTAGGGTTAGGGTTAGGGTTAGGGTTAGGGTTAGGGTTAGGGTTAGGGTTAGGGTTAGGGTTAGGGTTAGGGTTAGGGTTAGGGTTAGGGTTAGGGTTAGGGTTAGGGTTAGGGTTAGGGTTAGGGTTAGGGTTAGGGTTAGGGTTAGGGTTAGGGTTAGGGTTAGGGTTAGGGTTAGGGTTAGGGTTAGGGTTAGGGTTAGGGTTAGGGTTAGGGTTAGGGTTAGGGTTAGGGTTAGGGTTAGGGTTAGGGTTAGGGTTAGGGTTAGGGTTAGGGTTAGGGTTAGGGTTAGGGTTAGGGTTAGGGTTAGGGTTAGGGTTAGGGTTAGGGTTAGGGTTAGGGTTAGGGTTAGGGTTAGGGTTAGGGTTAGGGTTAGGGTTAGGGTTAGGGTTAGGGTTAGGGTTAGGGTTAGGGTTAGGGTTAGGGTTAGGGTTAGGGTTAGGGTTAGGGTTAGGGTTAGGGTTAGGGTTAGGGTTAGGGTTAGGGTTAGGGTTAGGGTTAGGGTTAGGGTTAGGGTTAGGGTTAGGGTTAGGGTTAGGGTTAGGGTTAGGGTTAGGGTTAGGGTTAGGGTTAGGGTTAGGGTTAGGGTTAGGGTTAGGGTTAGGGTTAGGGTTAGGGTTAGGGTTAGGGTTAGGGTTAGGGTTAGGGTTAGGGTTAGGGTTAGGGTTAGGGTTAGGGTTAGGGTTAGGGTTAGGGTTAGGGTTAGGGTTAGGGTTAGGGTTAGGGTTAGGGTTAGGGTTAGGGTTAGGGTTAGGGTTAGGGTTAGGGTTAGGGTTAGGGTTAGGGTTAGGGTTAGGGTTAGGGTTAGGGTTAGGGTTAGGGTTAGGGTTAGGGTTAGGGTTAGGGTTAGGGTTAGGGTTAGGGTTAGGGTTAGGGTTAGGGTTAGGGTTAGGGTTAGGGTTAGGGTTAGGGTTAGGGTTAGGGTTAGGGTTAGGGTTAGGGTTAGGGTTAGGGTTAGGGTTAGGGTTAGGGTTAGGGTTAGGGTTAGGGTTAGGGTTAGGGTTAGGGTTAGGGTTAGGGTTAGGGTTAGGGTTAGGGTTAGGGTTAGGGTTAGGGTTAGGGTTAGGGTTAGGGTTAGGGTTAGGGTTAGGGTTAGGGTTAGGGTTAGGGTTAGGGTTAGGGTTAGGGTTAGGGTTAGGGTTAGGGTTAGGGTTAGGGTTAGGGTTAGGGTTAGGGTTAGGGTTAGGGTTAGGGTTAGGGTTAGGGTTAGGGTTAGGGTTAGGGTTAGGGTTAGGGTTAGGGTTAGGGTTAGGGTTAGGGTTAGGGTTAGGGTTAGGGTTAGGGTTAGGGTTAGGGTTAGGGTTAGGGTTAGGGTTAGGGTTAGGGTTAGGGTTAGGGTTAGGGTTAGGGTTAGGGTTAGGGTTAGGGTTAGGGTTAGGGTTAGGGTTAGGGTTAGGGTTAGGGTTAGGGTTAGGGTTAGGGTTAGGGTTAGGGTTAGGGTTAGGGTTAGGGTTAGGGTTAGGGTTAGGGTTAGGGTTAGGGTTAGGGTTAGGGTTAGGGTTAGGGTTAGGGTTAGGGTTAGGGTTAGGGTTAGGGTTAGGGTTAGGGTTAGGGTTAGGGTTAGGGTTAGGGTTAGGGTTAGGGTTAGGGTTAGGGTTAGGGTTAGGGTTAGGGTTAGGGTTAGGGTTAGGGTTAGGGTTAGGGTTAGGGTTAGGGTTAGGGTTAGGGTTAGGGTTAGGGTTAGGGTTAGGGTTAGGGTTAGGGTTAGGGTTAGGGTTAGGGTTAGGGTTAGGGTTAGGGTTAGGGTTAGGGTTAGGGTTAGGGTTAGGGTTAGGGTTAGGGTTAGGGTTAGGGTTAGGGTTAGGGTTAGGGTTAGGGTTAGGGTTAGGGTTAGGGTTAGGGTTAGGGTTAGGGTTAGGGTTAGGGTTAGGGTTAGGGTTAGGGTTAGGGTTAGGGTTAGGGTTAGGGTTAGGGTTAGGGTTAGGGTTAGGGTTAGGGTTAGGGTTAGGGTTAGGGTTAGGGTTAGGGTTAGGGTTAGGGTTAGGGTTAGGGTTAGGGTTAGGGTTAGGGTTAGGGTTAGGGTTAGGGTTAGGGTTAGGGTTAGGGTTAGGGTTAGGGTTAGGGTTAGGGTTAGGGTTAGGGTTAGGGTTAGGGTTAGGGTTAGGGTTAGGGTTAGGGTTAGGGTTAGGGTTAGGGTTAGGGTTAGGGTTAGGGTTAGGGTTAGGGTTAGGGTTAGGGTTAGGGTTAGGGTTAGGGTTAGGGTTAGGGTTAGGGTTAGGGTTAGGGTTAGGGTTAGGGTTAGGGTTAGGGTTAGGGTTAGGGTTAGGGTTAGGGTTAGGGTTAGGGTTAGGGTTAGGGTTAGGGTTAGGGTTAGGGTTAGGGTTAGGGTTAGGGTTAGGGTTAGGGTTAGGGTTAGGGTTAGGGTTAGGGTTAGGGTTAGGGTTAGGGTTAGGGTTAGGGTTAGGGTTAGGGTTAGGGTTAGGGTTAGGGTTAGGGTTAGGGTTAGGGTTAGGGTTAGGGTTAGGGTTAGGGTTAGGGTTAGGGTTAGGGTTAGGGTTAGGGTTAGGGTTAGGGTTAGGGTTAGGGTTAGGGTTAGGGTTAGGGTTAGGGTTAGGGTTAGGGTTAGGGTTAGGGTTAGGGTTAGGGTTAGGGTTAGGGTTAGGGTTAGGGTTAGGGTTAGGGTTAGGGTTAGGGTTAGGGTTAGGGTTAGGGTTAGGGTTAGGGTTAGGGTTAGGGTTAGGGTTAGGGTTAGGGTTAGGGTTAGGGTTAGGGTTAGGGTTAGGGTTAGGGTTAGGGTTAGGGTTAGGGTTAGGGTTAGGGTTAGGGTTAGGGTTAGGGTTAGGGTTAGGGTTAGGGTTAGGGTTAGGGTTAGGGTTAGGGTTAGGGTTAGGGTTAGGGTTAGGGTTAGGGTTAGGGTTAGGGTTAGGGTTAGGGTTAGGGTTAGGGTTAGGGTTAGGGTTAGGGTTAGGGTTAGGGTTAGGGTTAGGGTTAGGGTTAGGGTTAGGGTTAGGGTTAGGGTTAGGGTTAGGGTTAGGGTTAGGGTTAGGGTTAGGGTTAGGGTTAGGGTTAGGGTTAGGGTTAGGGTTAGGGTTAGGGTTAGGGTTAGGGTTAGGGTTAGGGTTAGGGTTAGGGTTAGGGTTAGGGTTAGGGTTAGGGTTAGGGTTAGGGTTAGGGTTAGGGTTAGGGTTAGGGTTAGGGTTAGGGTTAGGGTTAGGGTTAGGGTTAGGGTTAGGGTTAGGGTTAGGGTTAGGGTTAGGGTTAGGGTTAGGGTTAGGGTTAGGGTTAGGGTTAGGGTTAGGGTTAGGGTTAGGGTTAGGGTTAGGGTTAGGGTTAGGGTTAGGGTTAGGGTTAGGGTTAGGGTTAGGGTTAGGGTTAGGGTTAGGGTTAGGGTTAGGGTTAGGGTTAGGGTTAGGGTTAGGGTTAGGGTTAGGGTTAGGGTTAGGGTTAGGGTTAGGGTTAGGGTTAGGGTTAGGGTTAGGGTTAGGGTTAGGGTTAGGGTTAGGGTTAGGGTTAGGGTTAGGGTTAGGGTTAGGGTTAGGGTTAGGGTTAGGGTTAGGGTTAGGGTTAGGGTTAGGGTTAGGGTTAGGGTTAGGGTTAGGGTTAGGGTTAGGGTTAGGGTTAGGGTTAGGGTTAGGGTTAGGGTTAGGGTTAGGGTTAGGGTTAGGGTTAGGGTTAGGGTTAGGGTTAGGGTTAGGGTTAGGGTTAGGGTTAGGGTTAGGGTTAGGGTTAGGGTTAGGGTTAGGGTTAGGGTTAGGGTTAGGGTTAGGGTTAGGGTTAGGGTTAGGGTTAGGGTTAGGGTTAGGGTTAGGGTTAGGGTTAGGGTTAGGGTTAGGGTTAGGGTTAGGGTTAGGGTTAGGGTTAGGGTTAGGGTTAGGGTTAGGGTTAGGGTTAGGGTTAGGGTTAGGGTTAGGGTTAGGGTTAGGGTTAGGGTTAGGGTTAGGGTTAGGGTTAGGGTTAGGGTTAGGGTTAGGGTTAGGGTTAGGGTTAGGGTTAGGGTTAGGGTTAGGGTTAGGGTTAGGGTTAGGGTTAGGGTTAGGGTTAGGGTTAGGGTTAGGGTTAGGGTTAGGGTTAGGGTTAGGGTTAGGGTTAGGGTTAGGGTTAGGGTTAGGGTTAGGGTTAGGGTTAGGGTTAGGGTTAGGGTTAGGGTTAGGGTTAGGGTTAGGGTTAGGGTTAGGGTTAGGGTTAGGGTTAGGGTTAGGGTTAGGGTTAGGGTTAGGGTTAGGGTTAGGGTTAGGGTTAGGGTTAGGGTTAGGGTTAGGGTTAGGGTTAGGGTTAGGGTTAGGGTTAGGGTTAGGGTTAGGGTTAGGGTTAGGGTTAGGGTTAGGGTTAGGGTTAGGGTTAGGGTTAGGGTTAGGGTTAGGGTTAGGGTTAGGGTTAGGGTTAGGGTTAGGGTTAGGGTTAGGGTTAGGGTTAGGGTTAGGGTTAGGGTTAGGGTTAGGGTTAGGGTTAGGGTTAGGGTTAGGGTTAGGGTTAGGGTTAGGGTTAGGGTTAGGGTTAGGGTTAGGGTTAGGGTTAGGGTTAGGGTTAGGGTTAGGGTTAGGGTTAGGGTTAGGGTTAGGGTTAGGGTTAGGGTTAGGGTTAGGGTTAGGGTTAGGGTTAGGGTTAGGGTTAGGGTTAGGGTTAGGGTTAGGGTTAGGGTTAGGGTTAGGGTTAGGGTTAGGGTTAGGGTTAGGGTTAGGGTTAGGGTTAGGGTTAGGGTTAGGGTTAGGGTTAGGGTTAGGGTTAGGGTTAGGGTTAGGGTTAGGGTTAGGGTTAGGGTTAGGGTTAGGGTTAGGGTTAGGGTTAGGGTTAGGGTTAGGGTTAGGGTTAGGGTTAGGGTTAGGGTTAGGGTTAGGGTTAGGGTTAGGGTTAGGGTTAGGGTTAGGGTTAGGGTTAGGGTTAGGGTTAGGGTTAGGGTTAGGGTTAGGGTTAGGGTTAGGGTTAGGGTTAGGGTTAGGGTTAGGGTTAGGGTTAGGGTTAGGGTTAGGGTTAGGGTTAGGGTTAGGGTTAGGGTTAGGGTTAGGGTTAGGGTTAGGGTTAGGGTTAGGGTTAGGGTTAGGGTTAGGGTTAGGGTTAGGGTTAGGGTTAGGGTTAGGGTTAGGGTTAGGGTTAGGGTTAGGGTTAGGGTTAGGGTTAGGGTTAGGGTTAGGGTTAGGGTTAGGGTTAGGGTTAGGGTTAGGGTTAGGGTTAGGGTTAGGGTTAGGGTTAGGGTTAGGGTTAGGGTTAGGGTTAGGGTTAGGGTTAGGGTTAGGGTTAGGGTTAGGGTTAGGGTTAGGGTTAGGGTTAGGGTTAGGGTTAGGGTTAGGGTTAGGGTTAGGGTTAGGGTTAGGGTTAGGGTTAGGGTTAGGGTTAGGGTTAGGGTTAGGGTTAGGGTTAGGGTTAGGGTTAGGGTTAGGGTTAGGGTTAGGGTTAGGGTTAGGGTTAGGGTTAGGGTTAGGGTTAGGGTTAGGGTTAGGGTTAGGGTTAGGGTTAGGGTTAGGGTTAGGGTTAGGGTTAGGGTTAGGGTTAGGGTTAGGGTTAGGGTTAGGGTTAGGGTTAGGGTTAGGGTTAGGGTTAGGGTTAGGGTTAGGGTTAGGGTTAGGGTTAGGGTTAGGGTTAGGGTTAGGGTTAGGGTTAGGGTTAGGGTTAGGGTTAGGGTTAGGGTTAGGGTTAGGGTTAGGGTTAGGGTTAGGGTTAGGGTTAGGGTTAGGGTTAGGGTTAGGGTTAGGGTTAGGGTTAGGGTTAGGGTTAGGGTTAGGGTTAGGGTTAGGGTTAGGGTTAGGGTTAGGGTTAGGGTTAGGGTTAGGGTTAGGGTTAGGGTTAGGGTTAGGGTTAGGGTTAGGGTTAGGGTTAGGGTTAGGGTTAGGGTTAGGGTTAGGGTTAGGGTTAGGGTTAGGGTTAGGGTTAGGGTTAGGGTTAGGGTTAGGGTTAGGGTTAGGGTTAGGGTTAGGGTTAGGGTTAGGGTTAGGGTTAGGGTTAGGGTTAGGGTTAGGGTTAGGGTTAGGGTTAGGGTTAGGGTTAGGGTTAGGGTTAGGGTTAGGGTTAGGGTTAGGGTTAGGGTTAGGGTTAGGGTTAGGGTTAGGGTTAGGGTTAGGGTTAGGGTTAGGGTTAGGGTTAGGGTTAGGGTTAGGGTTAGGGTTAGGGTTAGGGTTAGGGTTAGGGTTAGGGTTAGGGTTAGGGTTAGGGTTAGGGTTAGGGTTAGGGTTAGGGTTAGGGTTAGGGTTAGGGTTAGGGTTAGGGTTAGGGTTAGGGTTAGGGTTAGGGTTAGGGTTAGGGTTAGGGTTAGGGTTAGGGTTAGGGTTAGGGTTAGGGTTAGGGTTAGGGTTAGGGTTAGGGTTAGGGTTAGGGTTAGGGTTAGGGTTAGGGTTAGGGTTAGGGTTAGGGTTAGGGTTAGGGTTAGGGTTAGGGTTAGGGTTAGGGTTAGGGTTAGGGTTAGGGTTAGGGTTAGGGTTAGGGTTAGGGTTAGGGTTAGGGTTAGGGTTAGGGTTAGGGTTAGGGTTAGGGTTAGGGTTAGGGTTAGGGTTAGGGTTAGGGTTAGGGTTAGGGTTAGGGTTAGGGTTAGGGTTAGGGTTAGGGTTAGGGTTAGGGTTAGGGTTAGGGTTAGGGTTAGGGTTAGGGTTAGGGTTAGGGTTAGGGTTAGGGTTAGGGTTAGGGTTAGGGTTAGGGTTAGGGTTAGGGTTAGGGTTAGGGTTAGGGTTAGGGTTAGGGTTAGGGTTAGGGTTAGGGTTAGGGTTAGGGTTAGGGTTAGGGTTAGGGTTAGGGTTAGGGTTAGGGTTAGGGTTAGGGTTAGGGTTAGGGTTAGGGTTAGGGTTAGGGTTAGGGTTAGGGTTAGGGTTAGGGTTAGGGTTAGGGTTAGGGTTAGGGTTAGGGTTAGGGTTAGGGTTAGGGTTAGGGTTAGGGTTAGGGTTAGGGTTAGGGTTAGGGTTAGGGTTAGGGTTAGGGTTAGGGTTAGGGTTAGGGTTAGGGTTAGGGTTAGGGTTAGGGTTAGGGTTAGGGTTAGGGTTAGGGTTAGGGTTAGGGTTAGGGTTAGGGTTAGGGTTAGGGTTAGGGTTAGGGTTAGGGTTAGGGTTAGGGTTAGGGTTAGGGTTAGGGTTAGGGTTAGGGTTAGGGTTAGGGTTAGGGTTAGGGTTAGGGTTAGGGTTAGGGTTAGGGTTAGGGTTAGGGTTAGGGTTAGGGTTAGGGTTAGGGTTAGGGTTAGGGTTAGGGTTAGGGTTAGGGTTAGGGTTAGGGTTAGGGTTAGGGTTAGGGTTAGGGTTAGGGTTAGGGTTAGGGTTAGGGTTAGGGTTAGGGTTAGGGTTAGGGTTAGGGTTAGGGTTAGGGTTAGGGTTAGGGTTAGGGTTAGGGTTAGGGTTAGGGTTAGGGTTAGGGTTAGGGTTAGGGTTAGGGTTAGGGTTAGGGTTAGGGTTAGGGTTAGGGTTAGGGTTAGGGTTAGGGTTAGGGTTAGGGTTAGGGTTAGGGTTAGGGTTAGGGTTAGGGTTAGGGTTAGGGTTAGGGTTAGGGTTAGGGTTAGGGTTAGGGTTAGGGTTAGGGTTAGGGTTAGGGTTAGGGTTAGGGTTAGGGTTAGGGTTAGGGTTAGGGTTAGGGTTAGGGTTAGGGTTAGGGTTAGGGTTAGGGTTAGGGTTAGGGTTAGGGTTAGGGTTAGGGTTAGGGTTAGGGTTAGGGTTAGGGTTAGGGTTAGGGTTAGGGTTAGGGTTAGGGTTAGGGTTAGGGTTAGGGTTAGGGTTAGGGTTAGGGTTAGGGTTAGGGTTAGGGTTAGGGTTAGGGTTAGGGTTAGGGTTAGGGTTAGGGTTAGGGTTAGGGTTAGGGTTAGGGTTAGGGTTAGGGTTAGGGTTAGGGTTAGGGTTAGGGTTAGGGTTAGGGTTAGGGTTAGGGTTAGGGTTAGGGTTAGGGTTAGGGTTAGGGTTAGGGTTAGGGTTAGGGTTAGGGTTAGGGTTAGGGTTAGGGTTAGGGTTAGGGTTAGGGTTAGGGTTAGGGTTAGGGTTAGGGTTAGGGTTAGGGTTAGGGTTAGGGTTAGGGTTAGGGTTAGGGTTAGGGTTAGGGTTAGGGTTAGGGTTAGGGTTAGGGTTAGGGTTAGGGTTAGGGTTAGGGTTAGGGTTAGGGTTAGGGTTAGGGTTAGGGTTAGGGTTAGGGTTAGGGTTAGGGTTAGGGTTAGGGTTAGGGTTAGGGTTAGGGTTAGGGTTAGGGTTAGGGTTAGGGTTAGGGTTAGGGTTAGGGTTAGGGTTAGGGTTAGGGTTAGGGTTAGGGTTAGGGTTAGGGTTAGGGTTAGGGTTAGGGTTAGGGTTAGGGTTAGGGTTAGGGTTAGGGTTAGGGTTAGGGTTAGGGTTAGGGTTAGGGTTAGGGTTAGGGTTAGGGTTAGGGTTAGGGTTAGGGTTAGGGTTAGGGTTAGGGTTAGGGTTAGGGTTAGGGTTAGGGTTAGGGTTAGGGTTAGGGTTAGGGTTAGGGTTAGGGTTAGGGTTAGGGTTAGGGTTAGGGTTAGGGTTAGGGTTAGGGTTAGGGTTAGGGTTAGGGTTAGGGTTAGGGTTAGGGTTAGGGTTAGGGTTAGGGTTAGGGTTAGGGTTAGGGTTAGGGTTAGGGTTAGGGTTAGGGTTAGGGTTAGGGTTAGGGTTAGGGTTAGGGTTAGGGTTAGGGTTAGGGTTAGGGTTAGGGTTAGGGTTAGGGTTAGGGTTAGGGTTAGGGTTAGGGTTAGGGTTAGGGTTAGGGTTAGGGTTAGGGTTAGGGTTAGGGTTAGGGTTAGGGTTAGGGTTAGGGTTAGGGTTAGGGTTAGGGTTAGGGTTAGGGTTAGGGTTAGGGTTAGGGTTAGGGTTAGGGTTAGGGTTAGGGTTAGGGTTAGGGTTAGGGTTAGGGTTAGGGTTAGGGTTAGGGTTAGGGTTAGGGTTAGGGTTAGGGTTAGGGTTAGGGTTAGGGTTAGGGTTAGGGTTAGGGTTAGGGTTAGGGTTAGGGTTAGGGTTAGGGTTAGGGTTAGGGTTAGGGTTAGGGTTAGGGTTAGGGTTAGGGTTAGGGTTAGGGTTAGGGTTAGGGTTAGGGTTAGGGTTAGGGTTAGGGTTAGGGTTAGGGTTAGGGTTAGGGTTAGGGTTAGGGTTAGGGTTAGGGTTAGGGTTAGGGTTAGGGTTAGGGTTAGGGTTAGGGTTAGGGTTAGGGTTAGGGTTAGGGTTAGGGTTAGGGTTAGGGTTAGGGTTAGGGTTAGGGTTAGGGTTAGGGTTAGGGTTAGGGTTAGGGTTAGGGTTAGGGTTAGGGTTAGGGTTAGGGTTAGGGTTAGGGTTAGGGTTAGGGTTAGGGTTAGGGTTAGGGTTAGGGTTAGGGTTAGGGTTAGGGTTAGGGTTAGGGTTAGGGTTAGGGTTAGGGTTAGGGTTAGGGTTAGGGTTAGGGTTAGGGTTAGGGTTAGGGTTAGGGTTAGGGTTAGGGTTAGGGTTAGGGTTAGGGTTAGGGTTAGGGTTAGGGTTAGGGTTAGGGTTAGGGTTAGGGTTAGGGTTAGGGTTAGGGTTAGGGTTAGGGTTAGGGTTAGGGTTAGGGTTAGGGTTAGGGTTAGGGTTAGGGTTAGGGTTAGGGTTAGGGTTAGGGTTAGGGTTAGGGTTAGGGTTAGGGTTAGGGTTAGGGTTAGGGTTAGGGTTAGGGTTAGGGTTAGGGTTAGGGTTAGGGTTAGGGTTAGGGTTAGGGTTAGGGTTAGGGTTAGGGTTAGGGTTAGGGTTAGGGTTAGGGTTAGGGTTAGGGTTAGGGTTAGGGTTAGGGTTAGGGTTAGGGTTAGGGTTAGGGTTAGGGTTAGGGTTAGGGTTAGGGTTAGGGTTAGGGTTAGGGTTAGGGTTAGGGTTAGGGTTAGGGTTAGGGTTAGGGTTAGGGTTAGGGTTAGGGTTAGGGTTAGGGTTAGGGTTAGGGTTAGGGTTAGGGTTAGGGTTAGGGTTAGGGTTAGGGTTAGGGTTAGGGTTAGGGTTAGGGTTAGGGTTAGGGTTAGGGTTAGGGTTAGGGTTAGGGTTAGGGTTAGGGTTAGGGTTAGGGTTAGGGTTAGGGTTAGGGTTAGGGTTAGGGTTAGGGTTAGGGTTAGGGTTAGGGTTAGGGTTAGGGTTAGGGTTAGGGTTAGGGTTAGGGTTAGGGTTAGGGTTAGGGTTAGGGTTAGGGTTAGGGTTAGGGTTAGGGTTAGGGTTAGGGTTAGGGTTAGGGTTAGGGTTAGGGTTAGGGTTAGGGTTAGGGTTAGGGTTAGGGTTAGGGTTAGGGTTAGGGTTAGGGTTAGGGTTAGGGTTAGGGTTAGGGTTAGGGTTAGGGTTAGGGTTAGGGTTAGGGTTAGGGTTAGGGTTAGGGTTAGGGTTAGGGTTAGGGTTAGGGTTAGGGTTAGGGTTAGGGTTAGGGTTAGGGTTAGGGTTAGGGTTAGGGTTAGGGTTAGGGTTAGGGTTAGGGTTAGGGTTAGGGTTAGGGTTAGGGTTAGGGTTAGGGTTAGGGTTAGGGTTAGGGTTAGGGTTAGGGTTAGGGTTAGGGTTAGGGTTAGGGTTAGGGTTAGGGTTAGGGTTAGGGTTAGGGTTAGGGTTAGGGTTAGGGTTAGGGTTAGGGTTAGGGTTAGGGTTAGGGTTAGGGTTAGGGTTAGGGTTAGGGTTAGGGTTAGGGTTAGGGTTAGGGTTAGGGTTAGGGTTAGGGTTAGGGTTAGGGTTAGGGTTAGGGTTAGGGTTAGGGTTAGGGTTAGGGTTAGGGTTAGGGTTAGGGTTAGGGTTAGGGTTAGGGTTAGGGTTAGGGTTAGGGTTAGGGTTAGGGTTAGGGTTAGGGTTAGGGTTAGGGTTAGGGTTAGGGTTAGGGTTAGGGTTAGGGTTAGGGTTAGGGTTAGGGTTAGGGTTAGGGTTAGGGTTAGGGTTAGGGTTAGGGTTAGGGTTAGGGTTAGGGTTAGGGTTAGGGTTAGGGTTAGGGTTAGGGTTAGGGTTAGGGTTAGGGTTAGGGTTAGGGTTAGGGTTAGGGTTAGGGTTAGGGTTAGGGTTAGGGTTAGGGTTAGGGTTAGGGTTAGGGTTAGGGTTAGGGTTAGGGTTAGGGTTAGGGTTAGGGTTAGGGTTAGGGTTAGGGTTAGGGTTAGGGTTAGGGTTAGGGTTAGGGTTAGGGTTAGGGTTAGGGTTAGGGTTAGGGTTAGGGTTAGGGTTAGGGTTAGGGTTAGGGTTAGGGTTAGGGTTAGGGTTAGGGTTAGGGTTAGGGTTAGGGTTAGGGTTAGGGTTAGGGTTAGGGTTAGGGTTAGGGTTAGGGTTAGGGTTAGGGTTAGGGTTAGGGTTAGGGTTAGGGTTAGGGTTAGGGTTAGGGTTAGGGTTAGGGTTAGGGTTAGGGTTAGGGTTAGGGTTAGGGTTAGGGTTAGGGTTAGGGTTAGGGTTAGGGTTAGGGTTAGGGTTAGGGTTAGGGTTAGGGTTAGGGTTAGGGTTAGGGTTAGGGTTAGGGTTAGGGTTAGGGTTAGGGTTAGGGTTAGGGTTAGGGTTAGGGTTAGGGTTAGGGTTAGGGTTAGGGTTAGGGTTAGGGTTAGGGTTAGGGTTAGGGTTAGGGTTAGGGTTAGGGTTAGGGTTAGGGTTAGGGTTAGGGTTAGGGTTAGGGTTAGGGTTAGGGTTAGGGTTAGGGTTAGGGTTAGGGTTAGGGTTAGGGTTAGGGTTAGGGTTAGGGTTAGGGTTAGGGTTAGGGTTAGGGTTAGGGTTAGGGTTAGGGTTAGGGTTAGGGTTAGGGTTAGGGTTAGGGTTAGGGTTAGGGTTAGGGTTAGGGTTAGGGTTAGGGTTAGGGTTAGGGTTAGGGTTAGGGTTAGGGTTAGGGTTAGGGTTAGGGTTAGGGTTAGGGTTAGGGTTAGGGTTAGGGTTAGGGTTAGGGTTAGGGTTAGGGTTAGGGTTAGGGTTAGGGTTAGGGTTAGGGTTAGGGTTAGGGTTAGGGTTAGGGTTAGGGTTAGGGTTAGGGTTAGGGTTAGGGTTAGGGTTAGGGTTAGGGTTAGGGTTAGGGTTAGGGTTAGGGTTAGGGTTAGGGTTAGGGTTAGGGTTAGGGTTAGGGTTAGGGTTAGGGTTAGGGTTAGGGTTAGGGTTAGGGTTAGGGTTAGGGTTAGGGTTAGGGTTAGGGTTAGGGTTAGGGTTAGGGTTAGGGTTAGGGTTAGGGTTAGGGTTAGGGTTAGGGTTAGGGTTAGGGTTAGGGTTAGGGTTAGGGTTAGGGTTAGGGTTAGGGTTAGGGTTAGGGTTAGGGTTAGGGTTAGGGTTAGGGTTAGGGTTAGGGTTAGGGTTAGGGTTAGGGTTAGGGTTAGGGTTAGGGTTAGGGTTAGGGTTAGGGTTAGGGTTAGGGTTAGGGTTAGGGTTAGGGTTAGGGTTAGGGTTAGGGTTAGGGTTAGGGTTAGGGTTAGGGTTAGGGTTAGGGTTAGGGTTAGGGTTAGGGTTAGGGTTAGGGTTAGGGTTAGGGTTAGGGTTAGGGTTAGGGTTAGGGTTAGGGTTAGGGTTAGGGTTAGGGTTAGGGTTAGGGTTAGGGTTAGGGTTAGGGTTAGGGTTAGGGTTAGGGTTAGGGTTAGGGTTAGGGTTAGGGTTAGGGTTAGGGTTAGGGTTAGGGTTAGGGTTAGGGTTAGGGTTAGGGTTAGGGTTAGGGTTAGGGTTAGGGTTAGGGTTAGGGTTAGGGTTAGGGTTAGGGTTAGGGTTAGGGTTAGGGTTAGGGTTAGGGTTAGGGTTAGGGTTAGGGTTAGGGTTAGGGTTAGGGTTAGGGTTAGGGTTAGGGTTAGGGTTAGGGTTAGGGTTAGGGTTAGGGTTAGGGTTAGGGTTAGGGTTAGGGTTAGGGTTAGGGTTAGGGTTAGGGTTAGGGTTAGGGTTAGGGTTAGGGTTAGGGTTAGGGTTAGGGTTAGGGTTAGGGTTAGGGTTAGGGTTAGGGTTAGGGTTAGGGTTAGGGTTAGGGTTAGGGTTAGGGTTAGGGTTAGGGTTAGGGTTAGGGTTAGGGTTAGGGTTAGGGTTAGGGTTAGGGTTAGGGTTAGGGTTAGGGTTAGGGTTAGGGTTAGGGTTAGGGTTAGGGTTAGGGTTAGGGTTAGGGTTAGGGTTAGGGTTAGGGTTAGGGTTAGGGTTAGGGTTAGGGTTAGGGTTAGGGTTAGGGTTAGGGTTAGGGTTAGGGTTAGGGTTAGGGTTAGGGTTAGGGTTAGGGTTAGGGTTAGGGTTAGGGTTAGGGTTAGGGTTAGGGTTAGGGTTAGGGTTAGGGTTAGGGTTAGGGTTAGGGTTAGGGTTAGGGTTAGGGTTAGGGTTAGGGTTAGGGTTAGGGTTAGGGTTAGGGTTAGGGTTAGGGTTAGGGTTAGGGTTAGGGTTAGGGTTAGGGTTAGGGTTAGGGTTAGGGTTAGGGTTAGGGTTAGGGTTAGGGTTAGGGTTAGGGTTAGGGTTAGGGTTAGGGTTAGGGTTAGGGTTAGGGTTAGGGTTAGGGTTAGGGTTAGGGTTAGGGTTAGGGTTAGGGTTAGGGTTAGGGTTAGGGTTAGGGTTAGGGTTAGGGTTAGGGTTAGGGTTAGGGTTAGGGTTAGGGTTAGGGTTAGGGTTAGGGTTAGGGTTAGGGTTAGGGTTAGGGTTAGGGTTAGGGTTAGGGTTAGGGTTAGGGTTAGGGTTAGGGTTAGGGTTAGGGTTAGGGTTAGGGTTAGGGTTAGGGTTAGGGTTAGGGTTAGGGTTAGGGTTAGGGTTAGGGTTAGGGTTAGGGTTAGGGTTAGGGTTAGGGTTAGGGTTAGGGTTAGGGTTAGGGTTAGGGTTAGGGTTAGGGTTAGGGTTAGGGTTAGGGTTAGGGTTAGGGTTAGGGTTAGGGTTAGGGTTAGGGTTAGGGTTAGGGTTAGGGTTAGGGTTAGGGTTAGGGTTAGGGTTAGGGTTAGGGTTAGGGTTAGGGTTAGGGTTAGGGTTAGGGTTAGGGTTAGGGTTAGGGTTAGGGTTAGGGTTAGGGTTAGGGTTAGGGTTAGGGTTAGGGTTAGGGTTAGGGTTAGGGTTAGGGTTAGGGTTAGGGTTAGGGTTAGGGTTAGGGTTAGGGTTAGGGTTAGGGTTAGGGTTAGGGTTAGGGTTAGGGTTAGGGTTAGGGTTAGGGTTAGGGTTAGGGTTAGGGTTAGGGTTAGGGTTAGGGTTAGGGTTAGGGTTAGGGTTAGGGTTAGGGTTAGGGTTAGGGTTAGGGTTAGGGTTAGGGTTAGGGTTAGGGTTAGGGTTAGGGTTAGGGTTAGGGTTAGGGTTAGGGTTAGGGTTAGGGTTAGGGTTAGGGTTAGGGTTAGGGTTAGGGTTAGGGTTAGGGTTAGGGTTAGGGTTAGGGTTAGGGTTAGGGTTAGGGTTAGGGTTAGGGTTAGGGTTAGGGTTAGGGTTAGGGTTAGGGTTAGGGTTAGGGTTAGGGTTAGGGTTAGGGTTAGGGTTAGGGTTAGGGTTAGGGTTAGGGTTAGGGTTAGGGTTAGGGTTAGGGTTAGGGTTAGGGTTAGGGTTAGGGTTAGGGTTAGGGTTAGGGTTAGGGTTAGGGTTAGGGTTAGGGTTAGGGTTAGGGTTAGGGTTAGGGTTAGGGTTAGGGTTAGGGTTAGGGTTAGGGTTAGGGTTAGGGTTAGGGTTAGGGTTAGGGTTAGGGTTAGGGTTAGGGTTAGGGTTAGGGTTAGGGTTAGGGTTAGGGTTAGGGTTAGGGTTAGGGTTAGGGTTAGGGTTAGGGTTAGGGTTAGGGTTAGGGTTAGGGTTAGGGTTAGGGTTAGGGTTAGGGTTAGGGTTAGGGTTAGGGTTAGGGTTAGGGTTAGGGTTAGGGTTAGGGTTAGGGTTAGGGTTAGGGTTAGGGTTAGGGTTAGGGTTAGGGTTAGGGTTAGGGTTAGGGTTAGGGTTAGGGTTAGGGTTAGGGTTAGGGTTAGGGTTAGGGTTAGGGTTAGGGTTAGGGTTAGGGTTAGGGTTAGGGTTAGGGTTAGGGTTAGGGTTAGGGTTAGGGTTAGGGTTAGGGTTAGGGTTAGGGTTAGGGTTAGGGTTAGGGTTAGGGTTAGGGTTAGGGTTAGGGTTAGGGTTAGGGTTAGGGTTAGGGTTAGGGTTAGGGTTAGGGTTAGGGTTAGGGTTAGGGTTAGGGTTAGGGTTAGGGTTAGGGTTAGGGTTAGGGTTAGGGTTAGGGTTAGGGTTAGGGTTAGGGTTAGGGTTAGGGTTAGGGTTAGGGTTAGGGTTAGGGTTAGGGTTAGGGTTAGGGTTAGGGTTAGGGTTAGGGTTAGGGTTAGGGTTAGGGTTAGGGTTAGGGTTAGGGTTAGGGTTAGGGTTAGGGTTAGGGTTAGGGTTAGGGTTAGGGTTAGGGTTAGGGTTAGGGTTAGGGTTAGGGTTAGGGTTAGGGTTAGGGTTAGGGTTAGGGTTAGGGTTAGGGTTAGGGTTAGGGTTAGGGTTAGGGTTAGGGTTAGGGTTAGGGTTAGGGTTAGGGTTAGGGTTAGGGTTAGGGTTAGGGTTAGGGTTAGGGTTAGGGTTAGGGTTAGGGTTAGGGTTAGGGTTAGGGTTAGGGTTAGGGTTAGGGTTAGGGTTAGGGTTAGGGTTAGGGTTAGGGTTAGGGTTAGGGTTAGGGTTAGGGTTAGGGTTAGGGTTAGGGTTAGGGTTAGGGTTAGGGTTAGGGTTAGGGTTAGGGTTAGGGTTAGGGTTAGGGTTAGGGTTAGGGTTAGGGTTAGGGTTAGGGTTAGGGTTAGGGTTAGGGTTAGGGTTAGGGTTAGGGTTAGGGTTAGGGTTAGGGTTAGGGTTAGGGTTAGGGTTAGGGTTAGGGTTAGGGTTAGGGTTAGGGTTAGGGTTAGGGTTAGGGTTAGGGTTAGGGTTAGGGTTAGGGTTAGGGTTAGGGTTAGGGTTAGGGTTAGGGTTAGGGTTAGGGTTAGGGTTAGGGTTAGGGTTAGGGTTAGGGTTAGGGTTAGGGTTAGGGTTAGGGTTAGGGTTAGGGTTAGGGTTAGGGTTAGGGTTAGGGTTAGGGTTAGGGTTAGGGTTAGGGTTAGGGTTAGGGTTAGGGTTAGGGTTAGGGTTAGGGTTAGGGTTAGGGTTAGGGTTAGGGTTAGGGTTAGGGTTAGGGTTAGGGTTAGGGTTAGGGTTAGGGTTAGGGTTAGGGTTAGGGTTAGGGTTAGGGTTAGGGTTAGGGTTAGGGTTAGGGTTAGGGTTAGGGTTAGGGTTAGGGTTAGGGTTAGGGTTAGGGTTAGGGTTAGGGTTAGGGTTAGGGTTAGGGTTAGGGTTAGGGTTAGGGTTAGGGTTAGGGTTAGGGTTAGGGTTAGGGTTAGGGTTAGGGTTAGGGTTAGGGTTAGGGTTAGGGTTAGGGTTAGGGTTAGGGTTAGGGTTAGGGTTAGGGTTAGGGTTAGGGTTAGGGTTAGGGTTAGGGTTAGGGTTAGGGTTAGGGTTAGGGTTAGGGTTAGGGTTAGGGTTAGGGTTAGGGTTAGGGTTAGGGTTAGGGTTAGGGTTAGGGTTAGGGTTAGGGTTAGGGTTAGGGTTAGGGTTAGGGTTAGGGTTAGGGTTAGGGTTAGGGTTAGGGTTAGGGTTAGGGTTAGGGTTAGGGTTAGGGTTAGGGTTAGGGTTAGGGTTAGGGTTAGGGTTAGGGTTAGGGTTAGGGTTAGGGTTAGGGTTAGGGTTAGGGTTAGGGTTAGGGTTAGGGTTAGGGTTAGGGTTAGGGTTAGGGTTAGGGTTAGGGTTAGGGTTAGGGTTAGGGTTAGGGTTAGGGTTAGGGTTAGGGTTAGGGTTAGGGTTAGGGTTAGGGTTAGGGTTAGGGTTAGGGTTAGGGTTAGGGTTAGGGTTAGGGTTAGGGTTAGGGTTAGGGTTAGGGTTAGGGTTAGGGTTAGGGTTAGGGTTAGGGTTAGGGTTAGGGTTAGGGTTAGGGTTAGGGTTAGGGTTAGGGTTAGGGTTAGGGTTAGGGTTAGGGTTAGGGTTAGGGTTAGGGTTAGGGTTAGGGTTAGGGTTAGGGTTAGGGTTAGGGTTAGGGTTAGGGTTAGGGTTAGGGTTAGGGTTAGGGTTAGGGTTAGGGTTAGGGTTAGGGTTAGGGTTAGGGTTAGGGTTAGGGTTAGGGTTAGGGTTAGGGTTAGGGTTAGGGTTAGGGTTAGGGTTAGGGTTAGGGTTAGGGTTAGGGTTAGGGTTAGGGTTAGGGTTAGGGTTAGGGTTAGGGTTAGGGTTAGGGTTAGGGTTAGGGTTAGGGTTAGGGTTAGGGTTAGGGTTAGGGTTAGGGTTAGGGTTAGGGTTAGGGTTAGGGTTAGGGTTAGGGTTAGGGTTAGGGTTAGGGTTAGGGTTAGGGTTAGGGTTAGGGTTAGGGTTAGGGTTAGGGTTAGGGTTAGGGTTAGGGTTAGGGTTAGGGTTAGGGTTAGGGTTAGGGTTAGGGTTAGGGTTAGGGTTAGGGTTAGGGTTAGGGTTAGGGTTAGGGTTAGGGTTAGGGTTAGGGTTAGGGTTAGGGTTAGGGTTAGGGTTAGGGTTAGGGTTAGGGTTAGGGTTAGGGTTAGGGTTAGGGTTAGGGTTAGGGTTAGGGTTAGGGTTAGGGTTAGGGTTAGGGTTAGGGTTAGGGTTAGGGTTAGGGTTAGGGTTAGGGTTAGGGTTAGGGTTAGGGTTAGGGTTAGGGTTAGGGTTAGGGTTAGGGTTAGGGTTAGGGTTAGGGTTAGGGTTAGGGTTAGGGTTAGGGTTAGGGTTAGGGTTAGGGTTAGGGTTAGGGTTAGGGTTAGGGTTAGGGTTAGGGTTAGGGTTAGGGTTAGGGTTAGGGTTAGGGTTAGGGTTAGGGTTAGGGTTAGGGTTAGGGTTAGGGTTAGGGTTAGGGTTAGGGTTAGGGTTAGGGTTAGGGTTAGGGTTAGGGTTAGGGTTAGGGTTAGGGTTAGGGTTAGGGTTAGGGTTAGGGTTAGGGTTAGGGTTAGGGTTAGGGTTAGGGTTAGGGTTAGGGTTAGGGTTAGGGTTAGGGTTAGGGTTAGGGTTAGGGTTAGGGTTAGGGTTAGGGTTAGGGTTAGGGTTAGGGTTAGGGTTAGGGTTAGGGTTAGGGTTAGGGTTAGGGTTAGGGTTAGGGTTAGGGTTAGGGTTAGGGTTAGGGTTAGGGTTAGGGTTAGGGTTAGGGTTAGGGTTAGGGTTAGGGTTAGGGTTAGGGTTAGGGTTAGGGTTAGGGTTAGGGTTAGGGTTAGGGTTAGGGTTAGGGTTAGGGTTAGGGTTAGGGTTAGGGTTAGGGTTAGGGTTAGGGTTAGGGTTAGGGTTAGGGTTAGGGTTAGGGTTAGGGTTAGGGTTAGGGTTAGGGTTAGGGTTAGGGTTAGGGTTAGGGTTAGGGTTAGGGTTAGGGTTAGGGTTAGGGTTAGGGTTAGGGTTAGGGTTAGGGTTAGGGTTAGGGTTAGGGTTAGGGTTAGGGTTAGGGTTAGGGTTAGGGTTAGGGTTAGGGTTAGGGTTAGGGTTAGGGTTAGGGTTAGGGTTAGGGTTAGGGTTAGGGTTAGGGTTAGGGTTAGGGTTAGGGTTAGGGTTAGGGTTAGGGTTAGGGTTAGGGTTAGGGTTAGGGTTAGGGTTAGGGTTAGGGTTAGGGTTAGGGTTAGGGTTAGGGTTAGGGTTAGGGTTAGGGTTAGGGTTAGGGTTAGGGTTAGGGTTAGGGTTAGGGTTAGGGTTAGGGTTAGGGTTAGGGTTAGGGTTAGGGTTAGGGTTAGGGTTAGGGTTAGGGTTAGGGTTAGGGTTAGGGTTAGGGTTAGGGTTAGGGTTAGGGTTAGGGTTAGGGTTAGGGTTAGGGTTAGGGTTAGGGTTAGGGTTAGGGTTAGGGTTAGGGTTAGGGTTAGGGTTAGGGTTAGGGTTAGGGTTAGGGTTAGGGTTAGGGTTAGGGTTAGGGTTAGGGTTAGGGTTAGGGTTAGGGTTAGGGTTAGGGTTAGGGTTAGGGTTAGGGTTAGGGTTAGGGTTAGGGTTAGGGTTAGGGTTAGGGTTAGGGTTAGGGTTAGGGTTAGGGTTAGGGTTAGGGTTAGGGTTAGGGTTAGGGTTAGGGTTAGGGTTAGGGTTAGGGTTAGGGTTAGGGTTAGGGTTAGGGTTAGGGTTAGGGTTAGGGTTAGGGTTAGGGTTAGGGTTAGGGTTAGGGTTAGGGTTAGGGTTAGGGTTAGGGTTAGGGTTAGGGTTAGGGTTAGGGTTAGGGTTAGGGTTAGGGTTAGGGTTAGGGTTAGGGTTAGGGTTAGGGTTAGGGTTAGGGTTAGGGTTAGGGTTAGGGTTAGGGTTAGGGTTAGGGTTAGGGTTAGGGTTAGGGTTAGGGTTAGGGTTAGGGTTAGGGTTAGGGTTAGGGTTAGGGTTAGGGTTAGGGTTAGGGTTAGGGTTAGGGTTAGGGTTAGGGTTAGGGTTAGGGTTAGGGTTAGGGTTAGGGTTAGGGTTAGGGTTAGGGTTAGGGTTAGGGTTAGGGTTAGGGTTAGGGTTAGGGTTAGGGTTAGGGTTAGGGTTAGGGTTAGGGTTAGGGTTAGGGTTAGGGTTAGGGTTAGGGTTAGGGTTAGGGTTAGGGTTAGGGTTAGGGTTAGGGTTAGGGTTAGGGTTAGGGTTAGGGTTAGGGTTAGGGTTAGGGTTAGGGTTAGGGTTAGGGTTAGGGTTAGGGTTAGGGTTAGGGTTAGGGTTAGGGTTAGGGTTAGGGTTAGGGTTAGGGTTAGGGTTAGGGTTAGGGTTAGGGTTAGGGTTAGGGTTAGGGTTAGGGTTAGGGTTAGGGTTAGGGTTAGGGTTAGGGTTAGGGTTAGGGTTAGGGTTAGGGTTAGGGTTAGGGTTAGGGTTAGGGTTAGGGTTAGGGTTAGGGTTAGGGTTAGGGTTAGGGTTAGGGTTAGGGTTAGGGTTAGGGTTAGGGTTAGGGTTAGGGTTAGGGTTAGGGTTAGGGTTAGGGTTAGGGTTAGGGTTAGGGTTAGGGTTAGGGTTAGGGTTAGGGTTAGGGTTAGGGTTAGGGTTAGGGTTAGGGTTAGGGTTAGGGTTAGGGTTAGGGTTAGGGTTAGGGTTAGGGTTAGGGTTAGGGTTAGGGTTAGGGTTAGGGTTAGGGTTAGGGTTAGGGTTAGGGTTAGGGTTAGGGTTAGGGTTAGGGTTAGGGTTAGGGTTAGGGTTAGGGTTAGGGTTAGGGTTAGGGTTAGGGTTAGGGTTAGGGTTAGGGTTAGGGTTAGGGTTAGGGTTAGGGTTAGGGTTAGGGTTAGGGTTAGGGTTAGGGTTAGGGTTAGGGTTAGGGTTAGGGTTAGGGTTAGGGTTAGGGTTAGGGTTAGGGTTAGGGTTAGGGTTAGGGTTAGGGTTAGGGTTAGGGTTAGGGTTAGGGTTAGGGTTAGGGTTAGGGTTAGGGTTAGGGTTAGGGTTAGGGTTAGGGTTAGGGTTAGGGTTAGGGTTAGGGTTAGGGTTAGGGTTAGGGTTAGGGTTAGGGTTAGGGTTAGGGTTAGGGTTAGGGTTAGGGTTAGGGTTAGGGTTAGGGTTAGGGTTAGGGTTAGGGTTAGGGTTAGGGTTAGGGTTAGGGTTAGGGTTAGGGTTAGGGTTAGGGTTAGGGTTAGGGTTAGGGTTAGGGTTAGGGTTAGGGTTAGGGTTAGGGTTAGGGTTAGGGTTAGGGTTAGGGTTAGGGTTAGGGTTAGGGTTAGGGTTAGGGTTAGGGTTAGGGTTAGGGTTAGGGTTAGGGTTAGGGTTAGGGTTAGGGTTAGGGTTAGGGTTAGGGTTAGGGTTAGGGTTAGGGTTAGGGTTAGGGTTAGGGTTAGGGTTAGGGTTAGGGTTAGGGTTAGGGTTAGGGTTAGGGTTAGGGTTAGGGTTAGGGTTAGGGTTAGGGTTAGGGTTAGGGTTAGGGTTAGGGTTAGGGTTAGGGTTAGGGTTAGGGTTAGGGTTAGGGTTAGGGTTAGGGTTAGGGTTAGGGTTAGGGTTAGGGTTAGGGTTAGGGTTAGGGTTAGGGTTAGGGTTAGGGTTAGGGTTAGGGTTAGGGTTAGGGTTAGGGTTAGGGTTAGGGTTAGGGTTAGGGTTAGGGTTAGGGTTAGGGTTAGGGTTAGGGTTAGGGTTAGGGTTAGGGTTAGGGTTAGGGTTAGGGTTAGGGTTAGGGTTAGGGTTAGGGTTAGGGTTAGGGTTAGGGTTAGGGTTAGGGTTAGGGTTAGGGTTAGGGTTAGGGTTAGGGTTAGGGTTAGGGTTAGGGTTAGGGTTAGGGTTAGGGTTAGGGTTAGGGTTAGGGTTAGGGTTAGGGTTAGGGTTAGGGTTAGGGTTAGGGTTAGGGTTAGGGTTAGGGTTAGGGTTAGGGTTAGGGTTAGGGTTAGGGTTAGGGTTAGGGTTAGGGTTAGGGTTAGGGTTAGGGTTAGGGTTAGGGTTAGGGTTAGGGTTAGGGTTAGGGTTAGGGTTAGGGTTAGGGTTAGGGTTAGGGTTAGGGTTAGGGTTAGGGTTAGGGTTAGGGTTAGGGTTAGGGTTAGGGTTAGGGTTAGGGTTAGGGTTAGGGTTAGGGTTAGGGTTAGGGTTAGGGTTAGGGTTAGGGTTAGGGTTAGGGTTAGGGTTAGGGTTAGGGTTAGGGTTAGGGTTAGGGTTAGGGTTAGGGTTAGGGTTAGGGTTAGGGTTAGGGTTAGGGTTAGGGTTAGGGTTAGGGTTAGGGTTAGGGTTAGGGTTAGGGTTAGGGTTAGGGTTAGGGTTAGGGTTAGGGTTAGGGTTAGGGTTAGGGTTAGGGTTAGGGTTAGGGTTAGGGTTAGGGTTAGGGTTAGGGTTAGGGTTAGGGTTAGGGTTAGGGTTAGGGTTAGGGTTAGGGTTAGGGTTAGGGTTAGGGTTAGGGTTAGGGTTAGGGTTAGGGTTAGGGTTAGGGTTAGGGTTAGGGTTAGGGTTAGGGTTAGGGTTAGGGTTAGGGTTAGGGTTAGGGTTAGGGTTAGGGTTAGGGTTAGGGTTAGGGTTAGGGTTAGGGTTAGGGTTAGGGTTAGGGTTAGGGTTAGGGTTAGGGTTAGGGTTAGGGTTAGGGTTAGGGTTAGGGTTAGGGTTAGGGTTAGGGTTAGGGTTAGGGTTAGGGTTAGGGTTAGGGTTAGGGTTAGGGTTAGGGTTAGGGTTAGGGTTAGGGTTAGGGTTAGGGTTAGGGTTAGGGTTAGGGTTAGGGTTAGGGTTAGGGTTAGGGTTAGGGTTAGGGTTAGGGTTAGGGTTAGGGTTAGGGTTAGGGTTAGGGTTAGGGTTAGGGTTAGGGTTAGGGTTAGGGTTAGGGTTAGGGTTAGGGTTAGGGTTAGGGTTAGGGTTAGGGTTAGGGTTAGGGTTAGGGTTAGGGTTAGGGTTAGGGTTAGGGTTAGGGTTAGGGTTAGGGTTAGGGTTAGGGTTAGGGTTAGGGTTAGGGTTAGGGTTAGGGTTAGGGTTAGGGTTAGGGTTAGGGTTAGGGTTAGGGTTAGGGTTAGGGTTAGGGTTAGGGTTAGGGTTAGGGTTAGGGTTAGGGTTAGGGTTAGGGTTAGGGTTAGGGTTAGGGTTAGGGTTAGGGTTAGGGTTAGGGTTAGGGTTAGGGTTAGGGTTAGGGTTAGGGTTAGGGTTAGGGTTAGGGTTAGGGTTAGGGTTAGGGTTAGGGTTAGGGTTAGGGTTAGGGTTAGGGTTAGGGTTAGGGTTAGGGTTAGGGTTAGGGTTAGGGTTAGGGTTAGGGTTAGGGTTAGGGTTAGGGTTAGGGTTAGGGTTAGGGTTAGGGTTAGGGTTAGGGTTAGGGTTAGGGTTAGGGTTAGGGTTAGGGTTAGGGTTAGGGTTAGGGTTAGGGTTAGGGTTAGGGTTAGGGTTAGGGTTAGGGTTAGGGTTAGGGTTAGGGTTAGGGTTAGGGTTAGGGTTAGGGTTAGGGTTAGGGTTAGGGTTAGGGTTAGGGTTAGGGTTAGGGTTAGGGTTAGGGTTAGGGTTAGGGTTAGGGTTAGGGTTAGGGTTAGGGTTAGGGTTAGGGTTAGGGTTAGGGTTAGGGTTAGGGTTAGGGTTAGGGTTAGGGTTAGGGTTAGGGTTAGGGTTAGGGTTAGGGTTAGGGTTAGGGTTAGGGTTAGGGTTAGGGTTAGGGTTAGGGTTAGGGTTAGGGTTAGGGTTAGGGTTAGGGTTAGGGTTAGGGTTAGGGTTAGGGTTAGGGTTAGGGTTAGGGTTAGGGTTAGGGTTAGGGTTAGGGTTAGGGTTAGGGTTAGGGTTAGGGTTAGGGTTAGGGTTAGGGTTAGGGTTAGGGTTAGGGTTAGGGTTAGGGTTAGGGTTAGGGTTAGGGTTAGGGTTAGGGTTAGGGTTAGGGTTAGGGTTAGGGTTAGGGTTAGGGTTAGGGTTAGGGTTAGGGTTAGGGTTAGGGTTAGGGTTAGGGTTAGGGTTAGGGTTAGGGTTAGGGTTAGGGTTAGGGTTAGGGTTAGGGTTAGGGTTAGGGTTAGGGTTAGGGTTAGGGTTAGGGTTAGGGTTAGGGTTAGGGTTAGGGTTAGGGTTAGGGTTAGGGTTAGGGTTAGGGTTAGGGTTAGGGTTAGGGTTAGGGTTAGGGTTAGGGTTAGGGTTAGGGTTAGGGTTAGGGTTAGGGTTAGGGTTAGGGTTAGGGTTAGGGTTAGGGTTAGGGTTAGGGTTAGGGTTAGGGTTAGGGTTAGGGTTAGGGTTAGGGTTAGGGTTAGGGTTAGGGTTAGGGTTAGGGTTAGGGTTAGGGTTAGGGTTAGGGTTAGGGTTAGGGTTAGGGTTAGGGTTAGGGTTAGGGTTAGGGTTAGGGTTAGGGTTAGGGTTAGGGTTAGGGTTAGGGTTAGGGTTAGGGTTAGGGTTAGGGTTAGGGTTAGGGTTAGGGTTAGGGTTAGGGTTAGGGTTAGGGTTAGGGTTAGGGTTAGGGTTAGGGTTAGGGTTAGGGTTAGGGTTAGGGTTAGGGTTAGGGTTAGGGTTAGGGTTAGGGTTAGGGTTAGGGTTAGGGTTAGGGTTAGGGTTAGGGTTAGGGTTAGGGTTAGGGTTAGGGTTAGGGTTAGGGTTAGGGTTAGGGTTAGGGTTAGGGTTAGGGTTAGGGTTAGGGTTAGGGTTAGGGTTAGGGTTAGGGTTAGGGTTAGGGTTAGGGTTAGGGTTAGGGTTAGGGTTAGGGTTAGGGTTAGGGTTAGGGTTAGGGTTAGGGTTAGGGTTAGGGTTAGGGTTAGGGTTAGGGTTAGGGTTAGGGTTAGGGTTAGGGTTAGGGTTAGGGTTAGGGTTAGGGTTAGGGTTAGGGTTAGGGTTAGGGTTAGGGTTAGGGTTAGGGTTAGGGTTAGGGTTAGGGTTAGGGTTAGGGTTAGGGTTAGGGTTAGGGTTAGGGTTAGGGTTAGGGTTAGGGTTAGGGTTAGGGTTAGGGTTAGGGTTAGGGTTAGGGTTAGGGTTAGGGTTAGGGTTAGGGTTAGGGTTAGGGTTAGGGTTAGGGTTAGGGTTAGGGTTAGGGTTAGGGTTAGGGTTAGGGTTAGGGTTAGGGTTAGGGTTAGGGTTAGGGTTAGGGTTAGGGTTAGGGTTAGGGTTAGGGTTAGGGTTAGGGTTAGGGTTAGGGTTAGGGTTAGGGTTAGGGTTAGGGTTAGGGTTAGGGTTAGGGTTAGGGTTAGGGTTAGGGTTAGGGTTAGGGTTAGGGTTAGGGTTAGGGTTAGGGTTAGGGTTAGGGTTAGGGTTAGGGTTAGGGTTAGGGTTAGGGTTAGGGTTAGGGTTAGGGTTAGGGTTAGGGTTAGGGTTAGGGTTAGGGTTAGGGTTAGGGTTAGGGTTAGGGTTAGGGTTAGGGTTAGGGTTAGGGTTAGGGTTAGGGTTAGGGTTAGGGTTAGGGTTAGGGTTAGGGTTAGGGTTAGGGTTAGGGTTAGGGTTAGGGTTAGGGTTAGGGTTAGGGTTAGGGTTAGGGTTAGGGTTAGGGTTAGGGTTAGGGTTAGGGTTAGGGTTAGGGTTAGGGTTAGGGTTAGGGTTAGGGTTAGGGTTAGGGTTAGGGTTAGGGTTAGGGTTAGGGTTAGGGTTAGGGTTAGGGTTAGGGTTAGGGTTAGGGTTAGGGTTAGGGTTAGGGTTAGGGTTAGGGTTAGGGTTAGGGTTAGGGTTAGGGTTAGGGTTAGGGTTAGGGTTAGGGTTAGGGTTAGGGTTAGGGTTAGGGTTAGGGTTAGGGTTAGGGTTAGGGTTAGGGTTAGGGTTAGGGTTAGGGTTAGGGTTAGGGTTAGGGTTAGGGTTAGGGTTAGGGTTAGGGTTAGGGTTAGGGTTAGGGTTAGGGTTAGGGTTAGGGTTAGGGTTAGGGTTAGGGTTAGGGTTAGGGTTAGGGTTAGGGTTAGGGTTAGGGTTAGGGTTAGGGTTAGGGTTAGGGTTAGGGTTAGGGTTAGGGTTAGGGTTAGGGTTAGGGTTAGGGTTAGGGTTAGGGTTAGGGTTAGGGTTAGGGTTAGGGTTAGGGTTAGGGTTAGGGTTAGGGTTAGGGTTAGGGTTAGGGTTAGGGTTAGGGTTAGGGTTAGGGTTAGGGTTAGGGTTAGGGTTAGGGTTAGGGTTAGGGTTAGGGTTAGGGTTAGGGTTAGGGTTAGGGTTAGGGTTAGGGTTAGGGTTAGGGTTAGGGTTAGGGTTAGGGTTAGGGTTAGGGTTAGGGTTAGGGTTAGGGTTAGGGTTAGGGTTAGGGTTAGGGTTAGGGTTAGGGTTAGGGTTAGGGTTAGGGTTAGGGTTAGGGTTAGGGTTAGGGTTAGGGTTAGGGTTAGGGTTAGGGTTAGGGTTAGGGTTAGGGTTAGGGTTAGGGTTAGGGTTAGGGTTAGGGTTAGGGTTAGGGTTAGGGTTAGGGTTAGGGTTAGGGTTAGGGTTAGGGTTAGGGTTAGGGTTAGGGTTAGGGTTAGGGTTAGGGTTAGGGTTAGGGTTAGGGTTAGGGTTAGGGTTAGGGTTAGGGTTAGGGTTAGGGTTAGGGTTAGGGTTAGGGTTAGGGTTAGGGTTAGGGTTAGGGTTAGGGTTAGGGTTAGGGTTAGGGTTAGGGTTAGGGTTAGGGTTAGGGTTAGGGTTAGGGTTAGGGTTAGGGTTAGGGTTAGGGTTAGGGTTAGGGTTAGGGTTAGGGTTAGGGTTAGGGTTAGGGTTAGGGTTAGGGTTAGGGTTAGGGTTAGGGTTAGGGTTAGGGTTAGGGTTAGGGTTAGGGTTAGGGTTAGGGTTAGGGTTAGGGTTAGGGTTAGGGTTAGGGTTAGGGTTAGGGTTAGGGTTAGGGTTAGGGTTAGGGTTAGGGTTAGGGTTAGGGTTAGGGTTAGGGTTAGGGTTAGGGTTAGGGTTAGGGTTAGGGTTAGGGTTAGGGTTAGGGTTAGGGTTAGGGTTAGGGTTAGGGTTAGGGTTAGGGTTAGGGTTAGGGTTAGGGTTAGGGTTAGGGTTAGGGTTAGGGTTAGGGTTAGGGTTAGGGTTAGGGTTAGGGTTAGGGTTAGGGTTAGGGTTAGGGTTAGGGTTAGGGTTAGGGTTAGGGTTAGGGTTAGGGTTAGGGTTAGGGTTAGGGTTAGGGTTAGGGTTAGGGTTAGGGTTAGGGTTAGGGTTAGGGTTAGGGTTAGGGTTAGGGTTAGGGTTAGGGTTAGGGTTAGGGTTAGGGTTAGGGTTAGGGTTAGGGTTAGGGTTAGGGTTAGGGTTAGGGTTAGGGTTAGGGTTAGGGTTAGGGTTAGGGTTAGGGTTAGGGTTAGGGTTAGGGTTAGGGTTAGGGTTAGGGTTAGGGTTAGGGTTAGGGTTAGGGTTAGGGTTAGGGTTAGGGTTAGGGTTAGGGTTAGGGTTAGGGTTAGGGTTAGGGTTAGGGTTAGGGTTAGGGTTAGGGTTAGGGTTAGGGTTAGGGTTAGGGTTAGGGTTAGGGTTAGGGTTAGGGTTAGGGTTAGGGTTAGGGTTAGGGTTAGGGTTAGGGTTAGGGTTAGGGTTAGGGTTAGGGTTAGGGTTAGGGTTAGGGTTAGGGTTAGGGTTAGGGTTAGGGTTAGGGTTAGGGTTAGGGTTAGGGTTAGGGTTAGGGTTAGGGTTAGGGTTAGGGTTAGGGTTAGGGTTAGGGTTAGGGTTAGGGTTAGGGTTAGGGTTAGGGTTAGGGTTAGGGTTAGGGTTAGGGTTAGGGTTAGGGTTAGGGTTAGGGTTAGGGTTAGGGTTAGGGTTAGGGTTAGGGTTAGGGTTAGGGTTAGGGTTAGGGTTAGGGTTAGGGTTAGGGTTAGGGTTAGGGTTAGGGTTAGGGTTAGGGTTAGGGTTAGGGTTAGGGTTAGGGTTAGGGTTAGGGTTAGGGTTAGGGTTAGGGTTAGGGTTAGGGTTAGGGTTAGGGTTAGGGTTAGGGTTAGGGTTAGGGTTAGGGTTAGGGTTAGGGTTAGGGTTAGGGTTAGGGTTAGGGTTAGGGTTAGGGTTAGGGTTAGGGTTAGGGTTAGGGTTAGGGTTAGGGTTAGGGTTAGGGTTAGGGTTAGGGTTAGGGTTAGGGTTAGGGTTAGGGTTAGGGTTAGGGTTAGGGTTAGGGTTAGGGTTAGGGTTAGGGTTAGGGTTAGGGTTAGGGTTAGGGTTAGGGTTAGGGTTAGGGTTAGGGTTAGGGTTAGGGTTAGGGTTAGGGTTAGGGTTAGGGTTAGGGTTAGGGTTAGGGTTAGGGTTAGGGTTAGGGTTAGGGTTAGGGTTAGGGTTAGGGTTAGGGTTAGGGTTAGGGTTAGGGTTAGGGTTAGGGTTAGGGTTAGGGTTAGGGTTAGGGTTAGGGTTAGGGTTAGGGTTAGGGTTAGGGTTAGGGTTAGGGTTAGGGTTAGGGTTAGGGTTAGGGTTAGGGT
Organism: Heloderma suspectum; assembly: GCF_057233095.1. Classification (NCBI taxonomy): domain Eukaryota; kingdom Metazoa; phylum Chordata; class Lepidosauria; order Squamata; family Helodermatidae; genus Heloderma; species Heloderma suspectum. Next base: position 408,278,684 of record NC_139459.1, read on the forward strand.
TAGGGTTAGGGTTAGGGTTAGGGTTAGGGTTAGGGTTAGGGTTAGGGTTAGGGTTAGGGTTAGGGTTAGGGTTAGGGTTAGGGTTAGGGTTAGGGTTAGGGTTAGGGTTAGGGTTAGGGTTAGGGTTAGGGTTAGGGTTAGGGTTAGGGTTAGGGTTAGGGTTAGGGTTAGGGTTAGGGTTAGGGTTAGGGTTAGGGTTAGGGTTAGGGTTAGGGTTAGGGTTAGGGTTAGGGTTAGGGTTAGGGTTAGGGTTAGGGTTAGGGTTAGGGTTAGGGTTAGGGTTAGGGTTAGGGTTAGGGTTAGGGTTAGGGTTAGGGTTAGGGTTAGGGTTAGGGTTAGGGTTAGGGTTAGGGTTAGGGTTAGGGTTAGGGTTAGGGTTAGGGTTAGGGTTAGGGTTAGGGTTAGGGTTAGGGTTAGGGTTAGGGTTAGGGTTAGGGTTAGGGTTAGGGTTAGGGTTAGGGTTAGGGTTAGGGTTAGGGTTAGGGTTAGGGTTAGGGTTAGGGTTAGGGTTAGGGTTAGGGTTAGGGTTAGGGTTAGGGTTAGGGTTAGGGTTAGGGTTAGGGTTAGGGTTAGGGTTAGGGTTAGGGTTAGGGTTAGGGTTAGGGTTAGGGTTAGGGTTAGGGTTAGGGTTAGGGTTAGGGTTAGGGTTAGGGTTAGGGTTAGGGTTAGGGTTAGGGTTAGGGTTAGGGTTAGGGTTAGGGTTAGGGTTAGGGTTAGGGTTAGGGTTAGGGTTAGGGTTAGGGTTAGGGTTAGGGTTAGGGTTAGGGTTAGGGTTAGGGTTAGGGTTAGGGTTAGGGTTAGGGTTAGGGTTAGGGTTAGGGTTAGGGTTAGGGTTAGGGTTAGGGTTAGGGTTAGGGTTAGGGTTAGGGTTAGGGTTAGGGTTAGGGTTAGGGTTAGGGTTAGGGTTAGGGTTAGGGTTAGGGTTAGGGTTAGGGTTAGGGTTAGGGTTAGGGTTAGGGTTAGGGTTAGGGTTAGGGTTAGGGTTAGGGTTAGGGTTAGGGTTAGGGTTAGGGTTAGGGTTAGGGTTAGGGTTAGGGTTAGGGTTAGGGTTAGGGTTAGGGTTAGGGTTAGGGTTAGGGTTAGGGTTAGGGTTAGGGTTAGGGTTAGGGTTAGGGTTAGGGTTAGGGTTAGGGTTAGGGTTAGGGTTAGGGTTAGGGTTAGGGTTAGGGTTAGGGTTAGGGTTAGGGTTAGGGTTAGGGTTAGGGTTAGGGTTAGGGTTAGGGTTAGGGTTAGGGTTAGGGTTAGGGTTAGGGTTAGGGTTAGGGTTAGGGTTAGGGTTAGGGTTAGGGTTAGGGTTAGGGTTAGGGTTAGGGTTAGGGTTAGGGTTAGGGTTAGGGTTAGGGTTAGGGTTAGGGTTAGGGTTAGGGTTAGGGTTAGGGTTAGGGTTAGGGTTAGGGTTAGGGTTAGGGTTAGGGTTAGGGTTAGGGTTAGGGTTAGGGTTAGGGTTAGGGTTAGGGTTAGGGTTAGGGTTAGGGTTAGGGTTAGGGTTAGGGTTAGGGTTAGGGTTAGGGTTAGGGTTAGGGTTAGGGTTAGGGTTAGGGTTAGGGTTAGGGTTAGGGTTAGGGTTAGGGTTAGGGTTAGGGTTAGGGTTAGGGTTAGGGTTAGGGTTAGGGTTAGGGTTAGGGTTAGGGTTAGGGTTAGGGTTAGGGTTAGGGTTAGGGTTAGGGTTAGGGTTAGGGTTAGGGTTAGGGTTAGGGTTAGGGTTAGGGTTAGGGTTAGGGTTAGGGTTAGGGTTAGGGTTAGGGTTAGGGTTAGGGTTAGGGTTAGGGTTAGGGTTAGGGTTAGGGTTAGGGTTAGGGTTAGGGTTAGGGTTAGGGTTAGGGTTAGGGTTAGGGTTAGGGTTAGGGTTAGGGTTAGGGTTAGGGTTAGGGTTAGGGTTAGGGTTAGGGTTAGGGTTAGGGTTAGGGTTAGGGTTAGGGTTAGGGTTAGGGTTAGGGTTAGGGTTAGGGTTAGGGTTAGGGTTAGGGTTAGGGTTAGGGTTAGGGTTAGGGTTAGGGTTAGGGTTAGGGTTAGGGTTAGGGTTAGGGTTAGGGTTAGGGTTAGGGTTAGGGTTAGGGTTAGGGTTAGGGTTAGGGTTAGGGTTAGGGTTAGGGTTAGGGTTAGGGTTAGGGTTAGGGTTAGGGTTAGGGTTAGGGTTAGGGTTAGGGTTAGGGTTAGGGTTAGGGTTAGGGTTAGGGTTAGGGTTAGGGTTAGGGTTAGGGTTAGGGTTAGGGTTAGGGTTAGGGTTAGGGTTAGGGTTAGGGTTAGGGTTAGGGTTAGGGTTAGGGTTAGGGTTAGGGTTAGGGTTAGGGTTAGGGTTAGGGTTAGGGTTAGGGTTAGGGTTAGGGTTAGGGTTAGGGTTAGGGTTAGGGTTAGGGTTAGGGTTAGGGTTAGGGTTAGGGTTAGGGTTAGGGTTAGGGTTAGGGTTAGGGTTAGGGTTAGGGTTAGGGTTAGGGTTAGGGTTAGGGTTAGGGTTAGGGTTAGGGTTAGGGTTAGGGTTAGGGTTAGGGTTAGGGTTAGGGTTAGGGTTAGGGTTAGGGTTAGGGTTAGGGTTAGGGTTAGGGTTAGGGTTAGGGTTAGGGTTAGGGTTAGGGTTAGGGTTAGGGTTAGGGTTAGGGTTAGGGTTAGGGTTAGGGTTAGGGTTAGGGTTAGGGTTAGGGTTAGGGTTAGGGTTAGGGTTAGGGTTAGGGTTAGGGTTAGGGTTAGGGTTAGGGTTAGGGTTAGGGTTAGGGTTAGGGTTAGGGTTAGGGTTAGGGTTAGGGTTAGGGTTAGGGTTAGGGTTAGGGTTAGGGTTAGGGTTAGGGTTAGGGTTAGGGTTAGGGTTAGGGTTAGGGTTAGGGTTAGGGTTAGGGTTAGGGTTAGGGTTAGGGTTAGGGTTAGGGTTAGGGTTAGGGTTAGGGTTAGGGTTAGGGTTAGGGTTAGGGTTAGGGTTAGGGTTAGGGTTAGGGTTAGGGTTAGGGTTAGGGTTAGGGTTAGGGTTAGGGTTAGGGTTAGGGTTAGGGTTAGGGTTAGGGTTAGGGTTAGGGTTAGGGTTAGGGTTAGGGTTAGGGTTAGGGTTAGGGTTAGGGTTAGGGTTAGGGTTAGGGTTAGGGTTAGGGTTAGGGTTAGGGTTAGGGTTAGGGTTAGGGTTAGGGTTAGGGTTAGGGTTAGGGTTAGGGTTAGGGTTAGGGTTAGGGTTAGGGTTAGGGTTAGGGTTAGGGTTAGGGTTAGGGTTAGGGTTAGGGTTAGGGTTAGGGTTAGGGTTAGGGTTAGGGTTAGGGTTAGGGTTAGGGTTAGGGTTAGGGTTAGGGTTAGGGTTAGGGTTAGGGTTAGGGTTAGGGTTAGGGTTAGGGTTAGGGTTAGGGTTAGGGTTAGGGTTAGGGTTAGGGTTAGGGTTAGGGTTAGGGTTAGGGTTAGGGTTAGGGTTAGGGTTAGGGTTAGGGTTAGGGTTAGGGTTAGGGTTAGGGTTAGGGTTAGGGTTAGGGTTAGGGTTAGGGTTAGGGTTAGGGTTAGGGTTAGGGTTAGGGTTAGGGTTAGGGTTAGGGTTAGGGTTAGGGTTAGGGTTAGGGTTAGGGTTAGGGTTAGGGTTAGGGTTAGGGTTAGGGTTAGGGTTAGGGTTAGGGTTAGGGTTAGGGTTAGGGTTAGGGTTAGGGTTAGGGTTAGGGTTAGGGTTAGGGTTAGGGTTAGGGTTAGGGTTAGGGTTAGGGTTAGGGTTAGGGTTAGGGTTAGGGTTAGGGTTAGGGTTAGGGTTAGGGTTAGGGTTAGGGTTAGGGTTAGGGTTAGGGTTAGGGTTAGGGTTAGGGTTAGGGTTAGGGTTAGGGTTAGGGTTAGGGTTAGGGTTAGGGTTAGGGTTAGGGTTAGGGTTAGGGTTAGGGTTAGGGTTAGGGTTAGGGTTAGGGTTAGGGTTAGGGTTAGGGTTAGGGTTAGGGTTAGGGTTAGGGTTAGGGTTAGGGTTAGGGTTAGGGTTAGGGTTAGGGTTAGGGTTAGGGTTAGGGTTAGGGTTAGGGTTAGGGTTAGGGTTAGGGTTAGGGTTAGGGTTAGGGTTAGGGTTAGGGTTAGGGTTAGGGTTAGGGTTAGGGTTAGGGTTAGGGTTAGGGTTAGGGTTAGGGTTAGGGTTAGGGTTAGGGTTAGGGTTAGGGTTAGGGTTAGGGTTAGGGTTAGGGTTAGGGTTAGGGTTAGGGTTAGGGTTAGGGTTAGGGTTAGGGTTAGGGTTAGGGTTAGGGTTAGGGTTAGGGTTAGGGTTAGGGTTAGGGTTAGGGTTAGGGTTAGGGTTAGGGTTAGGGTTAGGGTTAGGGTTAGGGTTAGGGTTAGGGTTAGGGTTAGGGTTAGGGTTAGGGTTAGGGTTAGGGTTAGGGTTAGGGTTAGGGTTAGGGTTAGGGTTAGGGTTAGGGTTAGGGTTAGGGTTAGGGTTAGGGTTAGGGTTAGGGTTAGGGTTAGGGTTAGGGTTAGGGTTAGGGTTAGGGTTAGGGTTAGGGTTAGGGTTAGGGTTAGGGTTAGGGTTAGGGTTAGGGTTAGGGTTAGGGTTAGGGTTAGGGTTAGGGTTAGGGTTAGGGTTAGGGTTAGGGTTAGGGTTAGGGTTAGGGTTAGGGTTAGGGTTAGGGTTAGGGTTAGGGTTAGGGTTAGGGTTAGGGTTAGGGTTAGGGTTAGGGTTAGGGTTAGGGTTAGGGTTAGGGTTAGGGTTAGGGTTAGGGTTAGGGTTAGGGTTAGGGTTAGGGTTAGGGTTAGGGTTAGGGTTAGGGTTAGGGTTAGGGTTAGGGTTAGGGTTAGGGTTAGGGTTAGGGTTAGGGTTAGGGTTAGGGTTAGGGTTAGGGTTAGGGTTAGGGTTAGGGTTAGGGTTAGGGTTAGGGTTAGGGTTAGGGTTAGGGTTAGGGTTAGGGTTAGGGTTAGGGTTAGGGTTAGGGTTAGGGTTAGGGTTAGGGTTAGGGTTAGGGTTAGGGTTAGGGTTAGGGTTAGGGTTAGGGTTAGGGTTAGGGTTAGGGTTAGGGTTAGGGTTAGGGTTAGGGTTAGGGTTAGGGTTAGGGTTAGGGTTAGGGTTAGGGTTAGGGTTAGGGTTAGGGTTAGGGTTAGGGTTAGGGTTAGGGTTAGGGTTAGGGTTAGGGTTAGGGTTAGGGTTAGGGTTAGGGTTAGGGTTAGGGTTAGGGTTAGGGTTAGGGTTAGGGTTAGGGTTAGGGTTAGGGTTAGGGTTAGGGTTAGGGTTAGGGTTAGGGTTAGGGTTAGGGTTAGGGTTAGGGTTAGGGTTAGGGTTAGGGTTAGGGTTAGGGTTAGGGTTAGGGTTAGGGTTAGGGTTAGGGTTAGGGTTAGGGTTAGGGTTAGGGTTAGGGTTAGGGTTAGGGTTAGGGTTAGGGTTAGGGTTAGGGTTAGGGTTAGGGTTAGGGTTAGGGTTAGGGTTAGGGTTAGGGTTAGGGTTAGGGTTAGGGTTAGGGTTAGGGTTAGGGTTAGGGTTAGGGTTAGGGTTAGGGTTAGGGTTAGGGTTAGGGTTAGGGTTAGGGTTAGGGTTAGGGTTAGGGTTAGGGTTAGGGTTAGGGTTAGGGTTAGGGTTAGGGTTAGGGTTAGGGTTAGGGTTAGGGTTAGGGTTAGGGTTAGGGTTAGGGTTAGGGTTAGGGTTAGGGTTAGGGTTAGGGTTAGGGTTAGGGTTAGGGTTAGGGTTAGGGTTAGGGTTAGGGTTAGGGTTAGGGTTAGGGTTAGGGTTAGGGTTAGGGTTAGGGTTAGGGTTAGGGTTAGGGTTAGGGTTAGGGTTAGGGTTAGGGTTAGGGTTAGGGTTAGGGTTAGGGTTAGGGTTAGGGTTAGGGTTAGGGTTAGGGTTAGGGTTAGGGTTAGGGTTAGGGTTAGGGTTAGGGTTAGGGTTAGGGTTAGGGTTAGGGTTAGGGTTAGGGTTAGGGTTAGGGTTAGGGTTAGGGTTAGGGTTAGGGTTAGGGTTAGGGTTAGGGTTAGGGTTAGGGTTAGGGTTAGGGTTAGGGTTAGGGTTAGGGTTAGGGTTAGGGTTAGGGTTAGGGTTAGGGTTAGGGTTAGGGTTAGGGTTAGGGTTAGGGTTAGGGTTAGGGTTAGGGTTAGGGTTAGGGTTAGGGTTAGGGTTAGGGTTAGGGTTAGGGTTAGGGTTAGGGTTAGGGTTAGGGTTAGGGTTAGGGTTAGGGTTAGGGTTAGGGTTAGGGTTAGGGTTAGGGTTAGGGTTAGGGTTAGGGTTAGGGTTAGGGTTAGGGTTAGGGTTAGGGTTAGGGTTAGGGTTAGGGTTAGGGTTAGGGTTAGGGTTAGGGTTAGGGTTAGGGTTAGGGTTAGGGTTAGGGTTAGGGTTAGGGTTAGGGTTAGGGTTAGGGTTAGGGTTAGGGTTAGGGTTAGGGTTAGGGTTAGGGTTAGGGTTAGGGTTAGGGTTAGGGTTAGGGTTAGGGTTAGGGTTAGGGTTAGGGTTAGGGTTAGGGTTAGGGTTAGGGTTAGGGTTAGGGTTAGGGTTAGGGTTAGGGTTAGGGTTAGGGTTAGGGTTAGGGTTAGGGTTAGGGTTAGGGTTAGGGTTAGGGTTAGGGTTAGGGTTAGGGTTAGGGTTAGGGTTAGGGTTAGGGTTAGGGTTAGGGTTAGGGTTAGGGTTAGGGTTAGGGTTAGGGTTAGGGTTAGGGTTAGGGTTAGGGTTAGGGTTAGGGTTAGGGTTAGGGTTAGGGTTAGGGTTAGGGTTAGGGTTAGGGTTAGGGTTAGGGTTAGGGTTAGGGTTAGGGTTAGGGTTAGGGTTAGGGTTAGGGTTAGGGTTAGGGTTAGGGTTAGGGTTAGGGTTAGGGTTAGGGTTAGGGTTAGGGTTAGGGTTAGGGTTAGGGTTAGGGTTAGGGTTAGGGTTAGGGTTAGGGTTAGGGTTAGGGTTAGGGTTAGGGTTAGGGTTAGGGTTAGGGTTAGGGTTAGGGTTAGGGTTAGGGTTAGGGTTAGGGTTAGGGTTAGGGTTAGGGTTAGGGTTAGGGTTAGGGTTAGGGTTAGGGTTAGGGTTAGGGTTAGGGTTAGGGTTAGGGTTAGGGTTAGGGTTAGGGTTAGGGTTAGGGTTAGGGTTAGGGTTAGGGTTAGGGTTAGGGTTAGGGTTAGGGTTAGGGTTAGGGTTAGGGTTAGGGTTAGGGTTAGGGTTAGGGTTAGGGTTAGGGTTAGGGTTAGGGTTAGGGTTAGGGTTAGGGTTAGGGTTAGGGTTAGGGTTAGGGTTAGGGTTAGGGTTAGGGTTAGGGTTAGGGTTAGGGTTAGGGTTAGGGTTAGGGTTAGGGTTAGGGTTAGGGTTAGGGTTAGGGTTAGGGTTAGGGTTAGGGTTAGGGTTAGGGTTAGGGTTAGGGTTAGGGTTAGGGTTAGGGTTAGGGTTAGGGTTAGGGTTAGGGTTAGGGTTAGGGTTAGGGTTAGGGTTAGGGTTAGGGTTAGGGTTAGGGTTAGGGTTAGGGTTAGGGTTAGGGTTAGGGTTAGGGTTAGGGTTAGGGTTAGGGTTAGGGTTAGGGTTAGGGTTAGGGTTAGGGTTAGGGTTAGGGTTAGGGTTAGGGTTAGGGTTAGGGTTAGGGTTAGGGTTAGGGTTAGGGTTAGGGTTAGGGTTAGGGTTAGGGTTAGGGTTAGGGTTAGGGTTAGGGTTAGGGTTAGGGTTAGGGTTAGGGTTAGGGTTAGGGTTAGGGTTAGGGTTAGGGTTAGGGTTAGGGTTAGGGTTAGGGTTAGGGTTAGGGTTAGGGTTAGGGTTAGGGTTAGGGTTAGGGTTAGGGTTAGGGTTAGGGTTAGGGTTAGGGTTAGGGTTAGGGTTAGGGTTAGGGTTAGGGTTAGGGTTAGGGTTAGGGTTAGGGTTAGGGTTAGGGTTAGGGTTAGGGTTAGGGTTAGGGTTAGGGTTAGGGTTAGGGTTAGGGTTAGGGTTAGGGTTAGGGTTAGGGTTAGGGTTAGGGTTAGGGTTAGGGTTAGGGTTAGGGTTAGGGTTAGGGTTAGGGTTAGGGTTAGGGTTAGGGTTAGGGTTAGGGTTAGGGTTAGGGTTAGGGTTAGGGTTAGGGTTAGGGTTAGGGTTAGGGTTAGGGTTAGGGTTAGGGTTAGGGTTAGGGTTAGGGTTAGGGTTAGGGTTAGGGTTAGGGTTAGGGTTAGGGTTAGGGTTAGGGTTAGGGTTAGGGTTAGGGTTAGGGTTAGGGTTAGGGTTAGGGTTAGGGTTAGGGTTAGGGTTAGGGTTAGGGTTAGGGTTAGGGTTAGGGTTAGGGTTAGGGTTAGGGTTAGGGTTAGGGTTAGGGTTAGGGTTAGGGTTAGGGTTAGGGTTAGGGTTAGGGTTAGGGTTAGGGTTAGGGTTAGGGTTAGGGTTAGGGTTAGGGTTAGGGTTAGGGTTAGGGTTAGGGTTAGGGTTAGGGTTAGGGTTAGGGTTAGGGTTAGGGTTAGGGTTAGGGTTAGGGTTAGGGTTAGGGTTAGGGTTAGGGTTAGGGTTAGGGTTAGGGTTAGGGTTAGGGTTAGGGTTAGGGTTAGGGTTAGGGTTAGGGTTAGGGTTAGGGTTAGGGTTAGGGTTAGGGTTAGGGTTAGGGTTAGGGTTAGGGTTAGGGTTAGGGTTAGGGTTAGGGTTAGGGTTAGGGTTAGGGTTAGGGTTAGGGTTAGGGTTAGGGTTAGGGTTAGGGTTAGGGTTAGGGTTAGGGTTAGGGTTAGGGTTAGGGTTAGGGTTAGGGTTAGGGTTAGGGTTAGGGTTAGGGTTAGGGTTAGGGTTAGGGTTAGGGTTAGGGTTAGGGTTAGGGTTAGGGTTAGGGTTAGGGTTAGGGTTAGGGTTAGGGTTAGGGTTAGGGTTAGGGTTAGGGTTAGGGTTAGGGTTAGGGTTAGGGTTAGGGTTAGGGTTAGGGTTAGGGTTAGGGTTAGGGTTAGGGTTAGGGTTAGGGTTAGGGTTAGGGTTAGGGTTAGGGTTAGGGTTAGGGTTAGGGTTAGGGTTAGGGTTAGGGTTAGGGTTAGGGTTAGGGTTAGGGTTAGGGTTAGGGTTAGGGTTAGGGTTAGGGTTAGGGTTAGGGTTAGGGTTAGGGTTAGGGTTAGGGTTAGGGTTAGGGTTAGGGTTAGGGTTAGGGTTAGGGTTAGGGTTAGGGTTAGGGTTAGGGTTAGGGTTAGGGTTAGGGTTAGGGTTAGGGTTAGGGTTAGGGTTAGGGTTAGGGTTAGGGTTAGGGTTAGGGTTAGGGTTAGGGTTAGGGTTAGGGTTAGGGTTAGGGTTAGGGTTAGGGTTAGGGTTAGGGTTAGGGTTAGGGTTAGGGTTAGGGTTAGGGTTAGGGTTAGGGTTAGGGTTAGGGTTAGGGTTAGGGTTAGGGTTAGGGTTAGGGTTAGGGTTAGGGTTAGGGTTAGGGTTAGGGTTAGGGTTAGGGTTAGGGTTAGGGTTAGGGTTAGGGTTAGGGTTAGGGTTAGGGTTAGGGTTAGGGTTAGGGTTAGGGTTAGGGTTAGGGTTAGGGTTAGGGTTAGGGTTAGGGTTAGGGTTAGGGTTAGGGTTAGGGTTAGGGTTAGGGTTAGGGTTAGGGTTAGGGTTAGGGTTAGGGTTAGGGTTAGGGTTAGGGTTAGGGTTAGGGTTAGGGTTAGGGTTAGGGTTAGGGTTAGGGTTAGGGTTAGGGTTAGGGTTAGGGTTAGGGTTAGGGTTAGGGTTAGGGTTAGGGTTAGGGTTAGGGTTAGGGTTAGGGTTAGGGTTAGGGTTAGGGTTAGGGTTAGGGTTAGGGTTAGGGTTAGGGTTAGGGTTAGGGTTAGGGTTAGGGTTAGGGTTAGGGTTAGGGTTAGGGTTAGGGTTAGGGTTAGGGTTAGGGTTAGGGTTAGGGTTAGGGTTAGGGTTAGGGTTAGGGTTAGGGTTAGGGTTAGGGTTAGGGTTAGGGTTAGGGTTAGGGTTAGGGTTAGGGTTAGGGTTAGGGTTAGGGTTAGGGTTAGGGTTAGGGTTAGGGTTAGGGTTAGGGTTAGGGTTAGGGTTAGGGTTAGGGTTAGGGTTAGGGTTAGGGTTAGGGTTAGGGTTAGGGTTAGGGTTAGGGTTAGGGTTAGGGTTAGGGTTAGGGTTAGGGTTAGGGTTAGGGTTAGGGTTAGGGTTAGGGTTAGGGTTAGGGTTAGGGTTAGGGTTAGGGTTAGGGTTAGGGTTAGGGTTAGGGTTAGGGTTAGGGTTAGGGTTAGGGTTAGGGTTAGGGTTAGGGTTAGGGTTAGGGTTAGGGTTAGGGTTAGGGTTAGGGTTAGGGTTAGGGTTAGGGTTAGGGTTAGGGTTAGGGTTAGGGTTAGGGTTAGGGTTAGGGTTAGGGTTAGGGTTAGGGTTAGGGTTAGGGTTAGGGTTAGGGTTAGGGTTAGGGTTAGGGTTAGGGTTAGGGTTAGGGTTAGGGTTAGGGTTAGGGTTAGGGTTAGGGTTAGGGTTAGGGTTAGGGTTAGGGTTAGGGTTAGGGTTAGGGTTAGGGTTAGGGTTAGGGTTAGGGTTAGGGTTAGGGTTAGGGTTAGGGTTAGGGTTAGGGTTAGGGTTAGGGTTAGGGTTAGGGTTAGGGTTAGGGTTAGGGTTAGGGTTAGGGTTAGGGTTAGGGTTAGGGTTAGGGTTAGGGTTAGGGTTAGGGTTAGGGTTAGGGTTAGGGTTAGGGTTAGGGTTAGGGTTAGGGTTAGGGTTAGGGTTAGGGTTAGGGTTAGGGTTAGGGTTAGGGTTAGGGTTAGGGTTAGGGTTAGGGTTAGGGTTAGGGTTAGGGTTAGGGTTAGGGTTAGGGTTAGGGTTAGGGTTAGGGTTAGGGTTAGGGTTAGGGTTAGGGTTAGGGTTAGGGTTAGGGTTAGGGTTAGGGTTAGGGTTAGGGTTAGGGTTAGGGTTAGGGTTAGGGTTAGGGTTAGGGTTAGGGTTAGGGTTAGGGTTAGGGTTAGGGTTAGGGTTAGGGTTAGGGTTAGGGTTAGGGTTAGGGTTAGGGTTAGGGTTAGGGTTAGGGTTAGGGTTAGGGTTAGGGTTAGGGTTAGGGTTAGGGTTAGGGTTAGGGTTAGGGTTAGGGTTAGGGTTAGGGTTAGGGTTAGGGTTAGGGTTAGGGTTAGGGTTAGGGTTAGGGTTAGGGTTAGGGTTAGGGTTAGGGTTAGGGTTAGGGTTAGGGTTAGGGTTAGGGTTAGGGTTAGGGTTAGGGTTAGGGTTAGGGTTAGGGTTAGGGTTAGGGTTAGGGTTAGGGTTAGGGTTAGGGTTAGGGTTAGGGTTAGGGTTAGGGTTAGGGTTAGGGTTAGGGTTAGGGTTAGGGTTAGGGTTAGGGTTAGGGTTAGGGTTAGGGTTAGGGTTAGGGTTAGGGTTAGGGTTAGGGTTAGGGTTAGGGTTAGGGTTAGGGTTAGGGTTAGGGTTAGGGTTAGGGTTAGGGTTAGGGTTAGGGTTAGGGTTAGGGTTAGGGTTAGGGTTAGGGTTAGGGTTAGGGTTAGGGTTAGGGTTAGGGTTAGGGTTAGGGTTAGGGTTAGGGTTAGGGTTAGGGTTAGGGTTAGGGTTAGGGTTAGGGTTAGGGTTAGGGTTAGGGTTAGGGTTAGGGTTAGGGTTAGGGTTAGGGTTAGGGTTAGGGTTAGGGTTAGGGTTAGGGTTAGGGTTAGGGTTAGGGTTAGGGTTAGGGTTAGGGTTAGGGTTAGGGTTAGGGTTAGGGTTAGGGTTAGGGTTAGGGTTAGGGTTAGGGTTAGGGTTAGGGTTAGGGTTAGGGTTAGGGTTAGGGTTAGGGTTAGGGTTAGGGTTAGGGTTAGGGTTAGGGTTAGGGTTAGGGTTAGGGTTAGGGTTAGGGTTAGGGTTAGGGTTAGGGTTAGGGTTAGGGTTAGGGTTAGGGTTAGGGTTAGGGTTAGGGTTAGGGTTAGGGTTAGGGTTAGGGTTAGGGTTAGGGTTAGGGTTAGGGTTAGGGTTAGGGTTAGGGTTAGGGTTAGGGTTAGGGTTAGGGTTAGGGTTAGGGTTAGGGTTAGGGTTAGGGTTAGGGTTAGGGTTAGGGTTAGGGTTAGGGTTAGGGTTAGGGTTAGGGTTAGGGTTAGGGTTAGGGTTAGGGTTAGGGTTAGGGTTAGGGTTAGGGTTAGGGTTAGGGTTAGGGTTAGGGTTAGGGTTAGGGTTAGGGTTAGGGTTAGGGTTAGGGTTAGGGTTAGGGTTAGGGTTAGGGTTAGGGTTAGGGTTAGGGTTAGGGTTAGGGTTAGGGTTAGGGTTAGGGTTAGGGTTAGGGTTAGGGTTAGGGTTAGGGTTAGGGTTAGGGTTAGGGTTAGGGTTAGGGTTAGGGTTAGGGTTAGGGTTAGGGTTAGGGTTAGGGTTAGGGTTAGGGTTAGGGTTAGGGTTAGGGTTAGGGTTAGGGTTAGGGTTAGGGTTAGGGTTAGGGTTAGGGTTAGGGTTAGGGTTAGGGTTAGGGTTAGGGTTAGGGTTAGGGTTAGGGTTAGGGTTAGGGTTAGGGTTAGGGTTAGGGTTAGGGTTAGGGTTAGGGTTAGGGTTAGGGTTAGGGTTAGGGTTAGGGTTAGGGTTAGGGTTAGGGTTAGGGTTAGGGTTAGGGTTAGGGTTAGGGTTAGGGTTAGGGTTAGGGTTAGGGTTAGGGTTAGGGTTAGGGTTAGGGTTAGGGTTAGGGTTAGGGTTAGGGTTAGGGTTAGGGTTAGGGTTAGGGTTAGGGTTAGGGTTAGGGTTAGGGTTAGGGTTAGGGTTAGGGTTAGGGTTAGGGTTAGGGTTAGGGTTAGGGTTAGGGTTAGGGTTAGGGTTAGGGTTAGGGTTAGGGTTAGGGTTAGGGTTAGGGTTAGGGTTAGGGTTAGGGTTAGGGTTAGGGTTAGGGTTAGGGTTAGGGTTAGGGTTAGGGTTAGGGTTAGGGTTAGGGTTAGGGTTAGGGTTAGGGTTAGGGTTAGGGTTAGGGTTAGGGTTAGGGTTAGGGTTAGGGTTAGGGTTAGGGTTAGGGTTAGGGTTAGGGTTAGGGTTAGGGTTAGGGTTAGGGTTAGGGTTAGGGTTAGGGTTAGGGTTAGGGTTAGGGTTAGGGTTAGGGTTAGGGTTAGGGTTAGGGTTAGGGTTAGGGTTAGGGTTAGGGTTAGGGTTAGGGTTAGGGTTAGGGTTAGGGTTAGGGTTAGGGTTAGGGTTAGGGTTAGGGTTAGGGTTAGGGTTAGGGTTAGGGTTAGGGTTAGGGTTAGGGTTAGGGTTAGGGTTAGGGTTAGGGTTAGGGTTAGGGTTAGGGTTAGGGTTAGGGTTAGGGTTAGGGTTAGGGTTAGGGTTAGGGTTAGGGTTAGGGTTAGGGTTAGGGTTAGGGTTAGGGTTAGGGTTAGGGTTAGGGTTAGGGTTAGGGTTAGGGTTAGGGTTAGGGTTAGGGTTAGGGTTAGGGTTAGGGTTAGGGTTAGGGTTAGGGTTAGGGTTAGGGTTAGGGTTAGGGTTAGGGTTAGGGTTAGGGTTAGGGTTAGGGTTAGGGTTAGGGTTAGGGTTAGGGTTAGGGTTAGGGTTAGGGTTAGGGTTAGGGTTAGGGTTAGGGTTAGGGTTAGGGTTAGGGTTAGGGTTAGGGTTAGGGTTAGGGTTAGGGTTAGGGTTAGGGTTAGGGTTAGGGTTAGGGTTAGGGTTAGGGTTAGGGTTAGGGTTAGGGTTAGGGTTAGGGTTAGGGTTAGGGTTAGGGTTAGGGTTAGGGTTAGGGTTAGGGTTAGGGTTAGGGTTAGGGTTAGGGTTAGGGTTAGGGTTAGGGTTAGGGTTAGGGTTAGGGTTAGGGTTAGGGTTAGGGTTAGGGTTAGGGTTAGGGTTAGGGTTAGGGTTAGGGTTAGGGTTAGGGTTAGGGTTAGGGTTAGGGTTAGGGTTAGGGTTAGGGTTAGGGTTAGGGTTAGGGTTAGGGTTAGGGTTAGGGTTAGGGTTAGGGTTAGGGTTAGGGTTAGGGTTAGGGTTAGGGTTAGGGTTAGGGTTAGGGTTAGGGTTAGGGTTAGGGTTAGGGTTAGGGTTAGGGTTAGGGTTAGGGTTAGGGTTAGGGTTAGGGTTAGGGTTAGGGTTAGGGTTAGGGTTAGGGTTAGGGTTAGGGTTAGGGTTAGGGTTAGGGTTAGGGTTAGGGTTAGGGTTAGGGTTAGGGTTAGGGTTAGGGTTAGGGTTAGGGTTAGGGTTAGGGTTAGGGTTAGGGTTAGGGTTAGGGTTAGGGTTAGGGTTAGGGTTAGGGTTAGGGTTAGGGTTAGGGTTAGGGTTAGGGTTAGGGTTAGGGTTAGGGTTAGGGTTAGGGTTAGGGTTAGGGTTAGGGTTAGGGTTAGGGTTAGGGTTAGGGTTAGGGTTAGGGTTAGGGTTAGGGTTAGGGTTAGGGTTAGGGTTAGGGTTAGGGTTAGGGTTAGGGTTAGGGTTAGGGTTAGGGTTAGGGTTAGGGTTAGGGTTAGGGTTAGGGTTAGGGTTAGGGTTAGGGTTAGGGTTAGGGTTAGGGTTAGGGTTAGGGTTAGGGTTAGGGTTAGGGTTAGGGTTAGGGTTAGGGTTAGGGTTAGGGTTAGGGTTAGGGTTAGGGTTAGGGTTAGGGTTAGGGTTAGGGTTAGGGTTAGGGTTAGGGTTAGGGTTAGGGTTAGGGTTAGGGTTAGGGTTAGGGTTAGGGTTAGGGTTAGGGTTAGGGTTAGGGTTAGGGTTAGGGTTAGGGTTAGGGTTAGGGTTAGGGTTAGGGTTAGGGTTAGGGTTAGGGTTAGGGTTAGGGTTAGGGTTAGGGTTAGGGTTAGGGTTAGGGTTAGGGTTAGGGTTAGGGTTAGGGTTAGGGTTAGGGTTAGGGTTAGGGTTAGGGTTAGGGTTAGGGTTAGGGTTAGGGTTAGGGTTAGGGTTAGGGTTAGGGTTAGGGTTAGGGTTAGGGTTAGGGTTAGGGTTAGGGTTAGGGTTAGGGTTAGGGTTAGGGTTAGGGTTAGGGTTAGGGTTAGGGTTAGGGTTAGGGTTAGGGTTAGGGTTAGGGTTAGGGTTAGGGTTAGGGTTAGGGTTAGGGTTAGGGTTAGGGTTAGGGTTAGGGTTAGGGTTAGGGTTAGGGTTAGGGTTAGGGTTAGGGTTAGGGTTAGGGTTAGGGTTAGGGTTAGGGTTAGGGTTAGGGTTAGGGTTAGGGTTAGGGTTAGGGTTAGGGTTAGGGTTAGGGTTAGGGTTAGGGTTAGGGTTAGGGTTAGGGTTAGGGTTAGGGTTAGGGTTAGGGTTAGGGTTAGGGTTAGGGTTAGGGTTAGGGTTAGGGTTAGGGTTAGGGTTAGGGTTAGGGTTAGGGTTAGGGTTAGGGTTAGGGTTAGGGTTAGGGTTAGGGTTAGGGTTAGGGTTAGGGTTAGGGTTAGGGTTAGGGTTAGGGTTAGGGTTAGGGTTAGGGTTAGGGTTAGGGTTAGGGTTAGGGTTAGGGTTAGGGTTAGGGTTAGGGTTAGGGTTAGGGTTAGGGTTAGGGTTAGGGTTAGGGTTAGGGTTAGGGTTAGGGTTAGGGTTAGGGTTAGGGTTAGGGTTAGGGTTAGGGTTAGGGTTAGGGTTAGGGTTAGGGTTAGGGTTAGGGTTAGGGTTAGGGTTAGGGTTAGGGTTAGGGTTAGGGTTAGGGTTAGGGTTAGGGTTAGGGTTAGGGTTAGGGTTAGGGTTAGGGTTAGGGTTAGGGTTAGGGTTAGGGTTAGGGTTAGGGTTAGGGTTAGGGTTAGGGTTAGGGTTAGGGTTAGGGTTAGGGTTAGGGTTAGGGTTAGGGTTAGGGTTAGGGTTAGGGTTAGGGTTAGGGTTAGGGTTAGGGTTAGGGTTAGGGTTAGGGTTAGGGTTAGGGTTAGGGTTAGGGTTAGGGTTAGGGTTAGGGTTAGGGTTAGGGTTAGGGTTAGGGTTAGGGTTAGGGTTAGGGTTAGGGTTAGGGTTAGGGTTAGGGTTAGGGTTAGGGTTAGGGTTAGGGTTAGGGTTAGGGTTAGGGTTAGGGTTAGGGTTAGGGTTAGGGTTAGGGTTAGGGTTAGGGTTAGGGTTAGGGTTAGGGTTAGGGTTAGGGTTAGGGTTAGGGTTAGGGTTAGGGTTAGGGTTAGGGTTAGGGTTAGGGTTAGGGTTAGGGTTAGGGTTAGGGTTAGGGTTAGGGTTAGGGTTAGGGTTAGGGTTAGGGTTAGGGTTAGGGTTAGGGTTAGGGTTAGGGTTAGGGTTAGGGTTAGGGTTAGGGTTAGGGTTAGGGTTAGGGTTAGGGTTAGGGTTAGGGTTAGGGTTAGGGTTAGGGTTAGGGTTAGGGTTAGGGTTAGGGTTAGGGTTAGGGTTAGGGTTAGGGTTAGGGTTAGGGTTAGGGTTAGGGTTAGGGTTAGGGTTAGGGTTAGGGTTAGGGTTAGGGTTAGGGTTAGGGTTAGGGTTAGGGTTAGGGTTAGGGTTAGGGTTAGGGTTAGGGTTAGGGTTAGGGTTAGGGTTAGGGTTAGGGTTAGGGTTAGGGTTAGGGTTAGGGTTAGGGTTAGGGTTAGGGTTAGGGTTAGGGTTAGGGTTAGGGTTAGGGTTAGGGTTAGGGTTAGGGTTAGGGTTAGGGTTAGGGTTAGGGTTAGGGTTAGGGTTAGGGTTAGGGTTAGGGTTAGGGTTAGGGTTAGGGTTAGGGTTAGGGTTAGGGTTAGGGTTAGGGTTAGGGTTAGGGTTAGGGTTAGGGTTAGGGTTAGGGTTAGGGTTAGGGTTAGGGTTAGGGTTAGGGTTAGGGTTAGGGTTAGGGTTAGGGTTAGGGTTAGGGTTAGGGTTAGGGTTAGGGTTAGGGTTAGGGTTAGGGTTAGGGTTAGGGTTAGGGTTAGGGTTAGGGTTAGGGTTAGGGTTAGGGTTAGGGTTAGGGTTAGGGTTAGGGTTAGGGTTAGGGTTAGGGTTAGGGTTAGGGTTAGGGTTAGGGTTAGGGTTAGGGTTAGGGTTAGGGTTAGGGTTAGGGTTAGGGTTAGGGTTAGGGTTAGGGTTAGGGTTAGGGTTAGGGTTAGGGTTAGGGTTAGGGTTAGGGTTAGGGTTAGGGTTAGGGTTAGGGTTAGGGTTAGGGTTAGGGTTAGGGTTAGGGTTAGGGTTAGGGTTAGGGTTAGGGTTAGGGTTAGGGTTAGGGTTAGGGTTAGGGTTAGGGTTAGGGTTAGGGTTAGGGTTAGGGTTAGGGTTAGGGTTAGGGTTAGGGTTAGGGTTAGGGTTAGGGTTAGGGTTAGGGTTAGGGTTAGGGTTAGGGTTAGGGTTAGGGTTAGGGTTAGGGTTAGGGTTAGGGTTAGGGTTAGGGTTAGGGTTAGGGTTAGGGTTAGGGTTAGGGTTAGGGTTAGGGTTAGGGTTAGGGTTAGGGTTAGGGTTAGGGTTAGGGTTAGGGTTAGGGTTAGGGTTAGGGTTAGGGTTAGGGTTAGGGTTAGGGTTAGGGTTAGGGTTAGGGTTAGGGTTAGGGTTAGGGTTAGGGTTAGGGTTAGGGTTAGGGTTAGGGTTAGGGTTAGGGTTAGGGTTAGGGTTAGGGTTAGGGTTAGGGTTAGGGTTAGGGTTAGGGTTAGGGTTAGGGTTAGGGTTAGGGTTAGGGTTAGGGTTAGGGTTAGGGTTAGGGTTAGGGTTAGGGTTAGGGTTAGGGTTAGGGTTAGGGTTAGGGTTAGGGTTAGGGTTAGGGTTAGGGTTAGGGTTAGGGTTAGGGTTAGGGTTAGGGTTAGGGTTAGGGTTAGGGTTAGGGTTAGGGTTAGGGTTAGGGTTAGGGTTAGGGTTAGGGTTAGGGTTAGGGTTAGGGTTAGGGTTAGGGTTAGGGTTAGGGTTAGGGTTAGGGTTAGGGTTAGGGTTAGGGTTAGGGTTAGGGTTAGGGTTAGGGTTAGGGTTAGGGTTAGGGTTAGGGTTAGGGTTAGGGTTAGGGTTAGGGTTAGGGTTAG
This sequence comes from Heloderma suspectum, assembly GCF_057233095.1. Lineage (NCBI taxonomy): Eukaryota > Metazoa > Chordata > Lepidosauria > Squamata > Helodermatidae > Heloderma > Heloderma suspectum. Next base: position 408,296,255 of record NC_139459.1, read on the forward strand.
GGTTAGGGTTAGGGTTAGGGTTAGGGTTAGGGTTAGGGTTAGGGTTAGGGTTAGGGTTAGGGTTAGGGTTAGGGTTAGGGTTAGGGTTAGGGTTAGGGTTAGGGTTAGGGTTAGGGTTAGGGTTAGGGTTAGGGTTAGGGTTAGGGTTAGGGTTAGGGTTAGGGTTAGGGTTAGGGTTAGGGTTAGGGTTAGGGTTAGGGTTAGGGTTAGGGTTAGGGTTAGGGTTAGGGTTAGGGTTAGGGTTAGGGTTAGGGTTAGGGTTAGGGTTAGGGTTAGGGTTAGGGTTAGGGTTAGGGTTAGGGTTAGGGTTAGGGTTAGGGTTAGGGTTAGGGTTAGGGTTAGGGTTAGGGTTAGGGTTAGGGTTAGGGTTAGGGTTAGGGTTAGGGTTAGGGTTAGGGTTAGGGTTAGGGTTAGGGTTAGGGTTAGGGTTAGGGTTAGGGTTAGGGTTAGGGTTAGGGTTAGGGTTAGGGTTAGGGTTAGGGTTAGGGTTAGGGTTAGGGTTAGGGTTAGGGTTAGGGTTAGGGTTAGGGTTAGGGTTAGGGTTAGGGTTAGGGTTAGGGTTAGGGTTAGGGTTAGGGTTAGGGTTAGGGTTAGGGTTAGGGTTAGGGTTAGGGTTAGGGTTAGGGTTAGGGTTAGGGTTAGGGTTAGGGTTAGGGTTAGGGTTAGGGTTAGGGTTAGGGTTAGGGTTAGGGTTAGGGTTAGGGTTAGGGTTAGGGTTAGGGTTAGGGTTAGGGTTAGGGTTAGGGTTAGGGTTAGGGTTAGGGTTAGGGTTAGGGTTAGGGTTAGGGTTAGGGTTAGGGTTAGGGTTAGGGTTAGGGTTAGGGTTAGGGTTAGGGTTAGGGTTAGGGTTAGGGTTAGGGTTAGGGTTAGGGTTAGGGTTAGGGTTAGGGTTAGGGTTAGGGTTAGGGTTAGGGTTAGGGTTAGGGTTAGGGTTAGGGTTAGGGTTAGGGTTAGGGTTAGGGTTAGGGTTAGGGTTAGGGTTAGGGTTAGGGTTAGGGTTAGGGTTAGGGTTAGGGTTAGGGTTAGGGTTAGGGTTAGGGTTAGGGTTAGGGTTAGGGTTAGGGTTAGGGTTAGGGTTAGGGTTAGGGTTAGGGTTAGGGTTAGGGTTAGGGTTAGGGTTAGGGTTAGGGTTAGGGTTAGGGTTAGGGTTAGGGTTAGGGTTAGGGTTAGGGTTAGGGTTAGGGTTAGGGTTAGGGTTAGGGTTAGGGTTAGGGTTAGGGTTAGGGTTAGGGTTAGGGTTAGGGTTAGGGTTAGGGTTAGGGTTAGGGTTAGGGTTAGGGTTAGGGTTAGGGTTAGGGTTAGGGTTAGGGTTAGGGTTAGGGTTAGGGTTAGGGTTAGGGTTAGGGTTAGGGTTAGGGTTAGGGTTAGGGTTAGGGTTAGGGTTAGGGTTAGGGTTAGGGTTAGGGTTAGGGTTAGGGTTAGGGTTAGGGTTAGGGTTAGGGTTAGGGTTAGGGTTAGGGTTAGGGTTAGGGTTAGGGTTAGGGTTAGGGTTAGGGTTAGGGTTAGGGTTAGGGTTAGGGTTAGGGTTAGGGTTAGGGTTAGGGTTAGGGTTAGGGTTAGGGTTAGGGTTAGGGTTAGGGTTAGGGTTAGGGTTAGGGTTAGGGTTAGGGTTAGGGTTAGGGTTAGGGTTAGGGTTAGGGTTAGGGTTAGGGTTAGGGTTAGGGTTAGGGTTAGGGTTAGGGTTAGGGTTAGGGTTAGGGTTAGGGTTAGGGTTAGGGTTAGGGTTAGGGTTAGGGTTAGGGTTAGGGTTAGGGTTAGGGTTAGGGTTAGGGTTAGGGTTAGGGTTAGGGTTAGGGTTAGGGTTAGGGTTAGGGTTAGGGTTAGGGTTAGGGTTAGGGTTAGGGTTAGGGTTAGGGTTAGGGTTAGGGTTAGGGTTAGGGTTAGGGTTAGGGTTAGGGTTAGGGTTAGGGTTAGGGTTAGGGTTAGGGTTAGGGTTAGGGTTAGGGTTAGGGTTAGGGTTAGGGTTAGGGTTAGGGTTAGGGTTAGGGTTAGGGTTAGGGTTAGGGTTAGGGTTAGCATTCCATTCCATTCCATTAGGGTCCATTCCATTCCATTCCATTCCATTCCATTCCATTCCATTCCATTCCATTCCATTCCATTCCATTCCATTCCATTCCATTCCATTCCATTCCATTCCATTCGGTTAGGGTTAGGGTTAGGGTTAGGGTTAGGGTTAGGGTTAGGGTTAGGGTTAGGGTTAGGGTTAGGGTTAGGGTTAGGGTTAGGGTTAGGGTTAGGGTTAGGATTAGGGTTAGGGTTAGGGTTAGGGTTAGGGTTAGGGTTAGGGTTAGGGTTAGGGTTAGGGTTAGGGTTAGGGTTAGGGTTAGGGTTAGGGTTAGGGTTAGGGTTAGGGTTAGGGTTAGGGTTAGGGTTAGGGTTAGGGTTAGGGTTAGGGTTAGGGTTAGGGTTAGGGTTAGGGTTAGGGTTAGGGTTAGGGTTAGGGTTAGGGTTAGGGTTAGGGTTAGGGTTAGGGTTAGGGTTAGGGTTAGGGTTAGGGTTAGGGTTAGGGTTAGGGTTAGGGTTAGGGTTAGGGTTAGGGTTAGGGTTAGGGTTAGGGTTAGGGTTAGGGTTAGGGTTAGGGTTAGGGTTAGGGTTAGGGTTAGGGTTAGGGTTAGGGTTAGGGTTAGGGTTAGGGTTAGGGTTAGGGTTAGGGTTAGGGTTAGGGTTAGGGTTAGGGTTAGGGTTAGGGTTAGGGTTAGGGTTAGGGTTAGGGTTAGGGTTAGGGTTAGGGTTAGGGTTAGGGTTAGGGTTAGGGTTAGGGTTAGGGTTAGGGTTAGGGTTAGGGTTAGGGTTAGGGTTAGGGTTAGGGTTAGGGTTAGGGTTAGGGTTAGGGTTAGGGTTAGGGTTAGGGTTAGGGTTAGGGTTAGGGTTAGGGTTAGGGTTAGGGTTAGGGTTAGGGTTAGGGTTAGGGTTAGGGTTAGGGTTAGGGTTAGGGTTAGGGTTAGGGTTAGGGTTAGGGTTAGGGTTAGGGTTAGGGTTAGGGTTAGGGTTAGGGTTAGGGTTAGGGTTAGGGTTAGGGTTAGGGTTAGGGTTAGGGTTAGGGTTAGGGTTAGGGTTAGGGTTAGGGTTAGGGTTAGGGTTAGGGTTAGGGTTAGGGTTAGGGTTAGGGTTAGGGTTAGGGTTAGGGTTAGGGTTAGGGTTAGGGTTAGGGTTAGGGTTAGGGTTAGGGTTAGGGTTAGGGTTAGGGTTAGGGTTAGGGTTAGGGTTAGGGTTAGGGTTAGGGTTAGGGTTAGGGTTAGGGTTAGGGTTAGGGTTAGGGTTAGGGTTAGGGTTAGGGTTAGGGTTAGGGTTAGGGTTAGGGTTAGGGTTAGGGTTAGGGTTAGGGTTAGGGTTAGGGTTAGGGTTAGGGTTAGGGTTAGGGTTAGGGTTAGGGTTAGGGTTAGGGTTAGGGTTAGGGTTAGGGTTAGGGTTAGGGTTAGGGTTAGGGTTAGGGTTAGGGTTAGGGTTAGGGTTAGGGTTAGGGTTAGGGTTAGGGTTAGGGTTAGGGTTAGGGTTAGGGTTAGGGTTAGGGTTAGGGTTAGGGTTAGGGTTAGGGTTAGGGTTAGGGTTAGGGTTAGGGTTAGGGTTAGGGTTAGGGTTAGGGTTAGGGTTAGGGTTAGGGTTAGGGTTAGGGTTAGGGTTAGGGTTAGGGTTAGGGTTAGGGTTAGGGTTAGGGTTAGGGTTAGGGTTAGGGTTAGGGTTAGGGTTAGGGTTAGGGTTAGGGTTAGGGTTAGGGTTAGGGTTAGGGTTAGGGTTAGGGTTAGGGTTAGGGTTAGGGTTAGGGTTAGGGTTAGGGTTAGGGTTAGGGTTAGGGTTAGGGTTAGGGTTAGGGTTAGGGTTAGGGTTAGGGTTAGGGTTAGGGTTAGGGTTAGGGTTAGGGTTAGGGTTAGGGTTAGGGTTAGGGTTAGGGTTAGGGTTAGGGTTAGGGTTAGGGTTAGGGTTAGGGTTAGGGTTAGGGTTAGGGTTAGGGTTAGGGTTAGGGTTAGGGTTAGGGTTAGGGTTAGGGTTAGGGTTAGGGTTAGGGTTAGGGTTAGGGTTAGGGTTAGGGTTAGGGTTAGGGTTAGGGTTAGGGTTAGGGTTAGGGTTAGGGTTAGGGTTAGGGTTAGGGTTAGGGTTAGGGTTAGGGTTAGGGTTAGGGTTAGGGTTAGGGTTAGGGTTAGGGTTAGGGTTAGGGTTAGGGTTAGGGTTAGGGTTAGGGTTAGGGTTAGGGTTAGGGTTAGGGTTAGGGTTAGGGTTAGGGTTAGGGTTAGGGTTAGGGTTAGGGTTAGGGTTAGGGTTAGGGTTAGGGTTAGGGTTAGGGTTAGGGTTAGGGTTAGGGTTAGGGTTAGGGTTAGGGTTAGGGTTAGGGTTAGGGTTAGGGTTAGGGTTAGGGTTAGGGTTAGGGTTAGGGTTAGGGTTAGGGTTAGGGTTAGGGTTAGGGTTAGGGTTAGGGTTAGGGTTAGGGTTAGGGTTAGGGTTAGGGTTAGGGTTAGGGTTAGGGTTAGGGTTAGGGTTAGGGTTAGGGTTAGGGTTAGGGTTAGGGTTAGGGTTAGGGTTAGGGTTAGGGTTAGGGTTAGGGTTAGGGTTAGGGTTAGGGTTAGGGTTAGGGTTAGGGTTAGGGTTAGGGTTAGGGTTAGGGTTAGGGTTAGGGTTAGGGTTAGGGTTAGGGTTAGGGTTAGGGTTAGGGTTAGGGTTAGGGTTAGGGTTAGGGTTAGGGTTAGGGTTAGGGTTAGGGTTAGGGTTAGGGTTAGGGTTAGGGTTAGGGTTAGGGTTAGGGTTAGGGTTAGGGTTAGGGTTAGGGTTAGGGTTAGGGTTAGGGTTAGGGTTAGGGTTAGGGTTAGGGTTAGGGTTAGGGTTAGGGTTAGGGTTAGGGTTAGGGTTAGGGTTAGGGTTAGGGTTAGGGTTAGGGTTAGGGTTAGGGTTAGGGTTAGGGTTAGGGTTAGGGTTAGGGTTAGGGTTAGGGTTAGGGTTAGGGTTAGGGTTAGGGTTAGGGTTAGGGTTAGGGTTAGGGTTAGGGTTAGGGTTAGGGTTAGGGTTAGGGTTAGGGTTAGGGTTAGGGTTAGGGTTAGGGTTAGGGTTAGGGTTAGGGTTAGGGTTAGGGTTAGGGTTAGGGTTAGGGTTAGGGTTAGGGTTAGGGTTAGGGTTAGGGTTAGGGTTAGGGTTAGGGTTAGGGTTAGGGTTAGGGTTAGGGTTAGGGTTAGGGTTAGGGTTAGGGTTAGGGTTAGGGTTAGGGTTAGGGTTAGGGTTAGGGTTAGGGTTAGGGTTAGGGTTAGGGTTAGGGTTAGGGTTAGGGTTAGGGTTAGGGTTAGGGTTAGGGTTAGGGTTAGGGTTAGGGTTAGGGTTAGGGTTAGGGTTAGGGTTAGGGTTAGGGTTAGGGTTAGGGTTAGGGTTAGGGTTAGGGTTAGGGTTAGGGTTAGGGTTAGGGTTAGGGTTAGGGTTAGGGTTAGGGTTAGGGTTAGGGTTAGGGTTAGGGTTAGGGTTAGGGTTAGGGTTAGGGTTAGGGTTAGGGTTAGGGTTAGGGTTAGGGTTAGGGTTAGGGTTAGGGTTAGGGTTAGGGTTAGGGTTAGGGTTAGGGTTAGGGTTAGGGTTAGGGTTAGGGTTAGGGTTAGGGTTAGGGTTAGGGTTAGGGTTAGGGTTAGGGTTAGGGTTAGGGTTAGGGTTAGGGTTAGGGTTAGGGTTAGGGTTAGGGTTAGGGTTAGGGTTAGGGTTAGGGTTAGGGTTAGGGTTAGGGTTAGGGTTAGGGTTAGGGTTAGGGTTAGGGTTAGGGTTAGGGTTAGGGTTAGGGTTAGGGTTAGGGTTAGGGTTAGGGTTAGGGTTAGGGTTAGGGTTAGGGTTAGGGTTAGGGTTAGGGTTAGGGTTAGGGTTAGGGTTAGGGTTAGGGTTAGGGTTAGGGTTAGGGTTAGGGTTAGGGTTAGGGTTAGGGTTAGGGTTAGGGTTAGGGTTAGGGTTAGGGTTAGGGTTAGGGTTAGGGTTAGGGTTAGGGTTAGGGTTAGGGTTAGGGTTAGGGTTAGGGTTAGGGTTAGGGTTAGGGTTAGGGTTAGGGTTAGGGTTAGGGTTAGGGTTAGGGTTAGGGTTAGGGTTAGGGTTAGGGTTAGGGTTAGGGTTAGGGTTAGGGTTAGGGTTAGGGTTAGGGTTAGGGTTAGGGTTAGGGTTAGGGTTAGGGTTAGGGTTAGGGTTAGGGTTAGGGTTAGGGTTAGGGTTAGGGTTAGGGTTAGGGTTAGGGTTAGGGTTAGGGTTAGGGTTAGGGTTAGGGTTAGGGTTAGGGTTAGGGTTAGGGTTAGGGTTAGGGTTAGGGTTAGGGTTAGGGTTAGGGTTAGGGTTAGGGTTAGGGTTAGGGTTAGGGTTAGGGTTAGGGTTAGGGTTAGGGTTAGGGTTAGGGTTAGGGTTAGGGTTAGGGTTAGGGTTAGGGTTAGGGTTAGGGTTAGGGTTAGGGTTAGGGTTAGGGTTAGGGTTAGGGTTAGGGTTAGGGTTAGGGTTAGGGTTAGGGTTAGGGTTAGGGTTAGGGTTAGGGTTAGGGTTAGGGTTAGGGTTAGGGTTAGGGTTAGGGTTAGGGTTAGGGTTAGGGTTAGGGTTAGGGTTAGGGTTAGGGTTAGGGTTAGGGTTAGGGTTAGGGTTAGGGTTAGGGTTAGGGTTAGGGTTAGGGTTAGGGTTAGGGTTAGGGTTAGGGTTAGGGTTAGGGTTAGGGTTAGGGTTAGGGTTAGGGTTAGGGTTAGGGTTAGGGTTAGGGTTAGGGTTAGGGTTAGGGTTAGGGTTAGGGTTAGGGTTAGGGTTAGGGTTAGGGTTAGGGTTAGGGTTAGGGTTAGGGTTAGGGTTAGGGTTAGGGTTAGGGTTAGGGTTAGGGTTAGGGTTAGGGTTAGGGTTAGGGTTAGGGTTAGGGTTAGGGTTAGGGTTAGGGTTAGGGTTAGGGTTAGGGTTAGGGTTAGGGTTAGGGTTAGGGTTAGGGTTAGGGTTAGGGTTAGGGTTAGGGTTAGGGTTAGGGTTAGGGTTAGGGTTAGGGTTAGGGTTAGGGTTAGGGTTAGGGTTAGGGTTAGGGTTAGGGTTAGGGTTAGGGTTAGGGTTAGGGTTAGGGTTAGGGTTAGGGTTAGGGTTAGGGTTAGGGTTAGGGTTAGGGTTAGGGTTAGGGTTAGGGTTAGGGTTAGGGTTAGGGTTAGGGTTAGGGTTAGGGTTAGGGTTAGGGTTAGGGTTAGGGTTAGGGTTAGGGTTAGGGTTAGGGTTAGGGTTAGGGTTAGGGTTAGGGTTAGGGTTAGGGTTAGGGTTAGGGTTAGGGTTAGGGTTAGGGTTAGGGTTAGGGTTAGGGTTAGGGTTAGGGTTAGGGTTAGGGTTAGGGTTAGGGTTAGGGTTAGGGTTAGGGTTAGGGTTAGGGTTAGGGTTAGGGTTAGGGTTAGGGTTAGGGTTAGGGTTAGGGTTAGGGTTAGGGTTAGGGTTAGGGTTAGGGTTAGGGTTAGGGTTAGGGTTAGGGTTAGGGTTAGGGTTAGGGTTAGGGTTAGGGTTAGGGTTAGGGTTAGGGTTAGGGTTAGGGTTAGGGTTAGGGTTAGGGTTAGGGTTAGGGTTAGGGTTAGGGTTAGGGTTAGGGTTAGGGTTAGGGTTAGGGTTAGGGTTAGGGTTAGGGTTAGGGTTAGGGTTAGGGTTAGGGTTAGGGTTAGGGTTAGGGTTAGGGTTAGGGTTAGGGTTAGGGTTAGGGTTAGGGTTAGGGTTAGGGTTAGGGTTAGGGTTAGGGTTAGGGTTAGGGTTAGGGTTAGGGTTAGGGTTAGGGTTAGGGTTAGGGTTAGGGTTAGGGTTAGGGTTAGGGTTAGGGTTAGGGTTAGGGTTAGGGTTAGGGTTAGGGTTAGGGTTAGGGTTAGGGTTAGGGTTAGGGTTAGGGTTAGGGTTAGGGTTAGGGTTAGGGTTAGGGTTAGGGTTAGGGTTAGGGTTAGGGTTAGGGTTAGGGTTAGGGTTAGGGTTAGGGTTAGGGTTAGGGTTAGGGTTAGGGTTAGGGTTAGGGTTAGGGTTAGGGTTAGGGTTAGGGTTAGGGTTAGGGTTAGGGTTAGGGTTAGGGTTAGGGTTAGGGTTAGGGTTAGGGTTAGGGTTAGGGTTAGGGTTAGGGTTAGGGTTAGGGTTAGGGTTAGGGTTAGGGTTAGGGTTAGGGTTAGGGTTAGGGTTAGGGTTAGGGTTAGGGTTAGGGTTAGGGTTAGGGTTAGGGTTAGGGTTAGGGTTAGGGTTAGGGTTAGGGTTAGGGTTAGGGTTAGGGTTAGGGTTAGGGTTAGGGTTAGGGTTAGGGTTAGGGTTAGGGTTAGGGTTAGGGTTAGGGTTAGGGTTAGGGTTAGGGTTAGGGTTAGGGTTAGGGTTAGGGTTAGGGTTAGGGTTAGGGTTAGGGTTAGGGTTAGGGTTAGGGTTAGGGTTAGGGTTAGGGTTAGGGTTAGGGTTAGGGTTAGGGTTAGGGTTAGGGTTAGGGTTAGGGTTAGGGTTAGGGTTAGGGTTAGGGTTAGGGTTAGGGTTAGGGTTAGGGTTAGGGTTAGGGTTAGGGTTAGGGTTAGGGTTAGGGTTAGGGTTAGGGTTAGGGTTAGGGTTAGGGTTAGGGTTAGGGTTAGGGTTAGGGTTAGGGTTAGGGTTAGGGTTAGGGTTAGGGTTAGGGTTAGGGTTAGGGTTAGGGTTAGGGTTAGGGTTAGGGTTAGGGTTAGGGTTAGGGTTAGGGTTAGGGTTAGGGTTAGGGTTAGGGTTAGGGTTAGGGTTAGGGTTAGGGTTAGGGTTAGGGTTAGGGTTAGGGTTAGGGTTAGGGTTAGGGTTAGGGTTAGGGTTAGGGTTAGGGTTAGGGTTAGGGTTAGGGTTAGGGTTAGGGTTAGGGTTAGGGTTAGGGTTAGGGTTAGGGTTAGGGTTAGGGTTAGGGTTAGGGTTAGGGTTAGGGTTAGGGTTAGGGTTAGGGTTAGGGTTAGGGTTAGGGTTAGGGTTAGGGTTAGGGTTAGGGTTAGGGTTAGGGTTAGGGTTAGGGTTAGGGTTAGGGTTAGGGTTAGGGTTAGGGTTAGGGTTAGGGTTAGGGTTAGGGTTAGGGTTAGGGTTAGGGTTAGGGTTAGGGTTAGGGTTAGGGTTAGGGTTAGGGTTAGGGTTAGGGTTAGGGTTAGGGTTAGGGTTAGGGTTAGGGTTAGGGTTAGGGTTAGGGTTAGGGTTAGGGTTAGGGTTAGGGTTAGGGTTAGGGTTAGGGTTAGGGTTAGGGTTAGGGTTAGGGTTAGGGTTAGGGTTAGGGTTAGGGTTAGGGTTAGGGTTAGGGTTAGGGTTAGGGTTAGGGTTAGGGTTAGGGTTAGGGTTAGGGTTAGGGTTAGGGTTAGGGTTAGGGTTAGGGTTAGGGTTAGGGTTAGGGTTAGGGTTAGGGTTAGGGTTAGGGTTAGGGTTAGGGTTAGGGTTAGGGTTAGGGTTAGGGTTAGGGTTAGGGTTAGGGTTAGGGTTAGGGTTAGGGTTAGGGTTAGGGTTAGGGTTAGGGTTAGGGTTAGGGTTAGGGTTAGGGTTAGGGTTAGGGTTAGGGTTAGGGTTAGGGTTAGGGTTAGGGTTAGGGTTAGGGTTAGGGTTAGGGTTAGGGTTAGGGTTAGGGTTAGGGTTAGGGTTAGGGTTAGGGTTAGGGTTAGGGTTAGGGTTAGGGTTAGGGTTAGGGTTAGGGTTAGGGTTAGGGTTAGGGTTAGGGTTAGGGTTAGGGTTAGGGTTAGGGTTAGGGTTAGGGTTAGGGTTAGGGTTAGGGTTAGGGTTAGGGTTAGGGTTAGGGTTAGGGTTAGGGTTAGGGTTAGGGTTAGGGTTAGGGTTAGGGTTAGGGTTAGGGTTAGGGTTAGGGTTAGGGTTAGGGTTAGGGTTAGGGTTAGGGTTAGGGTTAGGGTTAGGGTTAGGGTTAGGGTTAGGGTTAGGGTTAGGGTTAGGGTTAGGGTTAGGGTTAGGGTTAGGGTTAGGGTTAGGGTTAGGGTTAGGGTTAGGGTTAGGGTTAGGGTTAGGGTTAGGGTTAGGGTTAGGGTTAGGGTTAGGGTTAGGGTTAGGGTTAGGGTTAGGGTTAGGGTTAGGGTTAGGGTTAGGGTTAGGGTTAGGGTTAGGGTTAGGGTTAGGGTTAGGGTTAGGGTTAGGGTTAGGGTTAGGGTTAGGGTTAGGGTTAGGGTTAGGGTTAGGGTTAGGGTTAGGGTTAGGGTTAGGGTTAGGGTTAGGGTTAGGGTTAGGGTTAGGGTTAGGGTTAGGGTTAGGGTTAGGGTTAGGGTTAGGGTTAGGGTTAGGGTTAGGGTTAGGGTTAGGGTTAGGGTTAGGGTTAGGGTTAGGGTTAGGGTTAGGGTTAGGGTTAGGGTTAGGGTTAGGGTTAGGGTTAGGGTTAGGGTTAGGGTTAGGGTTAGGGTTAGGGTTAGGGTTAGGGTTAGGGTTAGGGTTAGGGTTAGGGTTAGGGTTAGGGTTAGGGTTAGGGTTAGGGTTAGGGTTAGGGTTAGGGTTAGGGTTAGGGTTAGGGTTAGGGTTAGGGTTAGGGTTAGGGTTAGGGTTAGGGTTAGGGTTAGGGTTAGGGTTAGGGTTAGGGTTAGGGTTAGGGTTAGGGTTAGGGTTAGGGTTAGGGTTAGGGTTAGGGTTAGGGTTAGGGTTAGGGTTAGGGTTAGGGTTAGGGTTAGGGTTAGGGTTAGGGTTAGGGTTAGGGTTAGGGTTAGGGTTAGGGTTAGGGTTAGGGTTAGGGTTAGGGTTAGGGTTAGGGTTAGGGTTAGGGTTAGGGTTAGGGTTAGGGTTAGGGTTAGGGTTAGGGTTAGGGTTAGGGTTAGGGTTAGGGTTAGGGTTAGGGTTAGGGTTAGGGTTAGGGTTAGGGTTAGGGTTAGGGTTAGGGTTAGGGTTAGGGTTAGGGTTAGGGTTAGGGTTAGGGTTAGGGTTAGGGTTAGGGTTAGGGTTAGGGTTAGGGTTAGGGTTAGGGTTAGGGTTAGGGTTAGGGTTAGGGTTAGGGTTAGGGTTAGGGTTAGGGTTAGGGTTAGGGTTAGGGTTAGGGTTAGGGTTAGGGTTAGGGTTAGGGTTAGGGTTAGGGTTAGGGTTAGGGTTAGGGTTAGGGTTAGGGTTAGGGTTAGGGTTAGGGTTAGGGTTAGGGTTAGGGTTAGGGTTAGGGTTAGGGTTAGGGTTAGGGTTAGGGTTAGGGTTAGGGTTAGGGTTAGGGTTAGGGTTAGGGTTAGGGTTAGGGTTAGGGTTAGGGTTAGGGTTAGGGTTAGGGTTAGGGTTAGGGTTAGGGTTAGGGTTAGGGTTAGGGTTAGGGTTAGGGTTAGGGTTAGGGTTAGGGTTAGGGTTAGGGTTAGGGTTAGGGTTAGGGTTAGGGTTAGGGTTAGGGTTAGGGTTAGGGTTAGGGTTAGGGTTAGGGTTAGGGTTAGGGTTAGGGTTAGGGTTAGGGTTAGGGTTAGGGTTAGGGTTAGGGTTAGGGTTAGGGTTAGGGTTAGGGTTAGGGTTAGGGTTAGGGTTAGGGTTAGGGTTAGGGTTAGGGTTAGGGTTAGGGTTAGGGTTAGGGTTAGGGTTAGGGTTAGGGTTAGGGTTAGGGTTAGGGTTAGGGTTAGGGTTAGGGTTAGGGTTAGGGTTAGGGTTAGGGTTAGGGTTAGGGTTAGGGTTAGGGTTAGGGTTAGGGTTAGGGTTAGGGTTAGGGTTAGGGTTAGGGTTAGGGTTAGGGTTAGGGTTAGGGTTAGGGTTAGGGTTAGGGTTAGGGTTAGGGTTAGGGTTAGGGTTAGGGTTAGGGTTAGGGTTAGGGTTAGGGTTAGGGTTAGGGTTAGGGTTAGGGTTAGGGTTAGGGTTAGGGTTAGGGTTAGGGTTAGGGTTAGGGTTAGGGTTAGGGTTAGGGTTAGGGTTAGGGTTAGGGTTAGGGTTAGGGTTAGGGTTAGGGTTAGGGTTAGGGTTAGGGTTAGGGTTAGGGTTAGGGTTAGGGTTAGGGTTAGGGTTAGGGTTAGGGTTAGGGTTAGGGTTAGGGTTAGGGTTAGGGTTAGGGTTAGGGTTAGGGTTAGGGTTAGGGTTAGGGTTAGGGTTAGGGTTAGGGTTAGGGTTAGGGTTAGGGTTAGGGTTAGGGTTAGGGTTAGGGTTAGGGTTAGGGTTAGGGTTAGGGTTAGGGTTAGGGTTAGGGTTAGGGTTAGGGTTAGGGTTAGGGTTAGGGTTAGGGTTAGGGTTAGGGTTAGGGTTAGGGTTAGGGTTAGGGTTAGGGTTAGGGTTAGGGTTAGGGTTAGGGTTAGGGTTAGGGTTAGGGTTAGGGTTAGGGTTAGGGTTAGGGTTAGGGTTAGGGTTAGGGTTAGGGTTAGGGTTAGGGTTAGGGTTAGGGTTAGGGTTAGGGTTAGGGTTAGGGTTAGGGTTAGGGTTAGGGTTAGGGTTAGGGTTAGGGTTAGGGTTAGGGTTAGGGTTAGGGTTAGGGTTAGGGTTAGGGTTAGGGTTAGGGTTAGGGTTAGGGTTAGGGTTAGGGTTAGGGTTAGGGTTAGGGTTAGGGTTAGGGTTAGGGTTAGGGTTAGGGTTAGGGTTAGGGTTAGGGTTAGGGTTAGGGTTAGGGTTAGGGTTAGGGTTAGGGTTAGGGTTAGGGTTAGGGTTAGGGTTAGGGTTAGGGTTAGGGTTAGGGTTAGGGTTAGGGTTAGGGTTAGGGTTAGGGTTAGGGTTAGGGTTAGGGTTAGGGTTAGGGTTAGGGTTAGGGTTAGGGTTAGGGTTAGGGTTAGGGTTAGGGTTAGGGTTAGGGTTAGGGTTAGGGTTAGGGTTAGGGTTAGGGTTAGGGTTAGGGTTAGGGTTAGGGTTAGGGTTAGGGTTAGGGTTAGGGTTAGGGTTAGGGTTAG